>NC_080168.1:127956065-128256065 GCF_950295315.1 Erinaceus europaeus | reverse complement strand
CGAGCCCCCGGCTCCCCACCTGCAGGGGAGTCGCTTCACGGGCGGTGAAGCAGGTCTGCAGGTGTCTGTCTTTCTCTCCCCCTCTCTGTCTTCCTCTCCTCTCTCCATTTCTCTCTGTCCTATCCAACAACAAAGCAACATCAACAATGGCAATAATAACCGCAACGAGGCTGCAACAACTAGGGCAACAAAAAGGGGGAAAAATGGCCTCCAGGAGCGGTGGATTCATGGTGCAGGCATCGAGCCCAGCAATAACCCTGGAGGGAAAAAAAAAAGAAAACAGGGTTTCTGCCAAGTTCAGCAGAAACTTCCTACGTGCTGACATGCTTCTAGGGAACCTTTCCCTTCTCAGTGTCTCCCTTACTGGTTTTTCACCATTTTTCACGAGCCAAATCACCTGTCAAAGTGCATCATCAGCAACTTAGCAGCAGAGAAAGTAGAGTCAGCAAAAGGCAAAAAGAAATTAAAGACCTAAGATACAAGTAGAGAGAGAGAGAGAGAGATTAATGGGACAGTGAAGTGCCTTAATGAGCGGCATGTAAATACCTGCCCTCGGTGTGAAAGAACCTTTCCCAGCTTTGATGTTGAGATGAAAAGATGATGACAGAATCTGGAAGCATTGCAAAGGTTGAGAAAGCACATGTTTTTAAAGTCCTTCTGTCTTCTTACGATAGTACTTCAACTGTTTCAAAAGCAAGATTAGGAAACACTATATAATAATTTTATGACACTTTAATTGTACACCCTATTCTGTGATTCTGCAGACAAGATAAGAAAATCACCACCACTTTAATGAAGAAAAAGTGTATTTTTACTTGACTTTTCAGGGGTTGTTAAAGTTAGGTTGATTCAAACATCTCACTCTTATTGTTAATATAGGTTAAGTTAATCGTGTTAAGTTCAGAAAGCACTTTTCTGCGCTATTTAATTTTTCTAGTGCTATTTAATTATACCTATGATTAGGTATAATTCCAAGCTGAGGCAAACTGAGGCACATAGTGGAGAAAAGCTTTGAAATCCAGTTTTTAATTCCAGTGCCTACCTTTCCCCCATCCAGTCCTTTGGATGCTTGGATTAATGCTGAATACACACTACATGATTAGTAATAAGTACATTTGTATCGATAATAATAGTATGATTATGAACGTAAGCTTTAGCCAGACCATCAGGGATAACTGACCACTTAGCTCCAGTGTGCAGCAGGTTAACACAGGCTTCTTCCAAAAGCCATCAGAGTAAAAACAAATCCCAATGCAGATGTAGTTTTCAAGTCTCCTCTAGCATCAGACTTGCTAATGATGTGTTGATCAAAACAAGTCACATTGGGAGTCGGACAGGCGTAAGGACCAGCAGGCGTAAGGATCCCAGTTTGAGCCCCCGCCTCCCCACCTGCAGGGGAGTCGCTTCACAGGCGGTGAAGCAGGTCTGCAGGTGCCTATCTTTCTCTCCTCCTCTCTGTCTTCCCTCCTCTCTCCATTTCTCTCTGTCCTATCCAACAACAACAACATCAATAACAACAATAATAACTATAACAATAGGACAACAAGGGCAACAAAAAGGAATAAATAAATATAAAGAAAAAATTTTTTTTAAAAAGTCACATGGCTAAACGTGCATCCAGGGAGTGAAGATGTAGACTGCTGTCTTACTAGGGGAAACCTGTACAGTATTGCAGTTCCTTTGCACTCATCCACAAAGGCAGCATGCAGATTTGAATGATCCTATCTCTGCCTCTCTCCACTCCTATTTTTATCAGTCATGTAGATATAAATACATACCTACACGTGTGTATGCATTAGATATGTATGTGTGTTTCTAATGAATGTTCACAACACTTCTAAGGCTGTTAACCCACTTCTCTCAAGGATCTTATAAACTTGTAAGAATTGGTTATCTTTTTTCTTTTTAGCTTTGAGTCACATTTTTTCTTCCTTTTTAAAAAAAAAATTATTAGTGACATAATAATTGATTTACAAAATTATAAGAAGGGGTAGATCATGGTTATGATCTATCATGGTAGATCATGGTTATAGCATCATGGTTATGCAAAGAGACTCTCATGCCTGAGACTCCAAAGTCCCAGGTTCAATTCCCCACCATAAACCAGAGCTGAGCAGTGCTCTAGTTTTAAAAAAGAAAATTGTAATTTCAAAATTATAAGGTAACAGGAATATAATTCTGCTCTGCTCCCACCACCAGAGTTCTTTGTCCCCGTTTTCTCCACTGGAAGCTACAGTACTTCTTCCAAGGTTGCAGATAAGGCTTGACTACTCTTACTGTAACTATCTGTCTATCATTATATGTATTTACCCATTTTTATTTTTTGCCTGTGGTCTTGTCCTCTCTTCCAAGTCACACTCACACCTATTACTATATCTGAATGTCCTTCTTTTCCTGTTCTCTTTCTGAGTCCTGATGGAATTAGAGTTCCAAGCCCTTTGGTCATTTCCCCCCTATCATTACTTGCTTCCTGGGAGTATGAACCAAAATTCTTTTTATTTTTTATTTATAAAAAGGAAACATTGACAACACCATAGGATAAGAGGGGTACAACTTCACACAATTCCCAATATCAGACCTCTGTATCCCATCCCATCCCATCCCCTCCCCTGACAGCTTTCCTATTCTTTAACCCTCTGGGAGTATGGACCCAAGATCATTGTGGGATGCAGAAGGTGGAAGGGACCAACATTCTTTATGGGGTACTGAAGGTAGGAGTTCCAACATCGATAATTGTTGAGCTACATTTTTTAAAAATTTTTTATTTAAGAAAGGATTAATGAACAAAAACATAAGGTAGGAGGGGTACAACTCCACACAATTCCCACCACCCAATCCCCATAACCCACTCCCTCCCCAGTAGCTTTCCCATTCTCTAGCCCTCTGGGAGTATGGACCCAGGGTCGTTGAGGGTTGCAGAAGGTAGAAGGTCTGGCTTCTGTAATTGCTTCCCCGCTGAACATGGGCGTTGACTGGTCGGTCCATACTCCCAGTCTGCCTCTCTCTTTCCCTAGTAAGGTGTGTCTCTGGGGAAGCTGAGCTCCAGGACACATTGGTGGGGTCTTCGATCCAGGGAAGCCTGGCCAGCATCCTGGTGGCATCTGGAACCTGGTGATTGAAAAGAGAGTTAACATATGAAGCCAAACAATTTGTTGAGCAATCATGGATCCCAAGCTTGGAATAGTGGAGAGGAAGTGTTAGGGAGGTACTCACTGCAAACTCTAGTGTACTTCTGCTTTCAGGTATATATTTTGCAGTAGTTTATGGATACGTGTGCACATAAGCTCTCTCTCACAGAAACTGGTGTATATCTAGGTTATGGGACTTTGTTTAGCAAGTGAACTACCTGAGATGAAATTAGAGTATACTATAAAAGGAAAGGTCTCACCCGAGTAATGAAGCTGAAGGGTTGTCATTCCACATGTGAAGTCTCTGGATACAGTCTGAGCTTAAGCATGTTGAGGTGGCAATCGTTGCGTTGGTTAGGTTGTGATCGGCGGGTGCAATATTATTTGGTTTGGATTGGGAAATGCATACGGGAAAGTGGGCCCTATCCAAGGGTTCCAGGACTGGGGGAAGTAGGGGCTCTATAGTGGAGATGTGAGGTTCCTGCTGTCTTAGGGTTCAAAAAGACAATCGATAGTTAATATTATCATCACATTATTTGTTAATTGGGTTAACTTTGAAAAGTCCCTTTGTTATGGTTTGCTGTACAGTATCCAGTATCTTGTATATAGCTGTGCTATTGGATGCTTCTAATCTACTTGGTCTAGGCTTTTGAGAGAGTCCACATATCAAATACACAGCCTATATATTAAAAAGATTCAGTTTGTCTTTTGAGAAACTTTGAGACATACAATTGATTTCCCCCCCTCATATTAATTGACTACTGATTTATATGTCTACATTTTGCTAGGAGTGTACATAAACACCATTCCCACCACCAAAGGACTGTGACCCATCCCTCCCACCCACTCCCACCCCCCACTGGCCCAGGAAGCTGCATGTCTACCCCTCACCACTGGGTTTTTACTTTGGTGCCCTACTTACAATTTGGTCAGGTCCTGCTTTTAGTTTCCCTTTCAAATCTTCTTAGTCAGCGAGCTACATTTTTTTAAAAACCAGAACACTGCTCAGCTCTGGCATATGGTGGCGCCCAGGATTAAACATGCAATCTCTTGGGCCTCAGGTGTAAAAGTCTGTAGTGTGAGCCACTGTGCTAGTTCCCCTGCCCTGGTCTAGATATTCTTACATTCTTACGTGAAACTGAAACTGTCTCAGCTTCTCATTTCTTCCTGAGCTGTCCAGTCTGGGTTGCTCACTTGCTTTATCCTATCTCTCAGATGTCCCACCTGCAACTGCTCCCAAGTTGAGATATCATGAAGTCTGTGCTTATACTGTTTCATGACTTCTGCTCCTCTTTGGTATTGTAGAGGATCCCACACATGCCGAAACTTAGGAGGTGCGAGCCTTTCCTATATTCACTAACATGTCTGTGAATCTCTCCTAGAGTCATTTTTATGATTATGGTGGAAGTGATTTAATAAACTTCCTGGATGATGATAGGGTGTGTGTGGCTTTAAAGACATTTCCCTTTCGAATTTTATGACACTTCCTTTTGTCGTAATAAGATGTTCTGTAGTTATAGCATTCAGCAGCCCTTCTCCTTATTCATGGGTTTCCTTGTTGAATGTTCCATGCTGCTTTTCTGTGGACTTTCTTCCCAGTGACACTCTGTATCTGAATGGAACTTAATGGCTTGCAGTTTCAGAAGCCTGCTCGGCCCCTTTCCAGTCTTTTATCATTCCTCCCACTCTTGTTTATTGATCTGTCTCTCTTCATGGTTTTTCTACACCTTGTTTTCTGTGGTTAGAAGTCCTTGTCCTAGGTGGAGGGTAGATAGCATACTGATTATGCAAAGAAACTGTCACGCCTGAGGCTCCAAAGTTCCAGTTTAATCCCCCACACCACCATGAACCAAAGCTGAGCAGTGCTCTGGAAAAATAAAATAAAACAAAAATAATAACTTTGTCCCAACTTTTTACAACTGCTTTCCTCTTATTTATCTTCACTTTTCACTCTAAATGTCACTTACTAGGAGAAATGTTTTTTTCTTTTTGTTATAGGTAGCTTTATTGAGAGAAAAATACAGTCCATAAAATTCACCACTGGAGTATACAAGAAACCTCACACACTAAACTACATACTTCCCCTGTGTGATTTTATTTCAGACACCATAGACCATTCCTTGGGAATTGGAAGTTTCTCCCAATAAATGTTATCTATCGAAATAATTATTATTAAAATAATGAGATTTTTAAAAATTATTTCCAGAGCACTGCTCAGCTGTGGGGTATGGTGGCACAGAGAATTGAACCTGGGTCTTTAGAGCCTCAAGTTTGAAGGTCTTTTGCATACTACCTCCCCCACCCTCAAAATAAATATTACAAGATGAAAAAATGTCCTGTGTATGGAACACCTCCCTCTGAGCACCTCGGATTCTTTTTTTTTATTATTATTTTATTTATTGATTGATGAGAAAGGAGAGAGAGAGAGAGAGAGAGAGAGAGAGAGAGAAAGAGCCAGACCATCACTCTGGTACATGTGCTGCTGGGGATCAAACTCAAGACCTCATGGTGGAGAGTCCAGTGTGCCACCTCCCAGACCATGCACCTCAGATTCTTAACTGTACTTGAACAGCACTTTGTGTGTAATAATTACCCAATGTGTATTTATTGAGTTGAATCATTTCATAGATGAAATTCAGACTTTTTTTTTTTTTTTACCAGAGCACTGTTTAGCTCTGGCTTGTGGTGGTGCGGGGGATTGAACCTGGGACTTTGGAGCCTCAGGCTTGAGAGTCTGTTTGCATAACCATTATGCTATCTACCCTCCACCCAAAATTCAGACTTTTATTAAGCCCATTCTTTGTTCCAGTCCCTGTGCTGAAAAGAGAGAAGATGCAAAGATGATTTAGACGTGAACACATAGCGTGATGCTACTGATGGAGAAAACATAATTAAATGTAGACTACACAAAGAGATGTATCAGGAATGTGAAAGGTAGAATGGACACCTTGCTGCTCTTCACCACACAAACCGCATTTTCGGGTTCCGTGTGGTCCTCCCATCCGTGCTCTTGTCTCCCTCTCTCTCACCTGGTGTAGAATGCATGTTCTCTCCTGACTTCTTAACTAATCTGCAGCGTTTACTTTGGTTCATCACTGTCATGCTCCTCATTTTGTTACTAAACCTTTTACGATTTTTTGCCCTTCAGAGAAAATTCGTGGGGCCAAAGAGATAGCCCACCCGGTAGGATACTCGCACTGCCAAGCGTGCAACCCAGACCCAAGCCCCAGCACCATGTAGGAGTTGCTAGGGCAATGGAAGGAGCCCCAATCCTGTGGTCTCTCTCCTCTCTCTGGATGAAAAAGTGGCCTGAAACTTTGAAGTAAAAAAATGCATAATCTGAGGGTCGGGTAACGCAGTGGGTTAAGCGCATGTGGCGCGCGAGGACCGGCGGAAGGATCCTGGTTCGAGCTCCCGGCTCCCCACCTGCAGGGGAGTCACTTCACAGGCGGTGAAGCAGATCTGCAGGTGTCTGTCTTTCTCTCCCCCTCTCTGTCTTCCCCTCCTCTCTCCATTTCTGACTATCCTATCCAACAACGAACAACATCAACAACAATAACCACAACAAGGCTACAACAACAGGGGTAACAAAAGGGGGGGAAAATAGCCTCCAGGAGCAGTGGATTCAGGGTGCAGGTACTGAGCCCCGGCAATAACCCTGGAGGCAAAAAAAAAAATCGTAATCTGGAGCTTCTCCTGCCTCCCACACCCACACCGTGATATGGCTGACACAGGAGATTATGCACTTCTGGCCTCTGTCTGTTTTTTTTTTCTTTCTTTTCAGTCTTAACCAGTAATACTCTGAACTAGTGGGTCGGGGTAGGTAGCATAATGGTTATACAAGAGACTCTCATGCCTGAGGTTCTCAAGTCCCCAGGTTCAGTCCCCCACACCACCATAAACCAGAGCTAAGCAGTGCTCTGGTAAAAACACAACTCTGGAATAGTCACACTGACTTTGTCTGAGTCCCTTGAATGCACTACCCCCACCTCCTTCCTCATGGTCTTTCATATATACTGTTGCATTTACCTGGAACTCATTCCTGGGTCAGATGTCCACCCCTGAGTCCATGAATCATGGCCAAGGTAGGTAGGCCACGGTTGCTAGGGGTAACCTTTATAAATGGGTCAGGAGCTAGGTGAGAGAGGATGTGTCTCAAAAGGAATCTTGAGCAGCTGAGTTGGAATCGCACAATCTCCCCTTTAAGGAAGACATTCAAGCAGAGAGATAAGGTGACCATCCTTCAGGAATTTGATAGAAGATAGTCTTAAATTCTTTTTTTTTTTAATTTTTAAATTTATTTTCCCTTTTCTTGCCCTTGTTGCTTTATTGTCGTTGTAGTAGTTATTATTGTTGTTGTTGATGTCGTCGTTGTTGGATAGGAAAGAGAGAAATGGAGAGAGGAAGGGAAGATAAATATAGGCACCTGCAGACCTGCTTCACACCCTGTGAAGCGATTCTCCTGCAGGTGGGGAGCTGGGGGCTCGAACTCGGATCCTTACTTGCACTTCGAACCACTTGTGCTTAACCACTGCATTGCTGCCCAACCCCCGATAGTTACGAATTCTTAAAGGGCTGGTGCTACCCATCTCCTGAGTCAAATTGATGAGTTCATGACTGCTTGTTCTAAATGAGTTACATGTGTATTTTTTTTTATAGCCAGGTAATATCGATGATGTTTAATCAGGATGGAGGCATAGTGATCAGTAGAACTGGAAATATCCTAAGAGAATGGATGTGGCCTTTGAAGGGAAAGCTTAAAGATCCAGTTGAAGTTACGGTATTGTTTTGCAACTTAATATTCCTTTGATCATTTCTTAAATCATAACAGCAATTTACATTTCTAAAATACACTATTAGGGGAAAAAAGATTAGGAGTTCTGAGCTATTCAGTTTAGTGGTTTTATATACTATCCTGTTGATTTAATAAATCTGTTTTTACAAAATATTTATTTTAGTAAGAGCTATAGAGAGAAAGATACACACAAGGAATGAGAGAGAGAGAGAGAGAGAGAGAGAGAAACCAGAATGCTGCTCAGCTCTGATCTATAGTGATACTGGAGACTGAACCTGGAATCTCAGAGCCTCAGGCAAGAGTGTCTCTTTGCATAACCATTATGCTATCTCCCCAGCCCTAATCAATTTACTTTTAAAGATCTATTGACTTAGGGACCTGGCAGGTGGCTCACCTGCTAGAGCATATAATATACTTTTTTTTTTTTTCATGACCAATTCAAGTTAGTTATTTAAGCCATTTCCTGCCATAAACAGGGATATACGGTCAGTATCCTGACCAATGTTTCATACAAATCAAGAAGGTGAGCTAAAGTTTCATATGGCTTTATGGTTCATGTTCGGAATGGTCCATGCCGGTGCTGTGACCTTCTATGCTTGTGCAGTGGTCCAGGTCATCTTTATACATCTTCATAGCCATTTGGCAATGGACGCACAGGAGAGCTGTGGAGCAGAGAGGTCATCGTCTCCGCAAGGAAAGGACTCGGATCTGATGCAGAGGTGAAGGGAGGGGATAAACTCGCACCTTCAGGAAGACATTCAGCGTGTTCACTGCCACCCTGGGGAGCATCGCGAAGAGGGCCTTCCTTCCACATGCCAGCTGAACCCTCCCCGCCCTGGGTGCCACCTGACATATGCCAACCAGCAGTGGTCAGGACTAACCCAGCACTGTGGAAACAGAGGACATAGCTACTGCCACCATTTTCGACCAGGACCCCCTCTAGAGAGTCCATATCCTCAAGCACCATGACCCAGGTTTGAGCCTGATGGGACCACATCCCAGTGCCTGCAGGAAGGACGCTTTACCAGTGGTAAAGGGACAGTACTGTTGGATCTCTCCTTTCTCTATCTCTATTTATTCCTATCTACATCCAGGAGCGGTGGAGCTATGTAGGCACTGAACCCCAGCAACAGCCTTGGTGGCAAAAGAAAACAAAACAAAAACTTATTTATTTATATTTATTAGACAGGGAAGGATGGATGGTGTGAAGGCAAAAGCAAGAGAGAACAGATTCAACTCTAGCATATAGCTGTGCCAGAGATTAAAGCTTCCATCTTGGGGATGCAATATTGAACCATCTCCCCAACCCAATCTAAGAAATCTTTTTTTAAATTATTTTTTAAATTTATTTATTTGTTGGATATAGACCATCAGAAATTGAGAGGAAAGGGGAGATAGGGAGAGAGACACCTGTAGCCCTGCTTCACCAATCACAAAGCTTTCCCCCTGCAGGTGGGGACTGGGGGCTCAAACCTGGGTCCTTGTGCATTGCAACATGTGAGCTCAACCAGGTGCACCACCACCCAGCCCCCAATCTAAGAAATCTTTATTTTTAGGTTTTTTTTTTTTATCTTTTTGGATGGGTATGTTTGGTTCTTTATTTTTTAAGATTTATTTATAATGAGAAACATAGGAGGAGAAAGAACCAGGCATCACCCTGGTATATGTGCTGCTGGGGATTGAACTCAGGACCTCATGCTTGAGAGTCCGATGCTTTATCAACTGCGCCACCTCCTGGACCACTTTTTTTTTTTTTTTAACCAAAGCACTTTTTTATTATTTATTTATTTATTTATTTATTTATTTATTTTCCCAGAGTACTGCACAACTCTCATTCTTGGTGGTGTGGGGGAATGAACCTGAGACTTCAGAACCTCAGGCATGAAAATCTTTTGCTTAATTATTATGCTCTCTTCCCCATGCTTTATTTCAGCTCTTAACTCTTATTTTTTAAATTTTACCAGAGCACTTCCCATCTCTGGCTTAATGGTGGTATGGAGGGGTTAAACCTGGGACTTTGGAGCCTCAGGCATGTGAGTCCCTTTGCATCACCCTCAGGCTAGCTCCTCCATCTAACTTGGTCCTTTCTTGTTTTAGCTTAACAAAGTTACTTTAAGCACTCAACTTTTAAAAAGATTGTTGTTAGGAAACAATGTTGTACCTACCACAGTGCTGTAGATCTCATTCTCTCTCTCTCTCTCTCTCTCTCCCTCTACCTCTCTACTTTTCACTCTCTATCAAGAGGGGAAATGGAAAAAGAAAAAAATGGCCACCAGGAACAGTAGAGTCATGCAGGCACTTCAATGAAGAAATGATGTCTGTTAGTGGCCATGGGAAGGTGACCCAATAGGTCCAACTCAGGACTTGCATGTGAAGTTTCATCCCTGGAAACACATACCAGGGTGGTGGTCTAACCTTTCTCTTTGATAAAATCAATCAATAATCGGTCAACAAGGAGTCCATTTACAATGAACCTCCAGCCAACCTCTTACTCAATGGTGAGAAACTGGAAGCATTCACCTCAGATCAGGTACTAGACAGGACTGCCCGCTATCAGTCACCATTACTATTCAACGTGGTGTTGGAAGTTCCTGCCGCAGCAGTTGGGCAAGAGCAAGGAATTAAGGGGATACAGATTGGAAGAGAAGTCAAAATGTCACTATTTGCAAATAATATGACAGTATACATACAGAAACAAAATAATCCGGCAGAAAGCACCGGGTAATTACCAGGCAATACAGTAAGGTGTCAGGCTACAAAATTAACATACAAAAGTCAGTGGTGTTCCTTTATGCAAACACCAAGAAAGAAGAAATCTAGAAATCAATTCCATTCATGTATAGCAGCAAAAACAATAAAATACCTAAGAATAAACCTAACAAAAGTAGTAGGAGACTTGGATACTAAAAATTATGAGTCACTATTCAAGGAAATAAGAGAAGATACAAACAAGTGCAGTGGTCTGGAAGGTGACTCAGTGGGTAAAGTGTTGGTCTCTCGATCATAAGGTTCTGAGTTTGATCCCCAGCAACATGTGTACCAGAGTGATATTCTGGTTCTATTTCTCACTCCTATCCTTTTCATTAGAAAATAAAATCTTTATTAAAAAAAAAAAAACTACATGGATATTCCATGTTCAGGGATTAGAAGAATTAACATAATCAAAATGAATCTTCTACCCAGAACCATATACAAATATAATGCAGTCCCCATCAAGGTCCTGCTGATTTTTTTTTTTTTTTGAGAGAGAATAGAACAAAAGCTACAAACGTTTATCTGGAACCAGAAAATACCTAGAATTGCCACAACACATGATGGGCCATTTTTAAAGAAACGAGTTAGCGCTAAAAGTTCAGGAAAGTAAAGAGTAGTGGGTAAAAGGGAGTCGGGTGGTAGCGCAGTGGGTTAAGCGCAGGTGGCATAAGGATCTTGGGTTCAAGCCCCGGGCTCCCCACCTACAGGGGAGTCGCTTCACAGGTGGTGAAGCAGGTCTGCAGGTGTCTATCTTTCTCTTCCTCTCTCTGTCTTCCCTTCCTCTCTCCATTTCTCTCTGTCCTATCGAACAACAACAGCAGCTATGACAACAACAATAATAATAACGGCAACAAGGGCAACAAAAGGAAATAAAATAAATAAATACTAAAAAAAAAAAAAGAGCTTCTTCACAGCAAAAGAAACCACTACCCAAACCAAGAGACCCATCAAAGAATGGGAGAAGATCTTTACATGCCATACATCAGACAAGGGTTTAATAACCAACATATATAAAGAGCTTGCCAAACTCAACAACAAGACAACAAATAACTCCATCCAAAAATGGGGAGAGGACATGGACAGAATATTCACCACAGAAGAGATCCAAAAGGCCAAGAAACACATGAAAAAAATGCTCCAAGTCTCTGATTGTCAGAGTAATGCAAATAAAGACAACAATGAGATACCACTTCACTCCTGTGAGAATGTCATACAGCAGAAAAGGTAACAGCAGCAAATGCTGGAGAGGGTGTGGGGTCAAAGGAACCCTCCTGCACTGCTGGTGGGAATGTCAATTGGTCCAGCCTCTGTGGAGAACAGGCTGGAGAACTCTCAGAAGGCTAGAAATGGACCTACCCTATGATCCTGCAATTCCTCTCCTGGGGATAGATCCTAAGGAACCCAACATATCTATCCAAAAAGATCTGTGTACACATATGTTCTCAGCAGCACAATTTGTAATAGCCAAAACTTGGAAGCAACCCAGGTGTCCAACAACAGATGAGTGGCTGAGCAAGTTGTGGTCTATATACACAATGGAATACTACTCAGCTGTAAAAAATGGTGACTTCACCATTTTCAGCCGATCTTGGATGGACCTTGAAAAAATCATGTTGAGTGAAATAAGTCAGAAACAGAAGGATGAATATGGGTTGATCTCACTCTCAGGTCGAAGTTGAAAAACAAGATTAGAAAAGAAAACACAAGTAGAACCTGAAATGGAATTGGCATATCCAAAAGACTCTGGGGTGGGTGGGTGGGGAGAATACAGGTCCAAGAAGGATTCAGAGGACCTAGTGGGGAGTTGCATTGCTATATGGGAAACTGGGGAATGTAATGCATGTACAAACTATTGTACTTACTGTTGAATGTAAAACATTAATTCCCCAATAAAAAAAAAAAGGAAAAAAAAAGAGTAGTGAATAAAGAAAGTAAACTGACAGGCCTATATGTGCAAGTTTATTGAAACTCAGAAGTAAAAGTTTCCTTAACCTCTGAAAACATGGGGTTGCTAATAGGATAGACTATTCAGCTTAGTCAGCTAGCAGCCTTCAGGAAGCAAGGGGGCATAACGCAGAACAAACGTACCGGCATGCATCTAGCCGCTGATTTAATTAGGAGGTTTTATTTCCAGCAAGCCTTTTAAATGGTCTTTACAAATCTACAGATGTTCACTTGAGTTGAACATCACTTAAGTTGCTCATCCACCAGTACTTTCCTTGTCTGTGATCTATCAGATCTCTAGCTTGGGCAGCGTTAGTAAGTTTCCCAATCATACTGAGACTTATAAAACTTCTAAGCACCTAGCAACATGTAATAACTTTTGTCAGCATCAAGGGAATCAGATGTTATTTTACAAGGAGAGATGATTTGCCTTGGTGCTAGAGTCAGCGCTCAGCAGTGCTGCTGAACCAGCCCAGAATAGCCTCAATCTAAAGTGAACCTAACCCTCCTTATAAGCGGTGACTGCGTTCACTGCAAGCTGTTTCTCTGTCTGTCTTCCTTCAGTAAATCACAGTGACACGTGAATTTGTAACACCTGAAACTGAACACCCAGCCCCACCTTAATGGAATTAGAGACTGACACTGTGCGAATCCCATATGTGCTTATGATTTCCATCTGAATGTTGAGCACAATTTTGTGTAGGAAATGACAGTCCTTTCTGTTGCCCGCAGGTGAATAAGTACATTACTGTGGAAGTTTCAGGACGCTTTGCTATCACCTTAACCTACATAGCATATGCCAAAGTTGTCAAGCTGTCTTTGGCACCAGTGAAGTGCAAGTCTTGCTGTCCTTGCTTACCTGAGTCGGTAAGTTGAAAAACGTCTGGCGTCATCTGCATACCCCACCATAGCACAGAACACATCAGGAATAATGAGACTGGCTTTAGATTTTTTTTTTTTCTCTCCAGTGTTATCCCTAGGGATCGGTGCAGGTACTACGAATCCATTACTCCTGGAGGCCATTTTTTAATTTTTAAAAAAATTGTTTATTGGATAGGACAGAAGGAAATTGAAAGAAGAGGAGACGATGGAGAGGGGGAGAGAAAGATGGACACCTGCAGACCTGCTTCACCACTTGTGAGGTCACCGGCCCCCCTGCAGGTGGGGAGCCAGGGACTTGAACTGGGATCCTTGCATGGGTCCTTGCACTTTAGTACTATGTGTGTTTAACCCGGTGTGCTACTGCCTGGCTCCCGAGATATATATATATAATTTATTTACTTATGAAAGAGAGAGAATGGAAAGAAAACCAGAGCATCCCTGGCATATGCCGTGCCAGGGATCAAACTCAGACTATACACTTTATTCACTATGCCACCTCCTGGGCCTCTGGCTTTAGATTTTGTATTTATTGCTAATTGTTACATTAAGAGTGAGGGAATCTAGGCTAATTGAAAATACTACCATGATTGATTATTGATCTTACCTATAATGCCTAACCTAAAAAGTCCTACCATGAATTAGCTAAAAGTCTAGATTTAGGAGAGGATAAAGACAAACTTTAAAGAAAAATGAATACCTATTTTCTTCCAAGATTTTGATTTCTAAGATTTGTAGAATTGATTTTCTATGTTCTAATTGGTTGAATGGTTTGCATTTAAATAAATCTAGGATTTCTTAAAATTGGTGTAGAGTTTAATGTATTGATTCTCAACTAAACTGAAATTAAATCAAAGTGTGTGTGTGTGTGTGTGTGTGTGTAAGTAACCTGGGGATTTTCCCATATGAGATTTCAGTGCTCTGGGCCACTTTTGCATTGTGAGAGAGAGAATGAGAGACACTAGTGAGAGATACTATAGTACCAAAACTATCTTTCATACACTTTTCGTGTGGCACCTAGACTTGAATCTGGGCTGCATCTGAGGCATCAGTCTTGCCTGGTGAACTATCTCTCTGGCCCTAAAGTGTCTTTCAAAGACTATTTATTATTTGATAAGACAGAGAGAAATTGAGAGGTCAAACAGAAAGAGAGTAAGGGGGAATCGGGCTGTAGCGCAGCGAGTTAAGCACAGGTGGCACAAAGTGCAAGGACCGGCGTAAGGATCCCAGTTCGAGCCCCCAGCTCCGCACCTGCAGGGGAGTCGCTTCACAGGCGGGGAAGCAGGTCTGCAGTGTCTGTCTTTCTCTCCCCCTCTCTGTCTTTCCCTCCTCTCTCCATTTCTCTCTGTCCTATCCAACAACAATGACATCAACAACAACAATAATGACTGCAACGGTAAAACAACAAGGGCAACGAAAAGGGAATAAATGTAAATAATAAAAAAAGAAAAAAGTAAGAGAGGGACACTTGCAGCACTGCTTCATCACTTGTGTAGCTTTTCTCCAGCAGGTAGGAGCCAGGGGCCTGAATCCAGGTCCTTGTGCTTAGTAATGTGGACACTCAACCAGGTGCACTACTGCCTAGCCCCAACATTTTCTGTTTGTTTGTTTGTTTGGTTTGTTTTTATGCAGAAGTAACATTCTAAGGAACTTAAAGATGTTAGACCATTATTAATATTATGATCCAGAGTACCCTTTTTTTTTTTTTTTGAGGCGCTGGAACCTTGAGCATGCATGATTCTATTACTCCTGGGCTGCTTTTTCTTTTTTCTTTTTCATTTAGATAAAGAGACAGACATAGAAAGAGATAAGCAGAGAGAAGGTGAGACATGCTAGCACCAGAGCTTTCCCTGGTCCCATGGCACATCGTATGTGCTGCAAGGGCTCAAACCTGGGTTGTGGGCATGGCAAAAGCACATTTCCTACCTGGGAAATTATCTCTGACCCAGAATAACAACACTTAACAATCATTTCATACTGACACTAAATCTTTGTTGAGAAGTTTTCGGCTAAGCCTTTTGTTTGTCAAGAAATATAATACTGAAATACTCTCTTTAATTTCATGTAGTTAAGTAATAAGCTAGTTTTACTGATTTTCATCAAACTTCTGAAACATTGGAAAATTGGATTGTATATGAGTGGTGTGCACATTTTGGAGTATGTATAAGCACATATGAATGATCTCTATTTGGGGGACAGACTTCAAAACTGTACTCTGCCTTAGAACTGCTGTGATTATTTTACAGATACTGAAGCTACTTAACGTTTCTCATAATGTCTTTCTGTTAAGCTGTCTAGTCTCCTTTTTTTATGAACTATGCCATCTGAAAAGAGCTTACAATCTCTCTTAGTTATTCCGTGATGCCAGTGCCATCTCCCGAGAGGCAAAGGAACTATACAAGATCTATAAAATAAAATGCAAGCAAATGAAACCCATCGCACGGGAGAAACATGTAAGTGTGAAATGTCACTGCTTTGCTGGCGCAGAAAAAGTGGATTTTAGCATTCATGTTATTCTAGTTATCTTCCTCTTTGGACAAAGGTTGAATTTGTTCTAGAGAGTCCAGATGGACAATGGTTCTAGTTTATATCCACACCAGTACATACTATTTTCTGTATAGGTTTTGCTAGTAGCCATCCTAATGGGTATGAATTGGTATGTGTACTTTTTAATAATATTTATTCTAGTTTTATTTATTTGCAGTAAATTGCATACATTTTAGTTTATACCTAATGAGTCTTGACAAATGTATCTGCCTGTATAACCACAACAGTCAAGACAGAGGGAATTGACATCACGCTTAAGGACTCCTAGGTGTCCCTTCTCACTCAGTGTCTCCTACTCCTGCTTTCAGAAAACCACTGCTTTCTATCACCATTAATTAGATTTTCATTTCTACTGCTTCACATAAGTAAATCCATTCACATACAAAGCAATATAGACTCTCTTCTGTTTGCTAATTTTATTCAGCATGCTGTATTAGAGATGCATTAATTTCTGATATCTTAGATGGTTATGCCACACTTTATACATTTGCCAGTGGATGGACATTTAGGTTTTTTATTTTTTAAAGATTTTTTTAAAACATTTTTAAAATCCTTATTTATTATATAGAGACAGCCAGAAATGGAGAGGGAAGGGAGAGACAGAGAGGGAGAGAGACAGAGAGACACCTGCAGCCCTGCTTCACCACTTGTGAAGCTTTCCCCCTGCAGGTGGGGACCAGGGGCTCGAACCTGGGTCCTTGCACACTGTAGCATGTGCGCTCAACCAGGTACGCCACCACCTGGCCCCATTTAGTTTTTTTCTAATCTTTGACTATTATGAATAAAACTAATAAGAATATTTGTGTACAGAATTTTCTTGGGAGGAAGATTAAATTTTTGTTTATGTTATATTGATGGCATAATATGGTAACAATTCTGATGTACTTGGTTAAGTTAAAAAGGCTGGGGCTACCTCCCACTTTCTGCATCCCATAGTGACCCTGAGTTCATGTTCCCAGAGTGATGAGTAATGGGAAAGTTTCCAACGGAGAGGATGGAAGACAAAACTCTAGTGGTGAGAATTGTGTAGAATTGTACCCCTCTTATGCCACAATTCTGTTGATCATTATTAAATCATTAATTATAAAAAAGGTGACAATTTTCTTCTGTTCTCAACTTTTTCTATGAATTCCTGATGTCAGGAATCCTTGATTCTCAAGGAAGTGCCAATAAAACTTGGAGCAGGGTGGTTTTTAGATTTATGCAGTGCCACACTGTGGAATACATTTCTGGTCTCCACAAGCTAAATGTGTTGTGTACATTTCTGAATGTCACCAAGTGTATATTTCTGAATGTTCTCAAGTGAGTTGACCTGTTCTATATTGATTACTCCTGGTAAAATATTTGGCATGTGCTGTGGGGTCAACCACACTATTATTGCACTAAGCTAGCCACAATATTATGGACTGGACTAAGGTAGTAAGAATGAAAATAATATCCATGGAAGTCCGCTGTGGGTAGAGCACTGGACCTGTGTGTATGAGCTCCCTAGTACCGCCCCAGGCATAGCATATGCTAGACTAATGTTCTGGTTCTCTCTTCCTCATTAGTAAGTAAAGTAACTTTCCCACAATATTTCCAAACAGTTTTTATGAGATAACATAAAAGAGAACCAAAAATAGCACACCATGAAGAAAGTTAACGTAGGGGGCCGTAGCACAACGAGATAAGCGCACATGGCACAAAGCACAAGGACCGCCATTTCTCTCTATCCTATCCAACAACAATAACAACCATAATAATAACAACAATGATAAACAACAAGGGCAGCAAAAGGGAAAAAATAGCCTCCAGGAGCAGTGGATTTGTAGTGCCAGGCACTGAGCCCTAGCAATAGCCCTGGAGGCAAAAAAAAAAAAAAAAAAGAAAGAAAGAAAGAAAGAAAGAAAGAAAGAAAGAAAGAAAAGAAAAATTAAGCTATAAGCCAGGTAGACAAAGGCACCTTTGGTTTCTGTATAGGTTCAAAGTACAAGTAGAAATGAGTTCCTGTTGGTATAGTCTTTTTTAGACTTCAAAAACACTGCTAATTTTCTGAGGTTAGAAAAAATTTAAAAGTAATTGACTTTTTTTTTCCTTTCTAATTTTTTTCTTTTTTTTTTTATTTAAGAAAGGATAAATTAACAAAACCAGAGGGTAGGAGGGGTACAACTCCACACAATTCCCACCACCCAATCTCCATATCCCACCCCCTCCCCTGACAGCTTTCCCACTCTCTAGCCCTCTGGGAGCATGGACCCAGGGTCATTGTGGGTTGTAGAAGGTGGAAGGTCTGGCTTCTGTAATTGCTTCCCCGCTGAACATGGGCGTTGACTGGTCTGTCCAGACTCCCAGTCTGCCTCTCTCTTTCCCTAGTAAGGTGGGTTTCTGGGGAAGTGGAGCTCCAGGGCTCATTGGTGGGGTCTTCAGTCCAGGGAAGCCTGGCCGGCATCCTGATGGCATCTGGAACCTGGTGACTGAAAAGAGAGTTAACATACAAAGCCAAACAAATTGTTGAGCAATCATGGACCCAAAGCTTGGAATAGTGGAGAGGAAGTGTTAGGGGGTACTCACTGCAAACTCTAGTGTACTTCTGCTTTCAGGTATATATTTTGCAGTAGTTTATGGATACGTGTGAACATATGCTCTCTCTCACAGAAACTGGTGTATATCTAAGTTTTGGGACTTTGTTAGAAAGTGAACCACCTGAGATGGAATTAGAGTATACTATGAAAGGAAAGGTCTCACCCGAGAAATGAAGCTGAAGGGTTGTCATTCCACACGTGAAGTCTCTGGACACAGTCTGAAGTGAAGCATGTCGAGGTGGCAATCGTTGCGTTTCCTTTCTAATTTTTTAAATATTTATTTTATTTATTTATTCCCTTTTGTTGCCCTTGTTGTTTTATTGTTGTAGTTATTATTGTTGTTGTCGTTGTTGGATAGGACAGAGAGAAATGGAGAGAGGAGGGGAAGACAGAGAGGAGGAGAGAAAGATAGACACCTGCAGACCTGCTTCACTGCCTGGGAAGCAACTCCCCTGCAGGTGGAAAGCCGGGGTTCGAACCAGGATCCTTACGCCAGTCCTTGTGCTTTGCGCCACATGCGCTTAACCCACTGCGCTACAGCCTGACTCCCTCCTTTCTAATTTTTATTAGAGAGAATAGAGAACAATGGAGAGGGTACAGGGAAATAGAGAGAGGGAGAGAAAAACAGACACCCGTTTCCCACCTGCTTCACCACTCCTGAAACAGACCCCTGCAGGTGGGAAAGTGAGCTTGAACCCCCGTCCTTGCATTTGGTAATATGTGCACTTAACCAGGTGTGTCACCACCCAGCCCCAACTAGGTAACTTTTAATTAAAAAATGAAAAAGAAATGAGAGCTACAAGATCGCTAGGAGGCAGAATTCATGACATGGTTTTCTGGCACATGTGATGAAATCAAAAACCAGTCAGTGAGTAGACAGAATCTGAAAAGAAGAACAGATGAGGCAAAGCAGCCCTTCAGGAGCAAGGAGAGAGGCAGGAGGAGAAGCACGTCGTTACTGTGAGTGTGCTGGACTCCATGCCCTCCACTCCATCAAGCACACCTTATCATTGTTTGAAAGCTACTAGTTTGACACATGGGCACAATTTCTCATCTCTGTCATAGGCGTCTGCAAAGCACTCTCACCCCCCAGCTTAGGTCTTTTTCCACCAGTGTGCCTTTTTACTGTATTTGCAGGGGCCAGGCGGTGGCGCACCTGCTTAAGCACTCACATTACAGTGCACAAGAACCTAGGTTCAAGTCCCTGGTCCCCACCTGCAAGGGAAAGCTTCACCAGGTGTCTGTCTGTCTGTCTATCTATCTCCCTCTTCCTTCTCAATTTCTCTCTGTCTCTATCCAATAATAAAAATAAATAAGATATTTAAGAAACTGCACTTGCAGATTCCCTTGCAGATGTATTTCTGCATGCATATTAAGCCCACCAATAAGAGAGATTTATATGGGATTTGGAAGATAGAAATAAAGGGAAATCAAAAAACCATATTTTTGCTTTAGCAAGCAAGCTTTAGAGAAGTTGGAATTTTCTTTCTTTCTTTTTTTTTTATGTGGTCTGAGAGGTGGCTCAGTGGATAAGGCACTGGACTTTCAAGCATAAAGTCCTAAGTTCAATGCCCAGCAGCACATATACCAGAGTGATATCTGGTTCTCTTTCTCCTATTACTCTTACTACTAAATAAACCATTAATACCCCCAGTAAAGAAAATTTTTTAAAAAAGAAGAAGAAAGAAAAAGAAAGAAAAAATTGTTAGAGGACTGCATTTCTAAAGATTTGAGTACCATAATTTATATTATCTGTCATAAAACTACCACCTTGCAAAGATTTAAATGACACCGTCTCAATGGCACATGAAAAATCTTCTTGTGCTATTTTCTTAATATTGATTGATAGATTTATCTCACATTCACAAATAGTGGTAGAAAACATCAGAGTTCCTTTGTATAACTTCTGTAAATATCTCCTACAGTCAGTAGTCTCCCCAGCCTTCCTCTCCCCTCAAAGTAGAAGATCTAGTCTGTATGAACAAAAACAACAAATCATCTTCTTGACTATGACGGTTTATTTCCTTTGCAAATCTTTTTGAAATGAATTCTTATTTATGTTTCATAATTCTGTTGTACGTTCAAAGGAGAATATTAAGGCGTGCCATTTCAAAGAATTTTGTTGTTAAATATCTTCCTAACAATTTGAGTTTTCACATGAAGAGTTGATGAACTAGTTCTTGAAAACAAAGGCTATCAGCAATTGTATTATTGAGTTTTCTATTTTGGAAATTGGAGACTAGTATGTAGATACGTACTTGACACTTTTGTAAATTATTTTTCCTGTCAAACATTTCTTTTGACCTGCTGTTTTATTTTTTGTAAACTCTTAATCCCTCACCGTATGCCTCCACCCTGACCAGATTGAACTAAACATGAAGAAGGGAGTTGAGAAAGTTTATTTAAGATAAAATGAGTGACAGGAATTCAACTCAATTCAAAAATCTCAGTTAAAGATGAAATACTAATAGACTTTGGCATGAATAATAAATGAAAAAATGTTAGTAACTGGGAAGTATCTGTGCTTTACCTTTCTCCTTTTTGAGTCTGGTAGCAAATAGAGATAAAGAACCAAATAGACAAGGGTACTTATTTCTGGAAAGATTGGCCTTCCTAGCAGAGCTGGATTAGAGATGGTAGTTTGGAACTGAGTCCAGAATTGGATTTCCTAAACCTTTCCCCAAATTAAAGAAAGCTAGTTACCTTGCCCATCAAAATAGAAGCTGGGCAAGTAGATGAGGGTGTTTAGAAATAGAGACACAGTTTTGTCATAATAAATCACTGCTGAGATCCTAATACAGTTACAGTATTTTTTTTTTTTTGCCTCCAGGGTTATTGCTGGGACTCAGTGCGTGGCACTGCAAATCCACTGCTCCTAGAGGCTATTTTTTTCCCGTTTGTTGTAGTTGTTATTGTTGTCATAGTTGTTGTTGGATAGGACAAAGAGAAATGGAGAGAGAAGGGGAAGACAGAGAGGGGGAGAGAAAGATAGACACCTGTAGACCTGCTTCACACCACTTGTGAAGCAGTGGGGATCCTTACACTGGCCCTTGCTCTTTGCGCCATGTGCACTTAACCCACTGTGCTACCACCCAGCTCCCAAAGATTAGTATTTTGATATGTGATCCTGGGAAAACTACTTAGCTACACGCAGAAGAATGAAGTTGGATCTCACTCATACATTATAGATCTAATATTAGAACTCAAACTGTTAAAACTCTTAGAATAAGACAAGTGTAAACGTTTATTATTTTGAATTAGTCAGTGACTTTTCAGATACAACATCAAAAAGAAGAAAAAGTTTATTAGTTGGATTTGATCAAACTTAAAACAAAAGAAAAAGGCATTTGCACTGTAAACAATATAAAGAAAGCTTAAGAGAGAAAGGAGGAAAGGAAGGAAGGAAGGAAGGAAGGAAGGAAGGAAGGAAGGAAGGAAGGTCATTTCTTTCAATGGAAAAGTACAGCCCAGGGGTCAGGGGATAGTTCATCCAGTAGAACACAGCCTGTGGTGCTTGTGCTCCACGTGAGGGCTCCATGAACTGAACCAGAAGAAGACTCCATGGGTGGTGGAGCTCCACTGTGTTGTCTGGTCTCTCTCCTCTCCCTCTCCCCCCCCTTCTACTGTTTCTCAAAAAAAATAATAAAGGAAACTGGGCCAGGGAGGGCACATAGAAATTTTGTGTGTTCATAAGGTCTTGAATTCTTTCATTTTCCTTTAAAAAACACCAAATACCTGTTACAGCAGTTGCCTCTAAAAGGTTGGCAATACTATGTGTTGATGAGAATGCGAAACAACAATTTTTTCCTTTCTCTTTTCTCTTTCTTTCTTTTTATATCTTATTTGTTTACTGAACTGAGACAGAGGAACTGAGAGGCAAGAGGAGATAGGGAAGAAGAGAGACTCACACCCGCAGCACTGCTTCGCCACTCATGAAGCTTCCTGCTGCAGGTGGGGACCAGGCCCTTGGACGCAAGCCCTTGTGCAGTGCAACATGTGCACTTAATGCGCCACTGCCCAGCCCTGAAGCAACGCATTTTCATACCACTGCTGAAAGGTGTGCAAACTGGCACAGCCAATATGGAAAACAATGTGATACTTCATGTATTTTAAATTTTTATTTGTTTACTTTTTATGAGAGAATGATAGAAGTGAGGGAAGAGAGAAAGGTAGAAATCACTGCTCAGGCGGTTCTAGTTATTGAATCTGTGGCATCTGGGGCCTCAGGCATGCACACTGAGGCTTTGACTTTCTGAGCTGTTTCCCTAGCCCCAGTTTGGCATCCCACGAAGTCAAACATATCTGTTTTATGACCTAGCAGTTCCAATACTTACTTATTTACTCAAGTCTGACCACCTATTTCCACACATTGTGTCTGTATTCACAATAACCACAATCTGTTTGAATATATTTTTTTAATTTATTATCTTTATTTAGTTATTGAATAGAGACAGAAATCGAGAGGGAAGGGAAGGATAGAGAGGGTGAGAGACAGAGAGACACCTACAGTACTGCTTCACCACTTGTGAAGCTTTGCCCCTGCAGGTGGGGACCGGGGGCTCAAACCTGGGTCCTTGCGCATTGTAACATGTGCGCTCAACCAGGTGCGCCACCACCTGGCTCCATTAATCTGTTTGAATATTAACCCAAACATCCATCAACTACTGAACTGATAAGCAAAGCATGTTCATACAATGAAATCTCTCACTAATAAAAATCAATGAGCAACTGATATACCAAGAAAAAAAAAATCTTCCCCCGCTTTATTGCCCTTGTTGTTGTAGCCTTGTTTCAGTTATTATTGTTGTTGTTGATGTCGTTCGTTGTTGGATAGGACAGAAATCAAGACAGGAGGAGAAGACAGAGGGGGAGAGAAAGACAGACACTTGCAGACCTGCTTCACCGCCTGTAAAGTGACTTCCCTGCAGGTGGGGAGCCGGGGACTCGAACCAGGATCCTCATGCCGGTCCCTGCGCTTTGCACCACGTTGGCTTAACCTGCTGTGCTACCACCTGACCCCCCCAAAAAAAATCTTTAAAACACTGTGCTGAACAAAGGAAGGCAAACACAAACGAGACTGCACACTGTCATCCTAGTTCTGTGCAACTCTATAAAAGGGCCCTGGGGTGGGGATTGCTTAGAGAAGGGAATGGCTTGGGGAATAGCAGAGATGTTCTGGGCTTGCTTGTCTAAGCTCATCTAACTATACACTTCAAAGTGTCCCATTTACACTATGTAAATTAGACCTCAGAAAAAGTTGACAAGTAGAAAAAGAGAGAGAGAGAGAGGTTATTCAAGGAAGGGTCAGGTTCAATGAAGGGTTATTTAGAAGAGGCCATAGAGCAGGTAAACTTTGGACATGAGCTGACTGCAGGAAGGGACATGAACAGTGCCGAGGTATATTTCTAAGTCATTAGGCAACGAAAGCCCTTTCTTAAGAGTCCTCACTGTCCTCTTCATTTATGGCCTCAAGGGTCATGAGCTCTCTTCACATTCTTTCCGAATTCCTCACGGATCTCATGTCTTCATCCGGCTCTCTCACAGTGCACTAAGATTATGCAAGTAGCACCTGGACGGTGAGTTTAGACATGCATACAGTATAGATCAATCACACATACTTGAAAATATCTGCAGCTATGCATGTTTGTATACAGTGTCAATGTCCATGTGACTACGTACTTAATGAACATGGAGAAATGGAATGATCAGTCATCAACCTAACCACATAACTAATGAAACCTAAATAAGTATATACTCAACTTACTGTGAAAAGATCACATATGTTGCTCACTACAAGTATTTGTTTTGAGTTGGGCAGTAGCGCAGCGGGCTAAGCACATGTTGCGTAAAGCGCAAGGACCAGCAAAAGGATCCTGGTTCGAGCACGGGTCTCCCTACCTGCAGGGGAGTCGCTTCACAGGCGGTGAAGCAGGTCTGCAGGTGTCTATCTTTCTCTCCCCCTCTCTGTCTTCCCCTCCTCTCTCCATTTCTCTCTGTCCTATCCTACAACAACGACATCAGTAACTACAACAATAAAACAGCAAGGGCAACAAAAGGGAATAAATAAATATTAAAAAAGAAAACAAAATCAAGTATTTATTTTATAGTCCATTGTCATCATCTTGTACTTTCTTGAAACTTGCTTCTGCTACATTGAGACACATTACAAACATTATGTTTTCTGTTTATGTTCTGGTAACTCTCTGTGCTTACATCTAACATTTTTTTTATATTTATTTATTTTCCCTTTTTGTTGCCCTTGTTGACATCTAACATTTTAACCCCTCTATTTCTTACATGGAGTTTGTGTTCTTTTTTTTAATAAAATATTTATTTATTTATTTATTCTCTTTTGTTTCCCTTGTTTTATTGTTGTAGTTAATGTTGTTGTTGATGTCGTTGTTGCTGGATAGGACAGAGAGAAATGGAGAGGAGAGGGGAAGACAGAGAAAGGGAGAGAAAGATAGACACCTGCAGACCTGCTTCACCACTTGTGAAGCGACTCCCATGCAGGTGGGGAGCCCCACATCCCAAATGGGATCCTTTCGCTGGTCCTTGCACTTTGCACCACCTGCCCTTAACCTGCTGCGCTACCACTCGACTCCTGGAGTTTGTGTTCTTGAGAATAGGAAGAATGACTTTTCTTTCCCTGTTTATTTGTTGTGGTCAAATATACATAGCTTAAAAATGACCATTTTAGCCATTTAAAATGCATTATTCATTGACATTCATTACATTCACAAAGGAACATGGTTTTATATGTATCTATGGTTCTAGTTTCTGGCACAGTGTGTGGTTCAATCAACTTCTGTTGGATAACCTGCTGAATGAATGAATGATTTGAGAATCATGTAATAATCAGTCTCTCTCTCTTCTGTTTTGAAGCGTCCAAGTTTATCAGATCCAGTGGATGTAGCTTCATTTGATCCAGTTATGGACATCAGCATTATGTATGACATTAAAACAGTGATCACAATCAGAAAACTTCAGAGAAAGGTCAAGCACATCCTGCTTCACTGGCTGGATCACTACAGACTTGCAGTGGGTCAGTTATAGAGTCCATCATGTTGCTGTTCCCCTTATTCAGGTTTCTAGAACAATCCATCATGTTGCTCTACATGGCCTGTTGCCATTATTCAGGTTTCTAGAACAATCATGTCTGAGTGCCTCTTCCCTCTAAGGGCCTGAGGTGGTGACTTTGCAAACTGCAAATGCCTGTGCAAATAAATTCTTATCATGGATATGAGTGACTTGTAGGATCAAAAAAAAAGCAAAGGAACTAGATTTAGTTTTATCTCTGTGATATTTTTTTTAGAGAAGAAAATCTATTTGGTCATTTGGGTGTTTCCAATAATGGAAAGTGCTTTCATATTCACTTTTTAGATGGAAAAAGAAAAGTTCTTTCCCCTCTAACATCACCTCTCTGTCTCCCTAGCTTCCTCAGTTCTCCTTAATGACTTTGGTCCATTTGCTATACGTATGAGAAGGGCTCTGCGAGGGGCCAGGGGGTGGCACACCTGGCTAAGTGCACATGTTACAATGTGTGAGGACCCAGGTTCAAGTCTCCAGTCCCCAACTGCAGGGAGAAAGCTTTGAGAGTGGTGAAGCAGTTCTGCAGGTGTCTCTCTGTATCTCTCCCTCTCTCCCTCCCCCATCTGTCTCAATTTCTGACTGTCTCTATCCAATAAATAAAAATGATTTTTAAAAAGAGAAGGGGTCTATGACTTCATTTAAGAACATGCTGCTTTTGACTCAGCTCACAGCACAGTCTTCAAATAGATTCATTCAAACCCTGTTTCCAGCTGATTGAACTTGGATTTATCTGTGATAATGTCTATAAGAGTATCCATAAGGGTACTTAGTGGGGTAATGTATTTAAAATGCTCGATACATTATTTGCATAGGTAAGTGTAGCTAATCAAACTCCTAAGGTTTGATTGGCTGATAGTCAAGTTTTCTCTGAGCAAATCAAGAAGTGCATCTAAGTGTGCGGAGTGATGGGAGTGGGAGTGACGGCTCAGGTATAGCCATATGTGCGAGCCTCTCATGCATAGAATCAGTAAGTGCATCTAAGGCTGGCAGGCCTGGGGTTTAAACCCCTGCACTGCCCTGTCTGTCTGTCTGTCTATCTGATATGAAGAGAATGAAAAGGAATGGTAAAAATCATGCATGTGCAAGGCCTTGGTACAACAAATATAAATAGATGATAAACCTAAGAAAACAGCAGAAGTTTTAAAAGAAGTTGCATTTGAAACAAAAGAATCGACAGAATGGCATATCTGCAAGTGGGCAAATGAATGTCCAGGTTACTGCAGAGAACTTAACCTATACAGTTGAGCCTAAAGATACCTTGACCCGGGAGTCGGGCTGTAGTGCAGCGGGTTAAGCGCATGTGGTGCAAAGTGCAAGGACCGGCATAAGGATCCCGGTTCAAGTCCCCAACTCCCCACCTGGAGGGGAGCCGCTTCACAAGCGGTGAAGCAGGTCTGCAGGTGTCTGTCTTTCTCTCCCCCTCTCTGTCTTCCCCTCCTCTCTCCATTTCTCTCTGTCCTAGCCAGCAACAACGACAGCAATAAAAACAATAGCAATAACTACAACAACGATAAAACAACCAGGGCAACAAAAGGGGAAAAAATTAGCCTCCAGGAGCAGTGGATTCATGGTGCAGGCTCCGAGCCCAGCAATAACCCTGGAGGCAAAAAAATAAAAAAAAAGATACTGTGACCCACGAAAAGTTTTCAGATTCTATTTACATTTCATTTCAGGGCTACAGTCGCTACACGTTTGTGGAATTCCCAGGTTTCTTCAGGATGTGGCCAAGAAAGAAGTTCCGTCAGCAGAATTTCCTCTGCCACAAAGTGCAACGGAAAAAGATGAGAGCAGGGAGTACCTCCGGTACAGGTACACCTTCCTAAAGCTGAAGGGCATCTACAGGCTTTCACCTCTCCATTACATCCAGAAGACCACAGTGAGCAAGAAGTTCCCCCGGTAACCATTTCATTCGTCTCAATGACTCATCGTCCGTCTTATGTCCGAAATGCTTTAGATGGATGACTCATAGGGTCCTCCTAAAAATCCTGAGGAAGGAATTATGTTGTTCACAAAATCCTTTTTTTTCTAAGCACACCAGGCTAAAATGTTACCACTTTCCTGCTACAAGTGAAAACTTTCCTAAAAATCAGGAGGGGTGGGGGAGTAGGGCCGTAGTGCAGTGGGTTGAGCGCATGTGGCGCAAAGCACAAGGACCAGCATAAGGATCCCGGTTCGAGCCCCCGGCTCCCCACCTGCAGGGGAGTCACTTCACAGGCGGTGAAGCAGGTCTGCAGGTGTCTGTCTTTCTCTCCCCCTCTCTGTCTTCCCCTCCTCTCTCCATTTCTCGCTGTCCTATCCAGCAATGACGACACCACCAACAACAGTAATAACTACAGCAATAAAACAGCAAGGGCAACAAAAGGGAATGAATAAATAAATAAATATTTTTAAAAATCGGGGGGGGGCTCACACCAGGATCTTTGAGTGGGTCCTTGCCCTTTGTACTATGTGTGCTTAATCCAGTGTGCCATCGCCGACCCCCTAGTGCAGTATTTTGCATGAGTACTGTCAAATAATTAATATTCTAGAGACTAGGGCAGTATTCAGTTTAGAGACCGACTTTGAGCATTGTGAATACAGTACTGACTGACAGCAGAGAAAGAAATTAGCCACAGAATAAGTGGTGTGATGCTCTTTCACTGGCTACACTGGTTCCTATGAGTGGCCGCTTACAGATGAGCCCATGTCAGTACATCCTTTCCCTAATTTTTTATGCCTTTGTAGCTTTCTGTGAAAATGTACATTTTGAAACATAACATTTGTGTTAGATATATATGGATGAAGAATGAGGAGACATCTAGATAGTTCTAAATGCATGACTTTAGCCAGCACCACTGGGAATTTATAAGTTCCTCAAGTTCACAGCAGAGACAAAGAAGCCAATAATCAGTGTTTTCACAGATTAATTAATACTTTTTCTGACTGGGTTTTTCACTGGGGCTTTGTACCATCCCGAATCCCCTGCTCCTGATAAACTCTCTCTCTCTCTCTGTCTTTTTTTTTCATCTTTAAAGAGGGAGAGAAATACAGAGGAGAGACACCACAACACTGCTATTCCACTCTTGAAGCCTCCCTTCTTTATAACGCTCCCTTATAGTAGACAGGCACTTGAACCCAGGTCTTTGCACAGTACAAAAGGTGTGCTCTACCAGGTGAACTATCTCCTGGTCCCTCAGAATTGTAAAAAAAATATTTATTTATTTCATGTTATGAAGGGGGGGAGGGAGGGACACATCAGAGTACTATATTGATAATCTCTGGAATGTGGTGGTGTTGGGAAGCAAACCTAGGGCTTCTGGGGCCTGAGGCCTGAGTCAGATGAGCAACCTATGTGCTGTCTTCCCACCCAGCTCAATATTCTATATTTATTTACTTATTTTGGGTAGAGACAGGAATTGAGAAGGAAAGAGAGTGGGAGGTGGGGAGAAGAGAGAAATGGACACCTGCAGCACTGCTTCACTGATCATAAAACTTCCTCCCTGCAGGTGAGGGCTAGGGGCTTATACCCAGGTCCTTGCACACTGTTACATGTATGCTTGCCTGAGTGTGCTGTCACCTAGCCACCAACATTCACTTCTGACAATAATAAAAAATCATTCTTCCACCAACCTAGGCATGTCAATACCAGTTACTTGATTAAACATTTTACTTAATGTTTTATTTTTTTTAATTCAGCATTACATAAAAATTATTGGATTAAAATTTAAATTCATGAAATTTAGTTTTATAAGCCTCGAACCCTCCCTAACAGTACTGTGGAAACACAAACTTGAGCCCTATGCTAAAGATGTTAATGGTTAAGCATAGAAAAAAAAAGTGAAGGGAGTCGGGCAGTAGCGCAGCAGGTTAAGCACACATGGCGCAAAGTGCAAAGACCGGCATAAGGATCCCAGTTCCAGCCCCCGGCCCCCACCTGCAGGGGAGTCGCTTCACAGGCAGTGAAGCAGGTCTGCAGGTGTCTTATCTTTTTCTCCCCCTCTCTGTCTTCCCCTCCTCTTTCCATTTCTCTCTGTCCTAACAACGAGACAACAATAACTACAACAACAATAAAAACAAGGGTAACAAAAGGGAAAATAAAGAAAATAAAACAAAAATAAAATTATAAAAAATTATAAAAGAAGAAAAAAGTCAAAACAAACACAGTCACATTCAGAGTAACTGACAGATAAAGGATCCAAATTCAGCTTTCTGATTTTTATTCTGGCTATCAAGTCACATGGTTTATCAAGTCTGTTAATAGACATAAAGCCAACATAGAACTATGTACTAGCCTTTTGTCTTTAGAAGTCAGTAAGTAAAGAGTCATGACAGAAAAAGAAATACATGCATGTCCAAATTCCACTTCTGCCACTTGTTTTGGGCCAAATCATCGCATTTCCCCAGCCTCCTTTTCCCATGTTTAAGAGAGGATGGACGTGTCACAGGCTAGGGCCAGGTGATGGCACAGCCAGTGGAGCACATATTACCATGTGGAGGACCTGGGTTAGAGCCCCTGCTTCCCGCCTGCAGGGGGCGGAAAGGTGGAGAGCAGTAAAGCAGGTCTGCAGGTATCTCGCTTTCTATTTCCCTCTCTCTCTATCTCTCCCTCCCTTCTCAGTTTCTCTCTTTCCTATCAAATAAAAATAGAAGGGGGAAAAAAGGCAAGGGAGAGATGACTGCAACGGTGGATTCACAGTGCCAATACCAATCCCCAGTGATAACCCTAGTAGCAGTTAAAAAAAAAAAAGTGGCATAGACTAACTTACCCACTCTTCTGACATTTGCTAGGCCACATTTAACGTTGTAGTGTCATTCATTCTGGTCAGTCACTTGCAATCATTTGGTTCTGTTAGTCCTCTGAACACATAGCTTATGGTTATTTCAGAGAGAAAGGTGCCTATAGCATAGAAAAGACTTGACAAGAATATTAGATGTTGGGAAATCAAATGTTAGTGCTTTACCAAAGTTAGTACTTTAAAATGTCATGTTCTTTCAACTTGATTTCTAACCATTGCATTTCTAGAAACCCTCTCCCCGTGTTGGGCATGGACGCAGTCCAGCTGGCTTGCCCTGTGGTGCTGAGGAGGGCCTTGCGTGGCAAGGAAGGCGATGAATGCCGATGCAGCGCTTCCAGTATCCCGGAAGTGACTGACCTGGAGTATGATTATCTCATAGGCAATCAGCTGACCTCCTTGGATCAGATCATTATCGTTTATGTGTTTGCAGCTAAGGAAAAGGACAACTGTATGAGAGAAGTGGTCAAGCTGTACAGGGAACTAAATAGATCTAGACGTATGCCCTGTTTTGAGGTGAGTGTCACAGCTATGTGGGACTTTTTTTTTTTTTTCTTTTGTTGGATGTTTCCTTGAGGTTACATCTGAATACATTTCCTCAGCCACAAAGGATCACACACGGATTTCCAGGGCCCTGAGGAAAAGTCACCAGGTATAGCACGCACCTCATCCTGCAGAAGGACCTGGCTTTGAGACCTGGCACCATGTAGGCACGCTATGGGCAGCACCAGGGGGAGCTCTGTGACTGGTGGAATCGTTCTTGGGCACCTCTCTCTCTCTCTCTCTCTCTCTCTGTTTGTCTTCTCTAAGTATATAGACTTTTTTTAATGGGTCATACATGTTGATCAGCAGTATCACGTGTGCCTGAGATCCTTGGTTCATTCCTCAGTGCTGCATTGAAAGGGAAAATTCTAAAATCTACCCCCCCCCCCCCGCTTTTGAAAGTTTGATCCCAAAAGTTAAAAAACAAAACTTAAACTTCGGGATAGAAAATATTTCCAGAGTGGGGGTATGGTTATGCAAAGAGGCTTTCATGCCTGAGGCTCTCAAGTCTCAGGTTCAGTTCCCCACACTGCCATATGCCAGAGCTGAGCAGTGCTCTGGTAAAATATGTATATATTTCCAAACCTGAAACACTTCTCTCATGCCCCTTTTCAGGCAGTAGCTCGTTCAGCCACTCTGCCTAGGTAAACATCATTTTGAATTTATTTGTCAAGAGCACTGCTCAGCTCTGGCTTGTGGTGATGGGGAGGGATTGGTCTTGGGACTCTGGAGCCTCAGACATGAGAGTCTCTTTGCATAACCATTATGGTATCCCTGCCCATCATTCTGAATTCTTTTTTTTTTTTTTTTTAATTTAAGAAAGGATTAATTAACAAAACCATAGGGTAGGAGGGGTACAACTCCACACAATTCCCACCGCCCAATCTCCATATCCCACCCCCTCCCCCGATAGCTTTCCCATTCTCTATCCCTCTGGGAGCATGGACCCAGGGTCATTGTGGGATGCAGAAGGTAGAAGATCTGGCTTCTGTAATTGCTTCCCCGCTGAACATGGGCGTTGACTGGTCAGTCCATACTCCCAGTCTGCCTCTCTCTTTTCCTAGTAGGGTGGGTCTCTGGGGAAGCTGAGCTCCAGGACATATTGGTGGGGTCTTCAATCCAGGGAAGTCTGGCCAGCATCCTGATGACACCTGGAACCTGGTGACTGAAAAGAGAGTTAACATACAAAGCCAAACAAATTGTTGAGCAATCATGGACCCAAAGCTTGGAAAAGTGGAGAGGAAGTATTAGGGAGGTACTCACTGCAAACTCTAGTGTACTTCTGCTTTCTTACTTTGGTGCCATACTCCAAACTCAGTCAATTTCTGCTTTGCGTTTCTACTTCTTCTTTTTTTTTTTTTTACATGCATAACATTCCCCAGATTCCCATTTAACAATACAACCCCCACTATTTCATTCATAATTTTTCATGGACCTGTATTCTCCCCACCCACCCACCCACCCCAGAGTCTTTTACTTTGGTGTAATACTCCAATTCCATTTCAGGTTCGACTTGTGTTTTCTTTTCTAATCTTGTTTTTCAACTTCGGCCTGAGAGTGAGATCATCCCATATTCATCCTTATGTTTCTGACTTATTTCACTCAACATGATTTTTTCAAGGTCCATCCAAGATCGGCTGAAAACGGTGAAGTCACCATTTTTTACAGCTGAGTAGTATTCCATTGTGTATATATACCACAACTTGCTCAGCCACTCATCTGTTGTTGGACACCTGGGTTGCTTCCAAGTTTTGGCTATTACAAATTGTGCTGCCGAGAACATATGTGTACACAGATTTTTTTTGGATGGATGTGTTGGGTTCCTTAGGATATATCCCCAGGAGGGGAATTGCAGGGTCATAGGGTAGGTCCATTTCTAGCCTTCTGAGAGTTCTCCAGACTGTTCTCCACAGAGGTTGGACCAATTGACATTCCCACCAGCAGTGCAGGAGGGTTCCTTTGACCCCACACCTCTCCAGCATTTGCTGCTGTTACCTTTTCTGATGTGTGACATTCTCACAGGAGTGAAGTGATATCTCATTGTTGTCTTGATTTGCATTTCTCTGACAATCAGAGACTTGGAGCATTTTTTCATGTGTTTCTCGGCCTTTTGGATCTCTTCTGTGGTGAATATTCTGTCCAAGTCCTCCCCCCATTTTTGGATGGGGTTATTTGTTGTCTTGTTGTTGAATCTGGCAAGCTCTTTATATATGTTGGTTATTAAACTCTTATCTGATGTATGGCATGTAAAGATCTTCTCCCATTCTTTGAGGGGTCTCTTGATTTGCTGTGAAGAAGCTTTTTAATTTGATGTAGTCCCATAGGTTTATACTTGCCTTAGTCTTCCTTGTAATTGGATTCGTTTCATTGAAAATGTCTTTAAAATTTATGCGGAAAAAAGTTCTGCCAATATTTTCCTCTAAGTATCTGATAGTTTCTGGTCTAACATACAAGTCCTTGATCCACTTGGAATTTACTTTTGTATTTGGTGAAATACAGTGATTCAGTTTCATTCTTCTGCATGTTTCAACCCATTGTTTCCAACACCATTTGTTGAAGAGACTCTGCTTCCCCCATGTAATAGTCTGGGCACCTTTGTCAAAGATTAGATGTCCATACGTGTGGGGCCTCATTTCTGGGCTCTCAATTCTATTCCACTGGTCAGTGTGTCTGTTCATGTTCCAGTACCAAGCAGTTTTGATGACAATGGCCATATAATACAGTTTGAGATCTGGCAGTGTGATGTCTCCGGTTCTGTTCTTTTTTCTCAAGATTGTTTTGGCAATTCTAGGTCTTTTCTGGTTCCAGATAAACATTTGTAACATTTTTTCTATTCTCCTAAAAAATGTGCTTGGGATCTTGATGGGGATAGCATTAAATTTGTAGATGGCTCTGGGTAATATATTCATTTTGATGATGTTAATTCTTCCAACCCATGAACATGGAATATCTTTCCACTTCTTTGTGTCTTTTTCAATTTCTTTGAGTAGTGACTCATAATTTTCAGTATACAAGTCTTTCACTTCTTTGGTTAGGTTTATTCCTAGATATTTTATTGTTTTTGTTGCTATAGAAAAAGGAACTGATTTCTGAATTTCAATTTCTTCTTAGTGTTTGCATAGAGGAATGCCACTGACTTTTGAATGTTAATTTTATAGCCTGACACATTACTGTATTGCCTGATGATTTCCAAAAGCTTCTTGCTGGATTCCTTAGGTTTTTCCATGTATACTATCATGTCATCTGCAAATAAGGAGAGTTTGACTTCCTTATCTTATTCTTCCAATCTGTATGCCTTTAATTCCTTGCTCCTGCCTGATTGCTATGGCAAGAACTTCCAACACTATGTTGAATAGTAATGGTGATAGTGGGCAGCCCTGTCTAGTACCTGATCTGAGGGGAAATGCTTCCAGTTTTTCACCATTGAGTATTATGTTGACTGTAGGTTTGCTATATATAGACTCCACTATCTTCAGGAATTTTCCATCTATTCCTATTTTTTGTACTGTTTTGATCATAAAGGGATGTTGTATTTTGTAGAGTTTTAGAGTGTTTTGATATATGTCCTATTTGTGGTGGTCTGGTTGTTTATAGGAGACCTTTCAGAACTTCTTTCAGGGCAGGCTTGGTGATGGTTGCTTCCTTCAACTGTTGCTTGTCTGAGAAGGTTTTGATGCTTCCATCTAGTCTGAATGACAATCTAGCAGGATATAGTATTCTTGGCTGAAAGCCTTTCTCATTGAGCACTCGATAGATATCTTGCCATTCTCTTCTGGCCTGTAGTGTTTGTATGGAGAAGTCTGCTGCTAATCTTATGGGTTTTCCTTTGTAGGTGACTCTTTGTTTTTCTCTTGCAGCCTTGAGGATCCTTTCTTTATCCTTATTCCTTTCCAATCTAAGTATGACATGTCTTGGTGTCTTTAGGTCTGGGTTAATTCTGTTTGGGACCCTCTGGGCTTCTTGAATCATTATGTCTTTGGTGTTGTCTAGACTAGAGAAATTTTCAGCTATTATGGCCTGGAGAACACTTTCTTCCTCTCCTTCTCTTTCTTCCTCTGGTAAGCCAATAATGCGTATATTGTTTCTTTTGAAGTCATCCCATAGGACTCTGTTGTTGTTTTCAGCATCTCTTAATCTCTTTTTGAGATCTCTTACTTCTTTTTTAGTTGTCTCTAATTCATCCTCAATCTTGCTAATTCTGTCTTCAGCCTCATTGATTCTATTCTCTCTGCCCTCTACTGCTTTCTGGAGTTCATCTATTTTGTTGCCCTGCTCTGATACTGTTTTAGCTTGTTCAGCTAGTTGCCTTCTTAGCTCAGCGATTTCAGCTTTCAGCTCTCTAATAACCATGAGATAATTAGAATTTTCTTCCATATTCTCATTTGTTGTTCCTGCATTTCTGATTACAATTTTTTCAAATTCTTTACTCACTCCTGTTATTATTTCCTTAGCTAATGTTTGGATGTTGAACTCGTTGTTTTGTGCTTCACCCTCTGGAGGACTTTTAGCTGGACTCTTGTCCTGGTTCGAGTCTCCAATATTTTTTCTTGTTGTTTTAATCATTTTATATAAGTTAACAGTTTTTTCAATCCCTGAGTTGGAGTTATATGGTGTAAAAGCCTTTTTTTTTCCCCCTGTAGGCTATGGGAGCCTGAGGGCTTTTAAACTATCAATAGGCTTCTTAGCTTAATCACTGACTCCTGACCAAGAGATAAAGCAGGGTGTGGCAGAGATAATCCAGTGGTTATGCAAAGAGACTTTCACAGCCCCTCAGCTATGCCACCGAGGTATAGGTCTTCTCCTGAGTTTCCCGGTTAGATCTCTGTACCCTGGTGTCCCTCCCTGTTGCTGCTCCAGATTCTGAGGGTAGTAGCAATGGAGACTCAGAGTTGCACTTGGTGAGTCTCTGGGGAGTCCTTTCCTCCCTTCAGCTGTCCCCTTGTTGGTGGAGCAGACTGGAGGTGGTGTCTCCACTGACAAACTGTTGAACTGTGAGCAGTCACTTAATCTCTCCTTAGGCCCCTCTCTCCTCTCTGTCACCAGCCACGTGTGTTTGTACTCACGGGTGATTTACTGGGTTTCTGTGGTCATTCTAGTCCTGTCTTGTTTCGGTCCGGGTGGTCTCCTTTGGTATTCCTAGTTGATCCGGGAGAGGAGAGGAGAGGAGAGAAAGCGATCTGCTGCTCGTAGTAGCTCCGCCTCCGCTGCTGTTACCTTTTCTGATGTATCTCATTCTGAATTCTATCATCTTAAATTTCTTTTGTCTGTTTGTAAATACACAGTACTTTTTTTTTTTTTTTTTGTCTCCACTGTTATAGCTGGGGCTTCGTGACTGCACTAGGAATCCACTGCTCCTGGAGGCCATTTTCTCCGTGTTGTTGCTCTTGATGTTGTTACTGTTGTTGCTATTGACTAAGACAGAGAGAAATGGAGAGAGGAGGGGAAGACAGAGATGGGGAGAGAAAGACAGACACCTGCAGACCTGCTTCACCGCCTGTGAAGTGATTCTCCTGCAGGTGGGGAGCCGGGGGCTCCAACTCGGATCCTTACTCCAGTCCTTGTGCTTTGCATGGCCATGTTCACTTAACCCGCTGAGCCAGCACAGCCCCGCACAGTTCACTTTTATGCTTGCTTTGCCAGAACCAGAGGACAGGAGTGTTAAACACCAGCTTGCAGCCCCCTCCCCATTCTGCACCCATGGCAGATGTGTGCCTGACATTACTGAACCTCACTGGATCTTTTTTCCCCTCTCTCTTTCTCTCTCTCTCTTTCTTTCTTTCTTTCTCTCTTTCTTTCTTTCTTTCTTTCTTTCTTTCTTCTTTCTCTTTTTCTCAGAATTCATTCCACATAACCATTTGAGCTGAGAAACCTCTTCTATATAACAGCATTTACCTTCAACACTTTTTTGTTTCTTTTGGTTGTGATACCTTGAGCATGCATGATTCCCTTGCTCCTGGGCTTATTGGTTTGTTTTTTCCCCCCTCTCTTTTCATTTCTCTCTCTCTCTCTCTCTCTCTCTCTCTCTCACACACACACACACACACACACACACACACACACACCAGGGTTATTGCTGGGATAGATGCCTGCACGAGGGTTGCACTATTACAGACACATACACACACAGACAGACACACACACCAAAAGGAAAAAAAATTTTTTTTTCCTTTTAGTTTCTTTTCTGATAGAGATAGAAATAGAGAGTGAAAGAGAAAGACACCGTCAGCACTGTCTCACTGCATGTGAAGCTTCTCTCCCCCCCTGTAGGTGGGGATTAGGGGCTTGAACCAGGGGCCTTGTGCATAGCAGTGTGTGTAATCTGTCAGGTATGCCACTTCCTGGCCCCCCATTCATTCATTTTTTAAAAAAAGCTTTTAGTGGTCTGGGAGTTGGCGTAGCAGATAAAGCATTGGACTCTCAAGCATGAGGTCCCGAGGTCCCAAGTTCAATCCCTGGCAGCACATGTACCAGAGTGATGTCTGGTTCTTTCTCTCTCTCTCTCTCTCTCTCTCTCTCTGTCTCCCCCTATCTTTCTCATAAATAAATAAATTCTTAAAAAAATACTTTTAGATCAAGAAAGGGGTGTGTGGAATACAATTAGAAGAATGGCAGTACCCTTTTTTGAGATGGGACATTCCTAATAAGGAAGATAAGAAGTGTCTGTTGTTATCACTTGTGGGGTGGCACAGTGGCTTAAACAATGGACCCTCAAGCATGAGGCCCTCTGAGTTAATCCCTGGCATTACATATACCAGAGTGATGTTCTGGTTCTTCCTCTCCTCTCTCAAAAATGAATAAATCTTATAAGCAAAACAAAGAAATGTCTATTCTTGTGGCCAGGGAAGTGACCCAGTGGTAGAGCAGGGGAGCTTCCTGTAAAATGTCGTGACTTTTAACCCGTGGCACCACATATGCCAGGGTAACGCTCTTTCTCTCTAATCAGGAGACTGAAAACAATGTCTGTTCTCTGTTACTGCCCAGTAGGCCACCCCAAAACTTAAGAGGATCTTAAAACAACAACTACATGTCTGCTTACAACCCTGCACAGGGCTTATCAGGAATGGTTTAACTGTTCCTCATGTAACACTGACTGGGGTCAGTTTGAGTCCAGCTGGAGGATTCAAGAATTGTCTCTAGAGGGTTGGGCGGTAGCGCAGCGGGTTAAGCGCACCTGGTGCAAAGCGCAAGGACCGGCAAAAGGATCCCGGTTTGAGCCCCTGGCTCCCCACCTGCAGGGGAGTCGCTTCACAGGCCATGAAGCAGGTCTGCAGGTGTCTGTCTTTCTCTCCCCCCCTCTGTCTTCCCCTCCTCTCTCCATTTCTCTCTGTCCTATCCAACAACGAACGAATGACATCAACAACAATAATAATGACAACAAGGCTACAACAATAAGGGCAACAAAAGGGGGGAAACATGGCCTCCAGGAGCAGTGGATTTATGCAGGCACTGAGACCCAGCAATAACCCTGGAGGCAAAAGAAAAAGAAATAGTCTTATTCACATCGCTGGCTGGCAGGTGGCCTGCTGTCTTTAGTGAGCTCACTTCTAGCTATTGGCCAGGGGTCTCTGTTCTCCTCACGAAAGCTGCTTCAGTCTCCTCACAACATGGCATCCTTGTTTAGAGGAGTGTTCCCTGGGATGTAGATGGAAGCTAGAGAATGCTTAAATTATTCAGTATTCTTTGCTCAAAGCCTGCCACAAGGCCAGCCAAGATTCAAGGGAAAAGAAAGTAGACTCATATCTCTCAGTGGATAAAGTGGCAAAGAATTCATAACCATTATTTATTCAGTAGGGGTACATTTGAAGAAAAAACTCAAACAGGTTGAATTGAAGTTCCCCGAGTGACATCAAACTGGAGATATCAAGACATAGGCAATTCAAGCCAGGGAAATCACTCAGCAGTGGAGTATAGATAGGCCTTCTGTGCCTGAGGTCCCAGGTTCAATCCCCAGCATCATATATGCCAGCACTGTGGTGAGCAATACTTTGGTCTCTGTCTCACGAAAACAAATAAATCTTAAAAGAAAGTTGTAGAAGGTAAGGGAAAGGGAGAGAAAAGAAGAGTGAAGGAGAGGGAGAGAGAGAAGGAAAGAGAGGGAGACGGGGAGGGAGAGGAGAGAGAGGGGGAAGAGGAGGGGAGGGGAGAGGCAGTCCAGTGGATAAAGCGTTGGACTCTCAGGCATGAGATCCTGAATTTGATCCCTGATAATGCAAGTTCCAGAGTGATGCTCTGCTTATCTCTCCCCCCCTTACAGTGCTTATTATTATTATTATTTATTTATAATAGTGATAGAAATTGAGAGTCAATGAGGAGACAGGAAAGGAGAGAGACAGAGAGACACTTGCAGCACTGCTACAACACTCATGAAGCTTCTTGCAGGTGGGAACAAGAGGCTTAAACCTGCATCTCTGTGCATGGTAATATGTGCTTTCTTTTTCTCTTTCTTTCTTTCTTTCTTTCTTTTTTTTTTTTTTGCCTCCAGGGTTATCACTGGGATTCAGTGCCTGCACTATGAATCCACTGCTCCTGGTGGCCATCTTTTAACCATTGTTTTTGTAGTTATTCTTGTGGTTACTGTTGTTGCTGCATAGGACAGAGAGAAATCAAGAGGGGAGGAGAAGGCAGAGGGGGAGAGAAAGACAGACACCTGCAGACCTGTTTTACCGCCTGTGAAGAGACTCCCCTGCAGGTGGGGAGCCGGGGGCTCAAACTAGGACCCTTGCACTTTGTATGCTTAACCCAGAGTGCTTGCCCAGCCCCAGTAATGTGTGTTTTCTATCAAGTGTGCCACCACCCGACCCCCTGCCGGGAGAGCCTGAGGGTGCTTCTTCCCGACCGTGTGCTCTCTGGCTTGGAGAGAACTCGACTGGAGCCAACCTAGGCTGCTGCGTGGGAGAGGGATCAGGAACTCATGCTGGGCTAGCATCGCAGGAGAGAGACTCTGGGACTCTCAGAGCCGGAAGGCAATTCAACGTTTAATCAGAAGAGCAACTGTATTTATACTCGCCGAGAAGGAAACAGTTGGGTGGAAAACAGGGTGTGACACAGAGAGGGTGGAACGAAAAAAGAGTGCAGACTAGTGATGGAAAACAGGGTGTGAGGAGGAGAGGGGACAGAGAGTGCGAACCAGTGGGGATTAAACCAGTGTCCTGCAGGCAGGGTGGTTCTCAGGTAAAACAGTGGTTATGTAAATAGACCACAGCGTTCAGCAGTGGAGCAGAGGGGAGCTGGCATACTGCCCAACACCCCCCTCCCCATCTCTTATAAGTATGTAAGTAAATAAATAAATACATTTTTTTAATAGTACACAATTCAACCTATAGGTCTGGCATTCAAAGGAGAGATTTTTTTGAGAAGACATCTGATAGACATACATAGCAATTAAAGTTAGGTTATTCAGAAAGTAAAGAAAGTTAATATAGGAGGCAAGATTGGAAACTTTACAGAGACTTATTTCATATAGGGTAGAGACTTTTCACGTGAGGGAGAGAAACTCCAGCATCTCTCAGGTACATGTGGTATCAGGGTTCAAACTGGGAACCTCAGGCATGCAAGTCCCATGATCTACCAGCCAAGCTATGTCCCTGGCCACAAGACTAGAGAGTTTAGGACAACAAGTATTTATGGTTCACGCAGAGAACAGCTTATGCCTAACTAAGGCTATCATGGAAACTCTAGCTACATAGGAAGAAAACACAGGAGAGGGAGCACAGAAGCTCAAGAAAGTTTGGAAAGGAGGAATTATTCAGTAATTTCAGATGTTATACAAAGGTCCATTAATATTAAACACACACATGAAAATGCTTGCTGGCCTTAGCAGTCGAGTGTTTGGTGAGCTTCTGAAGCAGTTTATGGGATCTGCTGATAGTCTAGAAATTTTGGTTCAAAGATACGAATGTTGCTGAGTGGAGCAGAAGAACTGCAAACTTAGGTTTTAATATTTTGACGACTTTTTCTTTCTTAGAGTCGTTTGGATTCCTTTCGACTTTTAAAATACAGCATCATCTCTGCATCTAAATTTACCGGTGGCAAGAGTCCGCTTCTGGTTGAAAGACACAATGTTGTCCCAGGAATTTTTTTGGTACGTGCTTTGAGATATATGAATCTTTTAACCAGCTGTTGTGGATGACCCTTGCATGATTTGGTCATTCATAGCGTGCACAGAAGATTGTGGTCTGGAAGGTGGCATAGTGGATAAAGCACTGGACTCTCAGCCTTGACGTCCTGAGTTTAATCCCCGGCAGCATATATACCAGAGTGATGTTTGATTCTCTCTTTCTCCTATCTTTCTCATGAGTAAATAAATAAATTCTTTAAAAATAATAGTAATAGGGCAGGGGTAGATAGCATAATGGTTATGCAAACAGATTTTCATGCCTGACGCTCCAAAGTCCCAGGTTCAATCCCTTGAACCACCATATGCCAGAGCTGAGCAGTGCTCTGGTAAAAGAAATACATATATATAATAGTAATAATATGGTATAGTGGAAAATAGACCTGAAACTAAAATTTGCTCTATTTGTTTGCTGTGTGGCATTCGGAAAACTAAATTAATGTTAAGCTTTCTGAGCCAGTTTCTTCCCTTACAAAGGGAGAAGTGATGACCAGTTCAATGTAGAGTTTCACTGACATGATAGACTTGTCTCAGTTCCTAGCACATTGTAAGCACTTAATGTTAATCCCCTTCCACTAATTTCTTTTCTTAAATATTAATAAATATCTATTAATGAGAAACATAGGAGGAGAGAGAAAAAGCCAGACATCACTCTGGTACATGTGCTGCCGGGGATTGAACTCAGGACCTCATGCTTGAAGTTTGATGCTTTATCACTGCGCCACCTCCCGGACCACACCTTCCACTAATTTCTAAAATCAATAAGCAGCTATTGATTATCTGCTGTGTACCAAACAATGTACTGGCTGCTAAGGATTAAAAAAGAAAAGAAAAAGAAGGAAGAAGGAAAAAGAAACGTGGAGGGCAAAAAGAAAGGAGGGGAGAGGAAGTCGGGCGGCAGCGCAGCGGGTTAAGCGCACGTGGCGCAAAGCGCAGGGACCGGCGTAAGGATCCCGGTTTGAGCCCCCGGCTCCCCACCTGCAGGGGAGTCGCTTCCCAGGCGGTGAAGCAGGTCTGCAGGTGTCTGTCTGTCTCTCTTCCTCTCTGTCTCCCCTTTCTCTCTCAACTTCTGTCTCTATCCAATAACAAATAAAATTAACAACCATTTAAAAACAAGAGAGGAGGGAAGAAAGGAAAGAAAATGAAGACATTGAGCTGAATGAGACAGGGAGGTCAGTGCCGCCCTCAAGGGAGAGCCCTCCACCCTGTGACTGTCGCTGCTGTGGCCTCCCCAAGCATGAACACCATCACCATCACCATCACCATCACGAGCGGCCTGGGATTCTGCATCTCCTCTGGGAGTCCACGCGGTCATGGTGTCCCCATTCTGGACATGGTCAACGCCAGTACTGTGCAAGTTGATGGCAAGCCAGAGCTTCAGGTCAGTGTCAGCCTAGGGAAGAGCACTTTGAAATAAAATTTCATTTTAAGCCAGATGGTGGAACATCTGGTTGAGTACACACATGAGCAGGCACAAGGACCCGGATTCAAGACCTCATGCCCGCCTGCAGGGGCTGGGCCGCTTCATGAGCAGTAAAGCAGGTCTGTAGGTGTCTCTCTTTCTCTCCCTCTCTCTCTCTCTCGCTTCCCAATCTCAATTTCTCTCTGTCCTAGCTAATAAAATGAAGGCAGGGAGGAACAAAAGGAAAAAATGGCCACCAAGATAAGTGGCTTCATTGTGCAGGGGGTCCTGAGCCCTAGCAACAACCCTGGAAGCAATAAAAGAAGAAGAAGGAGAAGGAGAGAAAAAAAAAAAAGGAAAGGATGAATGAAGAAAGAAAAAAGAAGTTAGGATAAATGAGATGGGATGGAGACTATCTGTGTTCAGGTCTAAATGTGCTAAAAAGAGAAGGCAAGAGTAAATCACCCACTGAACTCACCACAGTAAGTTGAATAAGTGACCTCAGCTTTTCAGCCATGTATACGCACACAAAAACGTGTATTCAGTACAGCCTCACTGTAGCTATGAACAATGAGTCTCATTCGGCGTTAGAGAAACCTTTCCCTAGAACCTGACAGCTATTCAGATATCACGACGTCACAGGAGGACCTAGAGGGAGTGGGATTGTTATATGGAAAAGTGGGAAATGTTACACATGTGCAAACGATTGCACTTTACTGTTGACTGTGAACCATTACCATTAATCCCACCAATAGAGAATATATATATATATATACTTTTTTTTTTTTTTTTTTTTTTTACCATACTCACACTGGCCTGTTTGATCTTAAGGGTCTTGGAAGGCTAGTGTATATGCTTCCTATAACTTTCCTGGGGACTTTGGGGGGAGAAGCACTAACAAAATGAGAACATTTGTAGTCCTAAAGGCATACTCATCTGTGAAATCTAAACTGAAGGCTTATCAGAAGACCCCCCCCCCCGTAAAAGAATATTGACAATTATTCATGTTTACCTAAAACAAACAAGTTCCTGTTCAAGCAGTGGCTGTCATCCTCAGGCCAGCAAAGCAAAACCAAGGCTGAGACCCCCGCCTGCCTATCTGTGTGTCCGCTGGCTGACAGTACCAACACATCAGAAATAAATGGACTTTGTTCTGAGGCCGGCAAGTCTGTGAGAAAGACTAAGACTACCAGCAGACGTCATTCTGAGGCCTATGGGGACTGGCTCAGCTTTCTTCCTGGCAGAATGATTCTGTTTTCTTTGTCTTTCAAGAGAAAATGTGAGGGGAAGAATTAATTGTTCTGATGTTTCCTTACTGGGCTGCTTTGGGCAGAGTGGTATGGAAAATGGCCATGGTTGTCCATAATAAAAGAACATGTACTTTTCCGATAAATTAACAAAGGCAGAGAGCTTGCGAAGAGTTTTGTGGAAACTGGTTTGAAAATTCATTTCAGCTGTTTACCAAGATGTACTGGGCTGGTCCTTAACCTAGGCTCATATGCATGTGGAGGTGTGGGAATGTGTGTTCTCAGGGCTCTGAAAACAGACAAGGTGATCTATGTGAAACTTTCTCTCCAAACTACCCCATTATGCTTTTACATTATTCTATCTGTCATGGCACAACATTATCTTCAAGAAGAGGAATAGAGAATCAAGAACAGCTATTGCACTGAGCAGTACAAGAGAGGGAATGATAGAATCCATCACATCACATTCCCTCCAGTGTGCCTGATTTCACCACTCCTACGCCGGTTTTCTTTGTAACTTTCAGTCAGATGGAGGCCACTACATCACTGCTCCATTGTCTGTGGAGCTTCCCCTGCAGCTCTCATATGCTGCTGGGATCTCTTGCATGGTATAAAAGATACTCTCCCAGCTCTACATGGGAGCACCGGCGGGAGTGGAAGAGGGGAGGAGAGAAGAGGTGTTGGGAGGAGAGGGAAGAGAAAAGGCAGAGAGCAGGGAGACCACTCAGTGGTGATATTGTGCATAGGCATAGCCTTGGACTCTTTCCCTGCCCCTGACCCCTTCACAGGATTTATGGGATAATGCCTGGGTAGGGAAAAAAATGATTTTTCTGTGATTCACCTTAGCGGGAAGCATTCTCCTCCACAGCAATCTCAAACCTGCATATCCTGTTCTGTGACGCAAAGATGGTATTCACTGAAAAGAGAAAGCGGCTGGGGGTTGAGGAGGGAAGAGATGCACACTTATCCAAAACCCAAATACCGGTTTCCAAATGCAGGTGCTCTGTGATCACTTAGATGTTTGTTATGAAATGTATGTACCCACCAGGCAGTTTTCCTAAGTTCTTTTTTTTTTCTTCCCGTTTTTGTTGCCTTTGTTATTTATCGTTGCTGTTATTATTGTTGTTATTGTTGGATAGGACAGAGAGAAATGGAGAGAGGAGGGGAGGACAAAGATAGACACCTGCAGACCTGGGGAGCAGAGGGGCGAGGCTCCAACGGGGATCCTTGTTTAACAGCTAAATGCCAGCATCTTTTAGATGTGGTGAGGATATTGGTTCTACCATTTCATGTATATGACTTTGAATGAGAAAACTGAGTATGTTTCCTTAACTTCAAACAATATGTTCAGATTCTAGGAACATGTCTGACACCAAATACTACTTTATGTATAAGAATAGTCACTTTCCCACATAGGGACACATGTAAGATCTTTCTTTCAATAGAAAAATTTCACTGTGATCAGATTCTGAAAATCTTCTATTAATTTTTACAGATGTACATTCAAGGAAAACTATTATTTGCCAATTTCATTTTCAATGGATACAGCACATCTGCTAAAGACCTTCAAAAGCAAGTTGAGAAGACAAGGAACGATTTCCTTATGGGTTATTTCCTACCCAGTGACTTCAGAATCCAGTAGAGTAACAATCTACATTCTGCCTTATTTCAGACTTGCAATTAGTAAATTCCTTACAAGGGCCAAATAGCCATATACTGCTTGCCACAATTTCCCCCCCCCCCTGAAAATCGATGGTTTCTTTAGTTAAAACTTTATTTCAAGAGTTGGCAAATAGCTCACTTGGATAGTGTACTTGATGTCATGTGCATGACCCAGGTTTGAGCTGGCCCCCACGTCACTGAAGGAAGTTTCATGCTGAGGTGTCTCTGTCTCTGCTTCTCACTCTCTATCTAAAAGAAAAAAAATTCAATTCAGAGGCATGGAGGTAGCTCACTGGGCCGAGTGTGTATACTTAGCCATGGGTGAGGATGCAAGGATGAGTCCCCAGCTATCACAAGAGGGATAAACAATGGGAAAGCTTTCAAGGGAGGGGATGGGATATGGGACTCTGGAAGTGAAATTGTACCCCTTTTATCCTATGGTACTAGCAATATTTTAATTTTATTAAAAAAAGAGCATGTGCACAAGGTGAGCTTCGTAAGAGGTAGAGAGCAGTGCCGCAGTGTCTCTCTCTCTCTCTCTCTATCACTTTACATCTTAAAAAAAGAAAAAAAAAGTTCAGTTTAAAAAAGACCACTTTCTCTCTAGCCAGTCTTCAGACTCCAGAGCCATGTTTGGAGTTGCAAGTTCCACAAATGTTCCCCAGAGTGTAGCTAAACATAGAAAGGTTCAAACCAATAATCAGCTCAGTTATATAAGACAAAGTATGACTTATTGGGTCTTAACTTCTATCTTGATTTATTGTGTCTTTTCTGTCAGAGAGGTCATCTAAGTCAGCTATTATTAGAATCCATAATGACTGAAAGTCTCTGAGAATGGCAGAAATGTAGCTTTTAAAGTTAATCAGTGGGCAGGGGGAGATAGCATAATGGTTCTGCAAAGAGACTCTCATGCCTGAGGTTCCAAAGTCCCAGGTTCAATCCCCCACACCACCATAAACCAGAGCTGAGCGGCGTTCTGGTAAACGCACAAACAAAAAAATTAATCAGCTGCTTTCCCTCAGAAAAAATGAGGCATTTGAGTTACCAAACCAAACTTAGGCAAATTGAATGAGACTTTCCTAAACAAATGTTGCCTTTAAAGGCATAGTATAGCAAATTCTGGAAAAGTCAATAGCAGAAAGAAATAAAGGATGAAAAAGAAAGGAGGAAACAAAGTCTTTTCACCTTTGATTAATTCAGGCTGCAAACACTACAAAGTGAAAATAATACACACAGAAGAATAAAGAAGTACAAATTTTATTATCAATTTCTTAAATCTAGAGAGAGCAGTAACAGTACAGACATATGCAAACCTACTGTTTGAACTTGTAAAGTTCTGGAAAAATCCTTTATGGGAGTTGACAAAAATTTAATATGATGAAATACATGATGTGGTTGAAGAAAGACATATATATAATCTTAATTACTCAGGTAGAGTTGGAGATGTACAGATCTGCTATACAAAACACAAGTAATCAAAAAGCAAAATTTAAAATATCTCTAAAAGATACCTCAAATAATATCAAAAATACAAATTGAGAGCACCTACTTAAAAAACTTACTAGAATGTAAACAAGCTCAAACTCTGAATAACAGTACACAAATTTCTGTTTTCAGTGTTGATGATTAACAATGTTAAGAGTACAAAAACCTCAAATACTGAGATCATTTGTTGTATATAAACATAAGATGGGCTCCACATGGCAAGCCATGGCAAGAAACACCTTAAATGCTTAGTTTGCTCAGATACTAGTTGACTGAAATTAACTTGCTGATGTTGGAATATTTATTTCCTGTTTGGGTGAATAAAAATGTCATAAATTCTGGAAGAAACTGAACATAAAGTTCACCAATTTAATTCTATGTAGCTCATGTAAAAGAATAGATGCGTAGTGAGTGGTCTGGGAGGTGGTGCAGTGATAAAGCTTTGGACTCTCAAGCATGAGGTCCTGAGTTCGATTCCCGGCAGCACATGTGCCAGAGTGATGTCTGGTTCTTTCTCTCTCCTCCTAGCTTTCTCATTAATAAATAAATAAAATATTTTTAAAAATAGATGAGTAAAATTGAGATATAAATTGAGTGACTGATTAAAAAAAAACACATTGAAATCATTTGCCTCTAAAATAAAATCCAAAAATTATTAGAGCTAAAATCTATTTAAAACTTATATAAACACACTAACAGTATTTTGATTCATGCAAATAAGAAAATATTGTACAAAAAGGAAAACACTGAGAAGCATAAACATAAGATCTTTTAAATTATTTGTTTTATTTATTTTGGATAGAGAGAAATGCAGAGGGAAGGGAGAGAGAGAGAAAAACACCTGCAGTAATGCTTCAGTATTCATGAAGATTTTCCCCTGCAGTTGGGGGCCAGGGTTTTGAACTGGAGTCCTTGCGCCGCACTGTAACTTGTCTGCTTTGCCAGGTGCATCACAGCTCGGTCCCAGTTTTCAGTTTTTCAGTGGTGAAAAATATGAGATACTTTGTGAATTTGTGTGTCATCCTTGCCCAGGGGCCATGCAAACAAAATCACGTTTCTACTTCTACAGCAGAGTTACTGCCAGGGCTCAATGCCTATGGGATGGCTCCACTGCTCCCAGAAGTTTTGTTTGTTAATATAGAGAGGAAGACAGAGACAAGCTGCAGCACAGCTCCGTGCTTTGGAAGCACCCCATCGCTGGAAGGTGGGGGGTCAGGGGTTTAAATCTGGGTCCTCACTCATGATCATGTATGTTCTTTACTGGGTAAACCTCCACCCAACATAGTAAGACTCGAAAGGGAACAATAGGGGCCAGGCAGTGTCACATGTGTTATGTGCGATGACCCAGGCTCCCCATCTGCAGGGCAGAGGCTTCACAAGGAGTGAAGCGGTGCTTCGGGGTTTCTTTCCCTCTCCCCTGTCAATGTCTCTCTGACCTGTCAAATAAAAAAAGAAAGCACAAAATGGTCGGTCACTGAGAGCAGTGGATTCTTTGTGTATTGAGCTCCAGCAAAAACCCGGATGGCAGGAGTCGGGCGGTAGCGCAGCGGGTTAAGCGCAGGTGGCGCAAAGCGCAAGGACCGGCGTGGGGATCCCGGTTCGAGCCCCCGGCTCCCCGCCTGCAGGGGAGTCGCTTCACAGGCGGTGATGCAGGTCTGCAGGTGTCTGTCTTTCTCTCCCCCTCTCTGTCTTCCGCTTCTCTCTCCATTCCTCTCTGTCCTATCCAACAACGTCAACAACAAGGGCAACATAAGGGGATAGATAAATATTAAATTTTTTTTTAAAAACCCTGATGGCAATAAAAACTAAATATAAGATTTTTAAACAGCAAAAATAGGACTCATGAGATGAAGCAACTATGTGATAAGAACAGTACAGAAGGAATCCCGGGGTTGAGTTCTTCGGAATAGCCCACAGACTAATTTTTCTTTTCTTTCTTTTTTAACCAGAGCACTGTTCTGCTCTGGCTTATGTTGGTACAGGAGACTGAACCTGGGACCTGGGAGCCTTGGGCGTGAGAGTCTGTTTGCATAACTAGTCTGCATCTTCTCCGGCCTTGACTGATTTTTCTGGTGTGATAGTGTTTGAAAGGACAACAGTTTCAGGTTCTTTCAATATGTGAATTCCCTCGTTGATTTGCAGTTAGTTCACACCTGCTAAACTCTTTGAGGCACTATTATTACCTACGTCATTAATTTCACTTTTGGACTCCGCGCCCTTTCATGTCATTTCAGACATTCTGTTTTCCAACTTAAACAGAAAAACATGTAGTCACTCTAGCAATGTCATAGTTATGAGGTAAGACCATGTGCAAATCAACTAGATCAGAATATTTTAAAAAACCAGAGCAGCAAGAAACAAAGAAATCTACTAAAAATCGACTCCACAAAATACTGTTGTAAAATACGACAAAAACTCACTTTCACCCTATCATCCTAATTTGTCTTCATCAATCAAAACAGATTCTGAAATGCAGCCTACAATGAGTCTGACAAGGAACAGTGATCTACAAATGTTGCTGAAAAGGTCTTCCGGGACTAGGCGGTGGTGCACCGGACTAAGTGCACATAGTACATAGTGCAAGGATCTGGGTTCCTTGATAAGACACCCGCAGGGGGACACTCTATCAGCAGGTCTGCTGGTGTCTTATCTATTTCCCCCTCCTCTCTCAATTTCTCTCTATCCTATAGAGTAAAATGGAAAAATGGCCACCAGGAGCAGTGAATTTGTAATGCAGGTCTAGCAATCACCCTGGAGGGGAAAAAAAAAATTCTTCCCAGATCTGAACCTCTAGAAAGAGAGCTCCAAGAAATATGACAGACTTAATAGCAGATCAAAGGACAAAAACATTAGTCTCTAAAAACAAGGATTTTAAATCAGCACTGGAGTCAGAGGGCAAAAAAAAAAAAAACTTTTCAGAAAATGTGAATAATTTGTTAAGTGGGATTGACTGATATTGTTGAGTAGAAAGTCTTTTAGAAAAATAACTAGGGCAGGCGTAGATAGCACGACGGTTATGCAAAGAGACTATTGGGTCAGGCTCCAAAGTCCTAGGTTCAGTCCCCTGCACCACCATAAAAACTGAGCAATGTTCTGGTAAAAATAAATTTGAATAAATAAATAAATAAAACAAAAAACGAAACCACCAATTGGAGAGAGATTTGAGGGACAGAGTGGCTAATTTGTTTAACTTAAAAAGTAGAGGTCTAGGGAGTCGGGCGGTAGCGCAGCGGGTTAAGCGCATGTGGTGCAAAATGCAAGGACCGGCGTAAGGATCCCGGTTCAAGCCCCCGGCTCCCCACCTGCAGGGGAGTCGCTTCACAGGCGGTGAAGCAGGTCTGCAGGTGTCTAGCTTTCTCTCCCCCTCTCTGTCTTCCCCTCCTCCCTCCATTTCTCTCTGTCCTATCCAACAACGACAACAACAATAATAACTACAACAATAAAACAACAAGGGCAACAAAAGGGAATAAATAAATAAAATAAATATTAAAAAAAAAAAGAAAAGAACAGTTATAGGGGGCCAGGCAGTAGCACAGCGGGTTAAGCGCACATGGCTCAAAGTGCAAGGACCAGCGTCAGGATCCCGGTTCGAGCCCCCAGCTCCCCACCTGCAGGGGAGTCGCTTCACAGGCGGTGAAGCAGGTCTGCAGGTGTCTGTCTTTCTCTCCCCCTCTCTGTCTTCCCCTCCTCTCTCCATTTCTCTCTGTCCTATCCAACAATGACGACATCAACAACAACAGCAATAACTACAACAACAATAAAAAGACAAGGGCAACAAAAAGGGAAAATAAATAAATAATTAATAAAAAAAAGTAGAGGTCTGATGATAAAAGTTGCAAGAACAATTCACCTCTCTGATGATTAATAGTCATACTGTATCATCTCATTTCCACTGTGATAAATTACCATACTATTACAGCGAGGCAAAGCCTTCTAAAAAGAAGGACTAACCAACAGTGCGAAGGTACGGCTGCATATACAAAATGAGCAAACCTTGGTGAACATAGTCTGTTTAGTCAGCCTCAGGTTATCTTCAGTCTTCACACTCTCGATGTCCCAGGAATGATGCACGAGTTTAGGTTGGTTCTAGGATAGGCCCAGGGGCCTGGTTTGATCTGGGATCCCTGAGACCGTACCTAGAACAAGCCCAAACAGAACCAAAGGCCTTGGAATTGTTTTCAGCTCAGGTAGACTTCTGGGCTTTTCACTCTTACAGACCCTCAGGTTTGCAGCAGCACCATGCACCAGTCTTTAAGGGATGGGAGTAAGGCGTCTGCATTGTTCTGTCCATGCTTAGCACTGTGACTGAGGAAGCATTATTTACATGACAGTAGGAACAGAAGGAACTGGTTGATGGAATGAAAGTGCAGAAAATGCTTTCAGAAATGGAGTTAATTTCTTCTAAGCCTTTATGTTTTACAAAGAGGTGTGTGGGTGGGTGGGGGGAGAAACAGTAACAGAGCTTCCTTCAGTGCAGTGGGAGCTGGGCTGGAACCTGGTTTATATGCATGGCAAAGCAGCACACTAGCCAGGTGAGCTATTTTGCTGGCCTTAGAATCAATTTCTTAGGACATTATAAAGGAATAAACTTGCAAAAGATATGTTTTAACCTTTAAAAAAATGTTCAATGATAAAATCATTTGTAGATAGCCAACCTTTTAGAAAATGCTACAAAAATGAAAAGTACAGAACCCCAAGCAGTGAAATTATCTCTTGAGAAACTCTTATCGTACGAATATGAGGATATTTTTACAATCGTATTTCACAGAATTTACCCACTTTTAAGTAACATAGTCAGAAGTACACCCAACATAAAGACTGTCCTAGTGCAGTGATGTGCTTGATATTTGTCTAGTGAAATTCAGTAATGGGGCTAAAATAATTTAATCAGACAGGTTAAAATTTCTTAAAATGCACAGCATTAAGATAAGATATATTTACATTTATCAGGTAGTCACAAAATCAACTCTATGTCAGTCTTTTGTATGTGTGAATTAGGGAGCTGATTTGTCTTTTTTTGCTTATAGCCATACTCAATAGTATCACTTTCTTCCCACAACTATATTCAAAAGAAATTTTCTCTTTGTATAGCCGACCAAGGTCTGGCATTATGACTATCTGTTCTGGGGCTAGGGATATATGTTAATAGTTGAACAAGTATGAGGATCTGGGTTCATTTTCTAATACCCCAAAATAGAATACTATTCTGTAATGGCAGTCTTAGCTCAAGAAATGGTTTGCACATCATTTTTATTTTTTAAATCACATCACTGCTCAATTTTAGCTTATGGTGCAGTGTGTGTGTGTGTGTGTGTGTGTGTGTGGAGGGGGGTTGAACCTGGGACCTCTAAGCTTCAGACATGTTAAGTCTGTTGCATAAACCACTGTTATGTGTCCCTGGCCCCAGGATGATGTGTGTGATTTTTTCAGTGAATACTACAATAGCCTAAATAGTTGGAAGGGAATATGAGGCATGGCTGTAAAACAAGTAGATTTATTTTTCAATTACCTGTATGTGATGGAAGGATGAGTCAACATGTAGTTATTGAAACTAAGTTAATTCATTGGTAAAACCTACATTGTTCAATGCCATTCTTTTCAAAGCACATTTGAACTATACTTGAAAACATGATAGCATGCATATTATATTTTTCATTCAAGAGAGAAAAATAATCATGCTTATTCAACATGTTAAATGAGAATTTGAACATGCAACTATAGAGAATGACAAGAGGAATGTAGTCATTCAAGTATCTGTAGCATTAGCAGAACTACACTGATAACCTTGGGCAGATTCTTAGTATGTATTTAACTGAATGAAAATTTGGTTGATATTGAATTTTTTCAATTGATATCAAAAGGTACTGTCTCAAAAACAAGCAAAATCAAAGAAGGAAGCTTTGTGGTACAAATGCCTAGAATCTAAAATTCTGCTATTTCTCAATCTTCTGTGATATCAAAATTCAATGTTTTGTTTTACAGGGCTCTGCCTACTTCGTGTTTCAGAAGCGATGAGGTACTCCACTAAATGCAAAATCAACAACAAAACCTAGCCAAAGAAATTCTTAGCATGTGCTATCCAATTCAAATAAAAAAAAAATATGAAATCCAGTGGACTAATCTTAATCAGAATGAAACAATTAAAGGATACAATCTAGGCAAAGCATGGAAATAGAACTTTGTATAGCAGCAGTCACTCCATTTGAGAGGAGCTAGCTACTTTATTATTTTTAATCAGTGTTGGGGTTTCATCATTCTGGGCAACTTTTCCAGAAGTAAAGAGAGAGTCATGGAGGTTGGGAGGAGTCGGTAAAATAGATTATTAAAGTCGTGTGCTGCTTCGACATGTGTGTGAGGCAAGCCTGGCCCCCACTGCACTTGGAGGAAGTTTGCCTTCCATTCTGTCTCTATCTCAAGAAAGAAAAAAAGAAAAAAGGGACCGGTGGGTGGTGCACCTGGTTAAGCACACACAGTCCCAAGCGCAAGGACTCACGCAAGGATCCCGGTTTGAGCCCCGCCCCCCAGCTGCCCACCTGCAGGGGGGTCGCTTCACAATAGGTAAAGCAGGTCTGCCGGTGCCTTTCACTGCTTCACAATAGGTAAAGCAGGTCTGCCGGTGCCTTTCACTGCCTCTCTTTACCTCCCCCCCTCCTTGCCCTTCCCCTGTTCAATTTCTGTCTTATTAAAAAAAAAAAAATCAAAAAATGGCTGCAGGAGCAGTGGATTCGTAGTGCAGGCACTGAGCCCCAGCAATAACCCTGGAGGCAAAAAAAAAAAAAAAAAGTCGTCATGGAGCCGGGAAGCCCCAGTGATGACAAACTGCAAAGAGGCAGAAGACAGAGGGAGAGACACCTGAGCACGGCTGCTTCCTCCAGGATCACGAGCTCTTGTGTGGTGTGCTGGGAGCTGACCGGGTCGCACACCGGGCAAAGCAGACATCCCACTAGGTGGGCTACCTCACTGGACCCAGGAGCTATCTAGTTTAGCAGTTTCAATTATTTTATTTATTAATTGCCACCAGGGGTGTCACTGGGGCTCGGGGCCCACACTATGAATCCACTGCTCCTGGTGGCCAATTCCCACCCACCCCCAACCCCATCTTTTCTGTTATATTTGATAAGACAGGAAGAAACTGAGGGGGTGGGAGAGGTAGCGAGGGAGAGAAAGGGAGAGACACCTGCAGTTCTGATCCACCACTCATGAAACTGGCCCCTACAGGAGGGGTGTGGGGGCTCAAAGCCAAATCCTTGTGCATGGTAACGTGTGCACTCAAGCCAGTCCGCCAACAAGTCCACTTCCTTTAACCATAGCCATAAAGTAAGTTCTGAGTAATAGGTGGTACAAGACCTGAGCACTGAAGTTTGATCTGCTTCTTCAGGTCTTCCCTCTGAGTCAATTCACCCTTACTTTCATACAGATTCCTGTCATAGTCACCTGGTTTCCAAAACCAAAGTAGACAAGGGGCATTACGGAGGTAGAGAATGGCCACTGTGGGGCTGGGTGTTGGCACAGTGGGTAAAGCACACATATTACATATGCAGAAACTGGGGTTCCAAGCCCTGCTTCCCACCTGCAAGGTGAAAGGGGAAACTTCATGGGTGGTGGACGCAGTGCTGCAGGTATCTCTTTCTCTCTCCCTTCCCCCCTCTCCCCTTTCTCTCTGTCTTGTCAAATAAAAGAAAAAAGGGGGAAAAATGGTCACGAGGAACAGTGGACTCATTGTGTAGGCACTGAGCCCCAGTGATAAGGCTGGTGACAAAAAAAAAAAGTAGAAGGAGGAAGAGGAGAAGGAAGAGGAGGAGAAAAAGAATGGCTGTTGCTATGGGTAGACTTACAAATGAAGAAATCTAAAAATCATGGAAGCTAAAACTCCAGCAGAATGGAGGGGGGGTATAGTAGTGCCTTATCAGTTTATCAGCATATAATAATAAACTTGAACGAAGGTTATATTGACATCAAGAAAGATTAAGATGTATTTTATACATTTTAGCCAATAGCAACTCATACTTTTAAAAACTGTTTCTTCAAGATTATTCCAAAGTAACTTTAATGTTTAAAGGTTTAAGCTACGTAGAAAAATACTGGGATATCTAGAATGACTCATTTCCCAAATATTCAGCTCCACAGCCCCTAGTAAACTAGTCATGCATGTCTAGTCTCAACCCAAAAGTTCTAGAATAAAATCTTAGTGAACAGAGTAAAAGTGACATTTATAGTGCAAGTTTACAAGAAACAATGAACAAGAATAAAATGCCGTTTTCTTAAAAATATACACAATGATTTACACAAAAATGATAGCCATTTTTTTCTAGCTGAATCGATTAATGGATTTTTCTAGAAATATCAATAAAGAAAGGCTGAATTAGTACTTAAAATACATGGTAAGCACACATTCAATTAAGACTTCTTCTTTTTTTTTTTTAAAGCAACTTCTTAGTAAAGAAGAGACAAACAACAATGCAAAGCAGCCAGACAGGCACCACAAGTCCATGCATTCCACGCGACAGAAAAGCTTCTCAGTCTCTTTTTCAGTCTACTTACTCTTATTTTAGATCTCACTCTGTAAAGCTTGGAAATCTGGTATCTCAATCCAGAGCAGATTAGAAGCAGCAAACTAGGGGCCTATTGCAGGAAGCAGGCAATCAAGACAGCAGCAAAAAAAGTGACAGCTGATTATAAGGGAAGATAGAGAAACTGAAAAACAGACATGACTCACAAAGCTCAGGTAGACAGCGGTGCATACGGTCATGCGGCACAGGGGCCCATGACAACCATTTGCCCGGCAGGTATCGTATCCCTGAGAGTGCATGTCTGCTGATCATCCCACAGCAGAAACCCATGTTCTTACAGATGACACAAAGTCATGCTATACCTAAATATCTGTGCAAAAGGAGAGAGGTGGAAATACATTCTAGAAAATTTCCTAGGAACTGGAGAATATTTTAATGGTTAGATGATTTTTGCCTCAGTTACCTGAAAAGTCGACTTACACAAGTTAATCACCTCTCAAGATGACAAGGGAAATGGATTTTTACTGTATTTTGGACACTTCACCCACGTTTTTTTAGGGAAATAATCTTTTTATTCTTTAATAAAAGATCTTCCATTTTTAGTGTGTGAGTCAAAATATTATTTTGAAAGAAAACTGAGTTTTAAATGTTTTGACTTATTAGTATAGCTATAGCCAGATTTTACTTTCCAGCTCGCTTTTTTTTTTTTTAACTTAATTCTGAGAAACAAAACAATTGCAAATATAATTTAACTGTCCAGAGATTTTGGATTTTCCGGGGCCCCCACCCATCCATGGTATGATTAGATCAGCTGTACTCTTAGCTTATAAATGACAGATCTAGGATTAAAACTAGGGTCTGTTAATGCCTTCAACCCATACCCTTAAGTTCTCTTAGTACTTTTTTTTTAATTTTTAAAAACTTTATTAAAATTTTTTTTAATATTTATTTAATTTCCCCTTTGTTGCCCTTGTTTTTTAATGTTATTATTATTATTGTTATTATTGATATCATTATTGTTGGATAGGACAGAGAGAAATGGAGAGAGGAGGGGAAGGCAGAGAGGGGGAGCAAAAGACACCTGCAGACCTGCTTCACCGCCTGGGAAGCGACTCCCCTGCAGGTGGGGAGTCGGGGGCTCGAACCGGGATCCTTATGCTGGTCCTTGCGCTTGGCGCCACCTGCGCTTAACACACTGCTACCGCCCGACTCCCTATTTATTCTTTTTAAACAAAGTACTGTTCAGCTCTGGTTTATGGTGGTGCAGGGGATTGAACCTGGGACTTTGGAGCCTCGGGCAGGAGAGTATCTTTGAATAACCATTATGCTATCTATCCCCTACCCGCCTTTGCATTAAAGTATGTTATTCCTGATGATTTGCTTCTCTCATAATTTTCAGTAACCAAACTGGAATTGATGCACTAGGTACATACACAACAAGAACTTGGGTTCTTGCTGTACTAGTTTTTAATAAGGACAACAATGGTCATGTGAAAATAAGCAGAGAATCACAGAATTAAAACACCAGCAAGAATCGGACCCTCCCTGTGTCAGCTATGCAGAGTCTTAATGAAAATTGAGAAAAGGGACTAAAGGTATCATAACTGTCCCCAGATCACTTACCCCCATCATTTCCCTAACGAAGAGTAAAAAGTCTGCCTTCCAAAATGACCTACATAAATAACCCTCTCTCATAAACTCTAAGTAGTAGGTTTGTCCTGGTTAAAAATACATCTGCGGAAACGTTCTTATTTCAGTGGAACAGCAAGTATATACTGGATGAGATCCCAGGCCTGATCCCCAGTACACACTCTTGCAGTACTCTGGATGTTGTTACTCCTAGTAAAAGTACTACTATAAAATTTAGAAAGGACAAAAAAAAGGGGGGGGGTGGTGGTGCACCTGGTTGAGTGCATGTATTACAATGTGCAATGACCAGGGTTCAAGCCTCTGGTCCTGACCTGCAGGGGGAAAGCTTTGCAAGCGGTGAAGCAGGTCTGCAGGTGTCTGTCTTTCTTTCCCCCACTCTGTCTTCCCCATCTCTCTCCATTTCTCTCTGTCCTATCTAACGACGACATCAATAACAACAATAATAACTACAACAAGGGCAACAAAAGGGAAAATAAATATACAAAAAAAATCTGGTAAGCAAAATGAATTAGTCTTAGAAAAGTAACAAACAGAAATACCTACTTAAAGGACTGCTTTCCACCTGAGGCATTCACAGTGAAAAAACAACAGTGGCACTCAGACTTCACTAGGTGTGAACACCATGTAGGTCTCATGCTGCAATGATGATGACGGGGTAGGATTCAGAGTATGGACCGAAATCTATATCACAAAAGAAGACCTTCAATTTATTCTACTATAGGTGTCCTGATGAAAAACAGAGCACTGACTTTAGAGCTGCTACAAGAGGGGCTGGGCAGTATGTTTCCTGTTGAACCCGCATGTTACTGTGTGCAAGGACCTGGGTTCAAGCCCTTGCACCCCACCAGCAGGAGATAAGGGATGTTCCATGAGCAGCAAAGCAGTGCTGCAGATGTCTCTCTTTATCTCTCCCCCTCAATTTCTCTGTCTCTAACCAATAAAAACAAATAAATAAATAGACTACTATAAGAGAAAATAAGGAAGTCACAGGGCAGATGAACTTATTTTGGAGAAATATTTTTAAAAGATAAAATTATTTTAAAAATAGCAGTTAAATATCTAAGATTCCTCTATAGCATGGTTTCAACAAGCAGAGTTTCCTTAAAAATAATGACTAGTGGATCAAACAGATCAGATTGCAAGACTAGGAATTCCTGATTACAATTAGTAATTCACTATTTAAAAGTATCACCCCAACGACACTGAATAAAACTGATACAATATTGTAAACATACTTTTCTGGGTGGGGGAGAGAGCATGATGGTTATGCAAAAAGACTTTCATGCCTCAGACTCCAATGTCATAGGTTCAATCCCCTGCACCATCATAAACCAGAGCTGACCAGTGGTCAGTTTCTCTGGTCTGTTTCTCTCTCTATTAAAATAAATATTTTTTTAAAATAAAGATACTTTCCCCAAACTATAGTAAAAATGAAATGTAATGCAAGAATTAGACATTATTAAACTTAATCATTATTATTTTTTTCCCAGAGCACCGTGGGAAAAAAATACTGTGTATATGGTAGTGCAGGAGATTGTAAATTTACCCACTTAAAGGACTAATTCATAAGAGGTGGAATGTGGATCTTAATCTAAAAAGAGTCGAATGATGTAATTTCAATTCTATGACAGTAGTATAAACTACTCTCAATTAATATCTACAAACTATGTCAGTGCATAAAAACTATAGGTTTCAAACATGAGTTTACTCTTGAAAATATCACTTTGAAAATGTAGTCACAACACAAAACAACTGGGAATGGAAAATTAGGAGTGTACATAAACACCATTCCTACCACCAAAAGACTGTGTCCCATCCCATCCTCCCCCCACCCCTGGGAATGGACAATTTGGAATGCATTTTTTTTTAAGTTTGTAAATGCGGTATTAAGGAGTCAAGGATGCTTTCCAAAAAGTGGACAAGATGTTCCTACAGTCTTACTCCATATAGAGTCTCAAACTAAAAACCAGGGACAAAGTGATCTGCTTTTGTTAAAGGCATCCATTTATCTCTAGATAAACTAAACTAAAACAAAAAGTATTCTGCAATATTGAAGATTGGGGTTTAAGCTTTAGGGGGTCCCCTTTTGACATCTTTTTTATTTGCAATAAGAACAAAAACAAAGAAAAAATAAATGCAAAAAAAATTGAGAAGGTAACTTTAAAATGGTACAGTGTTTTTTTTTTTAAAAAAAAATCATCGGAACATATTAAATTAACTATTCAATACATACATGAATAAGCAAATATAAAGAGTGTCACAACTCCAAATACTACTGACACTTCTTTTTAGTTCCAAACCCCAGCACACATAAATTGTATGAATTCAATTTTTTTATTTAGAACCTGTATCTTTGTTTTAAGACTGGTATAAACAAAAATAAAATACAAACAACCTGTTATTACATAATAGCTGCAGTTATTAACTGCGAGAATACAGTAAAAAGGAGTCATATTAAATATTAATGTTCTTTCAACAGAATTATCCCAGTCATTTCATGGTAGCAAATTCTGCAAGAAATGAGATTCATTTCTTATTAAAGGTACTTAAAGAATTTCCAAGATCGATCAGACGTGCTGCAAATAAAACAGCAGTTTATTCAAAAGAGCCCTTACCTTTCTGTTATTTATCTAAAAGATCTCCCATTTCCAGGTAACTACTATTTTCAGATCAGTTTTTTTGAACGGATGCAAATTCACACCTTAGATTTAATATATAGTAAACTGACACTCATTTTCCCTTTTCAGTGGAGTATCTAGTCTTGAAGCTAAAACACATTCATAAAAGGAATTTCAGATTAAATATCCTTCATGTGAATCTTTCTTACTTTCCTTCTACCTCATTTTTATTTTCTTCTATTTCTTGTTCTTCCTCCTCATCACCGAAAGTCTGTTCCTGCATGGTAGTAAAGGAGAGAGATCGAGCAGCCACTTCGGCAGCAAGGCCAGCAGTGAAGGTAAGATCCGGTGACAGCTGTAGCTGGGCCAGCCTCTGCTTAATGGAGGCCTGTACCGAGTCCCTGGGAGTTGGCTGGGTAACGGCCAAGTCACCTACATCTGCCTGCTGAGTTTCATCGTCACCTTCACTCTCACACTGGTACCACACTCTTCCTTCAGTTTCTTGGAGAAAGACTTTATCTGAACAGTTGTCGTGACTTTTATCAGCTAGAGGGCTTTCACATAAATACTCAGTCCTACTGTTTACTTCAGTTCCAGTTGTGGAGGGTTTACTACGGTCCTCTTCAGGATTATTTTTACCAACTTTCCCCAAATCTGAATCCACTGATGATTCTGATTTAGTTATGGGTTCCACTGCGTCTACAGGATACAAGGATTTCAACACAGCTTCAAAGGAAAAACAAAAAAGAAAGAAAGAAAATAATAACTAAGGGCCCAGCAATGATTTGAATTCCCAGTATTATTTTTCCTTATAAAAATAACGAAAAAAAGCTAAATAAAAATTTCTAGTAACAGCAATGTAAACATATAAATCCAGAGAACTTTTCAATAGATAACATGTCTTAAGAAATGAAATGAGGTTTTGATGAGTATTTTTGAACATCTCATATTCTATATTCAAAATATGAAAGCATTGGTTCTCAAACCATAAGCATGAACCAACATCACCTAGGAGTTGGGAAGAAACTGGGAGTGCATGCCAAGTATACTTTACAAATTTTCCACTTGCTTCTGATGCTCAGCAAAGTTTGAGAACCACTATATTAAGGAATTAACAGCAGCCTGGCTGTCACTGATAATGTGTCAGAGAAAAGGCCTGCAGTAATCCAGATAGTAATCTGATCTTCAACACATGTATTTACAAGTTAAAAACAACATGACAAAGACCAATATACAATTCAACTTACTTGCCAACCACCTAACAAGACCCTGATAAAAAAGTAAAGCCGAAATTTCTACACATTTTGAAATGCCACAGGAAAATATAAAAAAAAAATGAAACAAAATTTAAATTCAAGATCAACTACTATACAAAGTATAATATATATAAATATATCCATACGGCAGAAGTTGTCCTTTCAAGGAAAATGAAGTGTATTAGCCCCTCTTGATGTTAGTAGGCAGTGGGTTGCTTGCTAGGCAGTCTCTCCTCCCAGTATGAGGGGTTAGTACAACACAAAATATTATGAAGCATGACGGAAGAGCAAACAATGCGTCTTCAAGAGTTGGCGTTTACTGAAAAGTAACTGTGACATGTGTCCGTTTCCAAGAAACATCTCCCCTGAGCTGCAGCAGCTCCACCAGAGAAGCAGCAACAGGAAAACTCGGCCAACAGCAGGCTCCGGTGCAGAATCTCCCTCTCTAACTCCACTTGGACTTTGCCCCTGTTGGCAGAGGTGTAAACGACTCTGGAAGACGGACTGGGATTGTTCATGGGAAAAGCATTTCATGGCGTCAGCAGCTTTTTAGTGAGTTTCACAAACCAACGCGTTACTGTCCTTTCAAATGTAAGCTATTAAGAGCACATACCTGAAAAAGAGACACATTTCTCTCATGGTTCTATCTTTGCCCATACTGTCAGAAGGATAATTTTAAAGCTATATGAAGAAAATACTAAACAATAAACTGGGATACAAGTTTATATACAAACTGTTTCCATCTTCATGTATCTTTTAGTTCACAAATCTGGTAATTCTTTTTTTTTTTTAAATTAATTTTATGTATTTATTTTCCTTTTTGTTGCCCTTATTGGTTTTTTTTTTTTTTTATTGTTGTTATAGTTATTGATGTCGCTGTTGGATAGGACAGAGAGAAATGGAGAGAGGAGGGGAAGACAGAGAGGGGGAGAGAAAGACAGACACCAGCAGACCTGCTTCACCGCCTGTGAAGTGACTCCCCTGCAGGTGGGGAGTTGGGGGCTTGAACTGGGATCCTTTCTCCGACCCTTGCGCCACATGTGCTTAACCTACTGAGCCACCGCCTGACTCCCAAATCTGGTAATTCTTAAGATAGCTTATATTAGAATTTGATTGACATGCCTAATTATTGCTGACTAAGTGGCAGGATATAAACTTTAATGGGTCAACTGGAAGTTTGTGAAGTTTCTAGGAATGTAGGGTTTTTATCCTCTTGACCTATGTGCTAGGGATACAGCAGTAAACAGTGTCTTGAATGACTATTTGCTGAATGACTTCTGTGGTGGACAACAAGGTCCTTATTGAAGGAGATTTTAACTACAGAGACAGAAGAACTGAGTACACAGAAAATATTTGTGCCTGAAATGTCATAATTTCTGATTTATGTTAATGAGTAGGTTGTAGAAATTCTTACTGTTTTTTTCTGCTCTGTCTGGGAAGTCCTTAACCTACCACGTCTTGCACTGCAGTGCTTCTCTGGTGTGGAAAAGGAGGCGACGGCTGAAGAGGAGGCAGAATTAGAGCAGTCAGAGCAGAAGGCCTGGGCGAGACTGCTAAAGGGGCAGCTTGGTGGAGAAGATATTTGCTACAGGGATCAGCACTGCTTCACATAAATAAAATCTGCGAGTTTGTGGAACTGTAGTATTATTCAATAAATGTAACTAGAGGAAGATAACTATTTAGAAATAGTGGGAAATATATTTGGATATGAAGGACTCATGATGGAGATGCTTAAAATCAGGAAAAGGGGGAGTCGGGCTGTAGCGCAGCGGGTTAAGCGCAGGTGGTGCAAAGCACAAGGACCGGCATAAGGATCCCGGTTCGAACCCCGGCTCCCCACCTGCAGGGGAGTTGCTTCCCAGGCGGTGAAGCAGGTCTGCAGGTGTCTATCTTTCTCTCCTCCTCTCTGTCTTTCCCTCCTCTCTCCATTTCTCTCTGTCCTATCCAACAACGACAACAACAATAATAACTACAACAATAAAACAACAAGGGCAAAAAAAGGGAATAAATAAATAAAATATTTTTAAAAAATCAGGAAAAGGTTCAGATAAAAAAATTGTATTATCTTTATTTATTGGATAGAGACAGTCAGAAATGGAGAGAGAAGGGGTTGATAGGGAGAGAGGGGGGCCAGGTGGTAGTGCAGCAGGTTAAGCGCACATGGTGTGAAGCACAAGGACTGGGGCTTAAGGATCCCAGTCTGAGCCCCCGGCACCCCACCTGCAGGGCGGCTGCTTCACAAGCAGTGAAGCAGGTCTGCAGGTGTCTGTCTTTCTCTCCCTCTCTCTGTCTTCCCGTCCTCTCTCGATTTCTCTCTGTTCTATCCACCAATAACGAGAGCAAGAACAACAATAATAATAACAAGGGCAACAAAAGGGAAAAAACAGCCTCCAGGAGCAGTAGATTCATAGTGCAGGCACCAAGCCCCAGCAATAACCCTGGAGGAAAAAAAAAAAAAAGAGGCAGAGAGGGAGAGACAGAGAGATACTCAGGCTTCTAAGAAAACAGAAATCTTTTAGAAGTAAAGGTGATCTAAAGACTTCTAGTGAAAAGAGAAAGAAAAAAAGAAGGCAATTGATTTTAAGGCTCAATACAGGTATTCTAAAATGGGAGAAGTCCCACTGTATTGTCTTAGAATCCCAAAAGAATTTATTGTCAAACAGGAATTTGCTATTACAGAAAACTTCCTCTCCTCATGCCCTCTCCTCTGACTTCTGTGAAATCTGACTGAAAAGAAAGTTGGGAAACATCAAAGAATTTCATCTCTGCTACTACCCATTACCCAGCTTTGTCCAAATCCAAGTACAAAGACAATATACACAGAAACACTTCATTTTCTTCTGTTAAAGTACTCAAATCAATTACGTTATCTTAATGGAATAGTGTAGCTAACATGTTAACTTGTTTCAACAGAAAATAGAAAGATGTCTTAGTCTTCACCAAGATATAAAGAAAACACATTTTTAATATGGAATTCACTAGATCTGAAAATAATTCATTTAAACAGCCCAAATTATATCAAAATTAAATAGCTGATTTCGTATTCCTAGTTTGAGCTTCTGTCCAGAAGAAAGTTACTATCTTCACTGCCATCCCCAAAGTGAAAGCCATACAAGTTCCCACACTCGATTCAGAGCAACTTACCATGGTCACTAAAGAGAAGCTGTTTCCACTTCTGCCGTTCTGCCTCTGAAGCTTTAAATCCCAGCACAGACTTTAATTCCTGAAGAACCCTCCTGGATTCTTCTTGCTCACGCTTCTGTCTTTCTCTGTCTTCTTGAGACAAGTAAAAACAGTCATCCTTCCTAAAATCATGGTCTGCATCTATATCATCTGCATAAGCTTCTAACTCCTGAAAATGAACAAAAGAAGCATTTTATTGGAAAACCGTTTCTCTACAGCACTCACACACTGCACCTACCCATTGCCAAGACTAAAAAGTGAGGGCTCCTGCCATCAGTCGCTGAAGCAGCAATGGGAACATGCTTACCGGCATCGTTCTGCTGCTCTAGCTCAGGTCCAGACAATGTCAGCCGTGCTCGGCTCTGGCTTATGGTGGTGTGGGGAACTGAACCCGGGGCTTTGGTGCCCCAGGCATAAGGATCTCTGCATAACCATTATGCTATCTACCCCTGCTCCAGGAAACCATTTCTTAAAAGATTTATTTATGCGGGTCGGGCGGTAGCGCAGCGGGTTAAATGCACGTGGCTGCAAAGCCCAAGGACCGGCAGAAGGATCTCGGTTGGAGCCCCCGGCAGGTGTCTGTCTTTCTCTCCCCCTTTCTGTCCCCCCCCCTCCATTTCTCTCTGTCCTATCCAACAACAAACGACAACAACAATCATAATAACCACAACAAGGCTACAACAACAAGGGCAACAAAAGGGGGAAAAAATGGCCTCCAGGAGCAGTGGATTCATGGTGCAGGCACTGAATCACCCAGCAATAACCCTGGAGGGAAATATATATATATATATATATATATATATATATATGAGAGAAAGTGAGAAAGATCTCTCTGTCAAGTGCAGTGCTAGGGCTCAAACACAGGATCGACGCTTGTAAGTCTAGCCATGGGCCATCTCCTAGGTCACTGTGCTCAATTACTTTTAAAAGTACCTAAGAGGGTCAGAGAGAGAACTCACCAGGTAGGTATATGCCTTGTCATACCCACTGCCTACGTTTGAAACTCTGGTACCACATGGGGGTGTCACAGTTCTGGGACAAACTCTGGTGCTGTGGTCTCAGTCTCTTGGTCTTGGCGTCTCTCTCTCTCTCTTTCTCTCTCTCTCTCTCTCAATCTGAATGAAAAAGTAGCCTGGATATGTTAACGTTGCATATGCGGAAGGCCATGGCTCTGCAAGGTAAAGTAAGCAACTAAGAAGCAAGTACATATAAAGGATGAAATGTGCTGGCAAGTTCAACACGGTAGAATCTGATGGCGCGGGGAGGACACCCGCACGCGCAGCTGCCGCACACACCGCCATGCTCAAGCCCCGCCCCGCTTGCAGGGCTAAGATTCTCTAGTGGTGAAGCAGGCCTGCAGGTGTCTAGCTTTCTTTCTTTCTTTCTTTCTTTCTTTTTTTTTAATAATTTATTTCTTTATTGGGGAATTAATGTTTTACATTCAACAGTAAATACAATAGTCTGTACATGCATAACATTCCCCAGATTCCCATTTAACAATACAACCCCCACTATGTCATTCATCATCTTTCATGGACCTGTATTCTCCCCACCCACCCACCCACCCCAGAGTCTTTTACTTTGGTGTAATACTCCAATTCCATTTCAGGTTCGACTTGTGTTTTCTTTTCTAATCTTGTTTTTCAACTCTTTCTATAACCCCAACACCCCAAGTAACTCCTCTCCTCTCAATTTCTCTTTCCTACCAAATGAAATAGGTACAACAACAAATAAAGTAAAAATAGCTGCCAGGAACAGTGTATTCACACTACCAGTGCCGATCCCCAGCAATAATTCTGTTGGCAAAAGAAAAAGGGAAGGTAAGTGGGAGGGGGGAGGGGAGGGGAGGGAGGGAAGGGAGGAGGAAGGGAGAAGGGAAGGAGAAAGAAAGAAAGAAAGAAAGAAAGAAAGAAAGAAAGAAAGAAAGAAAGAAAGAGAAGGACTTGATATAAATTCAGTAAGTCACTGTAATTTGGCGTATTGCACCAAAGTAAAAGACTCTGGGGTGGGTAGGTGGGGAGAATACAGATCCACGAAGGATGACAGAGGACCTAGTGGGGGTTGTATTGTTAGATGGAAAACTAGGAAATGTTTTGCATGTACAAACTATTATATTTACTGTTGAATATAAAACATTAATTCCCCAATAAAGAAATAAAAAAGAAAGAGAAGGACTGGAGATAAATTCATTAAGTCATTGTAATTATTGAAGCCCATCAGTAACACAGTTCAGCAGCTTACTCAATGATCATGCATGCCAGTTAAGGCAGGTAAGCTTCTTACGGGAAAGTCTGCTTTGAGGGACTGAAAGCAGCAGTCTGGCCTCTTACCTGCTCCTCAGGGATGGGGTCTCTGTCTGCAATGTGCAGAGCTGGCTGCAGCAAAGGCACTACTGTGCAATGTGGGTTTTCACACGCAAGTTCAGTTTTCCCTTAAAGCAAAACAGGTCAAAACAGAGAAATGAGTTGAGCTTTCCTTAAAAAAAAATTCTTGGTGTCAATATTTTCCCATTTCGGAGCCAAACTTATTCCTATCCTAACTTTGAACTATGACAAAATTAAGGCTATTAAAGTTAACAACAGTAACAACAGTACCATTTAAACTCTTGGAGAAGACCTGATTTTTCCCTTCTTTGCTTCACCATAGTATCTAGGAGACAACACAGTTCTCTGTAATTACTGACTGAAACAATTTTTTCATAACATAAGGATTGTTCCAAAATAGACCAGCTCTGTTTCTCCCAAAGGAAAGGTCAATCTGGTATTTTACTTACATTATCTGGACTCTCAGAAGTTAGAATTGGAAATTAATTCCTCAAGCAAATAGCTTGCCAAGATTATCCAGGTGTGTCCAACATCAACTACCTACCTAAAGCTGGTGCTGGCATCTAACCTCAGGGTTATTTAAGTTTCATATCCAGCACTCTGCCTCTCATCAGTATCTCTATGGAAAAGAAGCTGGGTTTAAGTGTCTTTCATAAACCCTTTCATAAATTGTGGTAGATAAATTGTTTTGTTTCAGATTAAAGAAGTACTTGGGAACTGTTACAAAAATATGACTGGTGCAAAACAATATATGGTGGATTGTGTGTAGCAAGATGACCAGTAACCTATAGTCAATAGTTTAATAAGTAGCACTGCTAAGAGACAAAAGTACAGTGGGGTTAGTCACCCCTGGGCTAAATCCCAGTTCTTGTCATATTAGCTTTGTGAGACCAAAGAAACTACACCTACTCCTTTAAGTCACAGTTACTGCAAAACAGTGGTGGAAGTGGTTCTTCTGGTTAAAAAGTTGTTAGCACAGTGGAAACTACAAATTAAACGCTCAGAGACGTCTCATTAGATTTTGACTTATTTGAAAAGGAAGTCAACAATCAAATCCCATGGATCACTGTTAGCAAAACAAAACAAACAAAAACAAGCCACTAAGCAGTGTGCTGACAATCTTCTCATGCAAAACAAAACGTTTGCTATACTTAGGGTCCTCAATAACAAATATTTAATACAACTTATTATATCACTTGGATAGTATTTCTGAATGACTGAAATTAACTTATCTTAAAAATTAAACTAAATTTTTGGCTCCAGATCATCAAACTTATTACTCTAACTAGAAAACAGTATTTAGATGTTCTAATAAATGGACCAGTAAGGATCTTGCTTTTCATGTTTATTTATTTATTATTATTAAAAGTTAAAGACACACTGAACTTTCAAGTCACTTTCAATTTATAAACTAAGAGCCTAGATTATACTCAATATAAATTTTTTCCAGTCATATATATATATATATATATGACTGGAAAAAATATATATATATATATTTTTTTTCCTTTAAAACCAGAGCATTTCTCAGCTCTGACTTATGGTGGTATGTGGGAATTGAACCTGGGACTTCGGAGCCTCAGGCTTGAGTCTCTTCCTCACCCTTCAATATAAATTTGTAAGTATGAGGTCAGCTTCTTTTTAAAGTAAACCAAGAAATGTTATGTTTCATCATACAGGTGCAAACTCATGTTAAATATCCTACCAGAGTGGAATAAGCTTGTCTGATAAGTGTAGATGAAACATGTTTTAAAGGTACCTTTCTTATCTGTGTTCCTTCGTAGCAGTCTATCCACTTGAGAAATGGCTTCTTCCCAGCAACTATTGCTTGCTTGAACATGGGGCTGAATCAACTTTAATTTCTGCTCTAGGATTTGATAACCCTCTGACACTAGTTCTTGTGTTTCTTTAGTGCAAACCAGCTTTTCAAGTTCATCCTCAAGAATTATTACCCTGAGTAATAAAAAAAAAGGCTTAAAAATAAAAAATGGAAATTAATATTCCATAAGGCTTATAAGCTTATAAGATGAAAAGTTTTGAAAATTAAAGGTGGTGATTGTAGCACAATAATCTATGCACTTAATGTCACTGAACTGGTTAAAGGGTGAGTTTTTATGTGGTTTAAATTTTACAAAAAAAGTTTTAAAGCCTTATAGAGCATCATATATTCTACAAATATTTCATACATGCATACTAGACATTTTATAATTTAAAAAGGTAAATCAAACTCATTTCCTACTTACAAAAAATAGAATCATACCCATATATAAATAAGAACCTGCCACTTCACTGCCATTTCACAGATGAGAAAATAGGTTGAGAGAATCGAAGAAACTTGCCCAGAGCCACAGAGCTAAAGGACTGTAAAGCTGGGTGGAATCCGAGCGCAAAACTACAGTATCAGAGAGATGCCAATAGTGTAGTGAGAATTCTGAGGAGGGATGACACCAGTCACTGATAAAGACAGGGAGCGGTCAAGGAAGAGGCAGTTCTAAGGTAGCACTGAAAGGATATAAGCGACAGATGGGAAGGTCATTCTAGATGGAGTGTGGGAGAAAAAGGGATATCGTTCTGCTGAGTTGAGGGGATGGATGAGGAGTGAAGACAGAAAAGTAAGTTTATGGTAGATTCTTTCTGTAGAGATACTATATGCCTTGACTCCACTTAAAACTTGAAAATTTTTATGTACAAACATATGAAAGCGTTATTTTCAGTTGATAACTGTGAACCAAAATAGGATATAAAAATTGGAGATTAAGGCAAAATGCATGCTCCTATGTAAAACAGAAAGGCTACAAATAAAAATTAGGATCCTACATTTTAACTATTTAGCTTGGGTTAAAGAGGTTACCTTATGCTGCAGGAAATGTAATTTATCTAGGAAAATATCCAATACTATTATTACACGCAAGTATTTCTTATAGTTACTGTTCCAACACGAACAGATACTTCTTAGGTTCTAAAATCTTACAGTGTGGGAGTCGGGCGGTAGCGCAGCGGATTAAGTACAGGCGGTGCAAAGCGCAAGGACATCGGTTCGAGTCCCCAGCTCCCTACCTGCAGGGAAGTCGCTTCACAAGTGGTGAAGCAGGTCTGCAGGTGCCTGTCTTTCTATCCCCCTCTCAATCTCTCTCTGTCTTATCCAACAATGACAACTTCAATAATAATAACTACAACAATAAAACAAGGGCAATGAAAGAATAAATAAAAAGTTAAAATCTTAACAGTGTACGACCCCCCCCCCCGCCGCCTTTAAGAGTTTTTTTTTAAAAAAAGCTCATTATTCATAACCGTCTCCACTTTAACTCTCAAATAGAATAAACAGCATCTCTCTAACTTTTCTGTTGAGATTAAGGAATAACAAAACAAACTCAAACTACAGTACTCACAAATCACTGCTTCTCTGCTACACCCACAACATGAAACCATCCTTCATGTCTCAAGTTTGCTTCTTGTTTCTAGCTAGGAAACAAGCCAACAACCACAAGAGCACAAGAATGAAGCTAGTTATACACAAAGGCATTTCCTTACATGGCTTCTACACTTACTCATTTAATAATGCTTTCAGATGGAGCTGCAAGCTGCGGACTGCTGTGTGAACGTTATTAAGCTCTCTTGATTTCTGCTGAGTTTTGCATAGGCGCTGGGGTACTGATTGGTGCTGCGTTTCAAAGTATCTATAGAACTCATAGCTGCGTTTAAGCTCTTCCAGGCAGGCAGAATGAGCATGAGGTAGGCCTTGAGTCACATCAGATAAAATATGGTGAGGCAAAAGTTCGGGAGTAAGTAAGGGTGCAGGAGGCGAATTAGCTGTGGAAAGCAGTAGGGCTAACCGTCTGAAGAACTCTGAACTCTGTGCTGCCCAGAGTTGGAACAAAACCTGAAAAAATAAAGGACAAAATGAAGGGCTAAATTAATAAAAAATTTGATCATTATTCAAAACAAAGTACAAATGCGTTTATCTTAACTTCTGGTTTAAATTTATCACTTTATCCTTATGATTATCGTTGAGCCTAGGCTTTTAAGATCAGCTAAGCAAGTTTCAAATTACGTAGTCATGGGAACTTCCAGTCCCAATATAGCAGGTAAAGCAAACACTTGATTTCTTATGATTTTTCCGTAAAAGGGGTGTACTGCTAGAAGGAAACACATCTATTCAAAGTTTCTATCTATAGCAGTACTATCCTAGACATGTTCCTAACTGAATTACTAAGAAATTTTACATGCTGGAGAAGACAGCAGGAATAAAGGGTCTATAAAAGTCCAAAGAAATGAGACACTGATGGATTGAGAGTGTGGGATTCAAAACTTGAACTATTGTTTTGGGTCAGCAAAGATATTAATACAAAAATCAGCCCCAGAGTGATCACACCCAGGAATAAAAAGCTGGAAAGCTCATTCTTGAGAGACATACCCTGAATCCAGGCAGCAAAATATTTTTCCAGACAGAAGTCCTTTACAAGATAAGGACAGTACCTCACAAATACAGAAGGAAACAACTTAGTATAAACAAGAGGTTGCAGACAAAAAAAAAAAAAAAAGGATGGAACCATTTTGGTTAATTTATAGTCTGTTTTCTGAAAACCATGAAAGTGAGGATTACTTAGGATGACTTTATTAAATAAATATAAAATTACACAAATAATAAATTAAGATAATTTCATGTAGACTACCTTGGCATCAGTTCATTGAGCAAGAACAAAGCTCCAGAGTGCTAGACACAGTATCTAGGAATTCTTGGATACAATCTTAACTCACAAGTAAATCTGTTATCCATTGTCATTAAATTATTTTTTTATTCTTCTATTTGTTCTGCCAGCAAATATTTCTCGTGCACCTTTTGATGTGCTAGACACTACTGTCAGAGCTGAAAACACAGCAGTGAGTGCAGGTGAAAATATTCCTGGGGCCGGGTGGTGGCACACCTGGTTGAGTGCACATGTTACAATGCTTGATGACCTGGGTTCGAGTCCCTGGTCCCCACCTGCAGGGGGAAAGCTTTGCAAGTGGTGAAGCAGGGCTGCAGGTGTCTCTCCCTCTCTATTACCCCCTTCTCTCTCAATTTCTGACTGTCTCTATCTAATACATAAAGATAATAAAAATAAAAATAATAAAAATATTCCTGCCCCAGTGGAGTTTATAGGGGCCACGCAGTGGTGCAACTGACAAACTGCATGTTACCAATGGAGCTTATATTTTAGTGGTGGTGGGAGGGGGTGGGGGATAGATGAGAATTTGTTGGTGACAGACAATGAGGAAAAATACAGAAGGGGAATATGAAATGTGTTGATGTGCATATAAGCGGGGAGGGGGCAGTAAGAAAGAGGTTACAACAGACACAAACTTAATGCCAGCTAAAATGTATTAGTTATTTGCTCTTTTCCAGGATTTACACTGGAAATATTTTATTCACTGGGGTAATCATAACTATTAACCTTTTTTTTTTAAATAAACACAGAAAGAATGATTTGTTTATGACCGTATTTATAGTATTTATAATTCTGGAAAGTCTGACTCCAGTGAGTCCACCAATACAATGCAATAGCAAATAATTTAACATAACAAAAGCATAAATAGGGGTGGAGACAGAGATCACCAGGCAGAGCACGTTCCTTGTGATTCATGAGGCCTAGGTTGCAGCCTCAGCATCACATGAGAGATGACATGGCACTGATCCAGTGCTGTGGTGTCTTTGTCTCTCTAACTGAATAAAAAATGTCCTGGAGCAGTGAAATCACTCATGTGCAAAGCTCCAGTTCCCCCACCAGACACACAAAACTATAAATAGGGAAATCACTGAAACACCTTGATGAATAAAAAAAAGTATTTTCCTATCCAACAATGACAGCAATAATAATTACTACAACAATAAAACAAGGGCAACAAAAGGGAATACATAGATATTTTTTTAGGGAGGAAATAAATATGATATTTCATTCTCTTTAATGCTTTGTAAAAGAACAGCTACTGTATTGCACCAAATCACCGGACTTGGGGGAGGGCAGGGCAGGGGACTGTCAGGTCCTGGTGCACGGCAGTGGAGGGGGACCTAGGCTGGGGGTGAGAATGTTTTGCAGAAAACTGAGAAACTAAAAAATATATATTTATAAAATGGAAACACTGACAAGACCATAGGATAAGAGGGGTACAATTCCCACCACCAGAGCTCCATATCCCCTCCCCTCCCCTGATAGCTTTCCTATTCTTTAACCCCGTGGGAGTATGGACCCAGGGTCATTATGGGGTGCAGAAGGTGGAAGGTCCGGCTTCTGTAACTGCTAAAACTGAGAAATTTTACACATGTACCAACAACTGCATTTACTGTAAACTATTAATCCCCCTCAATAATAATATTAAAAAAGAATATTACCATTCTGGTACTTTTTGTATGACAATCCCTGTTCTACAATTTCTTACTTAATTTAACACAATCTAGGGCAAGTACAATAATATCCTTTCCTGGGTGAGATAAATTCAAATAAAACTTAAGCAAATGACCATCAGTTTTAGCTAAAATATCTTTAAAATGTAAAATATTGAGGTCTGCTAAAGGTTTTTTTTTTTCTTGCCTCCAGGGTTATCGCTGGGGCTTGTGCCTGCACTATGAATCCACTGCTCCTGGAGACTATTTTTCCCATTTTGTTGCCCTTGTAGTTGTTATTGTTGTCATAGCTGTTGTTGTTGGATAGGACAGAGAAATAGAGAGGAGGGAGGGAAGACAGAGAGGAGAGAAAGACAGACACCTGCAGACCTGCTTCACCACTTGCAAAGTGACTCCCCTGCAGGTGGGGAGCCAGGGGCTTGAACTGGGATCCTTATGCTGGTCCTTGCACTTCGTGCCATGAGTGCTTAGCCTGCTGAGCTACTGCACGACTCCTGTCTTTTTTTGTTTGTTTGTTTTAAGACTTTTTTTATTGTTGTAATTGTTATTTTTCCATTTTTATTACCAGAGCACTGATCAGCTCTGGTTTATGGTGGTGCAGGGGATTGAACCTGGGACTTAGAAGCCTCAGGCATGACAGTCTGTTTGCATAACCATTATGCTATCTACCCCTGCCTTATTGTTGTTATTGATGTCATCGTTGTTGGATAGGACAGAGAGAAATGGAGAGAGGAGGGGAAGACAGAGAGGGGGAGAGAAAGACAGACACCTGCAGACCTGCTTCACCGCCTGTGAAGCAACTCCCCTGCAGGTGGGGAGCCGGGGGCTCGAACCAGGATCAATTATGACCGTCTTGGTTGTTCTTTTTTAAGCATCTTTTGGAGTTGGTCAGTGGGTGAACCCAGTAGAAGAGCACACATTACCACCACAAGGACTCGGGTTCAAGCCCCCGGTGCCCACGTGCAGGGGGAAAGCTTTGCTAGTGGTGAAGCAGGGCTGCAGGTGTCTCTGTCTCGCTCTCTTCCCTCTTAAGTTCTGAGTGTCTCTATCCAATAAAGATAATAATAAAAAAAACTTCAGCTGCTATATAATGACTCACCATGTGAATCTACCATAATTCATGCCATCATTTTTCTATTGCTGCACATTGAGGCTGTTTTGACTTTTGATTACAATAATCTAGTAAAATAGATTAAATAATGACTAGTAAATAAAAGTGTTTATCCATTAGTTTACTACTCTTTTTTTAAATTTATTTTTTAAATTTATTTTCCCTTTTGTTGCCCTTGTTATTTTATTAGCTATTATTGATGTCGTCGTTGTTGGATAAGATAGAGAGAAATGGAGAGAGGAGGGGAAGACGGGGGGGGGGGGGGAGACAGACACCTGCAGACCTGTTTCACCGCCTGTGAAGTGACTCCCCAGCAGGTGGGGAGCCGGGGGCTCAAACAAGGATCCTTACGCCAGTCCTTGCACCCATTAGTTTACTATTATACACTCTTTTATCTCCCAAGTCTATGGCAAGAGAAGTTTATAATAAAAATTTCAATATCAAAATATAAGGATCTCATACAATTTTCATGACATTCTCTCTCTCTTTTTTTTTTTTAACAGAGCACTGCTCAGCTCTGGCTTATAGTGGTGTGTGGTGTGGGGGATTGAAAATGGGACTTTGGAGCCTCAGGCATGTGAGTCTCTTCACATTCATGACATTCTCTGCGTCTAAAGGTAACATCACAAACAACAGTCTATGATGATATTGGGAGTCAGAAAGACCTGAAAGGGGACAGGTGCGACACTGATGTTCAGAAAGCACAGGTGTGACCCAGAGTACCGCTCTTTACTCTCCACTGTGGATTACCTTCAGTGCAGGTAGGCTGAAGCCATCTGTAAGGTCATGCGCTTCCTCTTCAGAAATCTGCTCCTCACTCAGTCCAAGACCCAGCTCCTTAAAAGGCACCACACAGATGTAGTTGGTCACATTGTCACTCTCGGAGTTGAGGGGGTAGGTTAAATTAAGTTAAGGCGATCAACAGCGTCTTTCCATTAAGCACAAAGGGACTGTGAAACTACCGTTACCTTCATTCATTCGTCTTCTACGCTTTAGTCAGGGGCGTGAGTACTATAACAAAGACGTGAGTACTATAACAAATATGCTGAGTTGCAGAAAAAACATATGTATTTGTCCGTTTTTCGTTGCAGAAATGCATCATGACTTTTCCGTTATTACTATTATTAATTAATTTTTTACCACAGCACTGTTCAGCTCTGGCTTTTGGTGGTGCAGTGGATTGAACCTGGGACTTTGGAGCCTCAGGCATGAAAGTCTCTGCATAACCATTAAGCTATCTACCCTTGCCCCATCATGACTTTTTCCTACAACCCTGTAATGAACATAGCACCTTTAATGTCTTACAGGCTATTTTAAAAATATTTATTTTCATCATTTTTACTGGGAGAGTTAGTGGCTTATAGTGCAATTGCTATCAGATGGGCACAATTTTTATCTCCCTGTGAGAATTAACATCTCTTATGTGTAGAGAATTAAAAGATCAGCTTTTCACAAATACTAAACTACAGAAATAACTATATTTCACATGTAACTTTTGAATTGGTATGCGTACATCACTGCATCACAGCTAAGACATCTCCTGGCCACTAATAAGCACTCTTCTCACCTCCCAGACTACATGCTAGAGGGCATCCTTCACTGACCATTATCTGAAGTACTGCTGCTGGAAGTGACATTAAGCCTGCTCTACCTGACTTGTCTGATAAAGACTACTGTTCTGTTTCTGCTTTCCTCTTCCTGTCGTGACTAAGTGATTCTTCCCTCATGTAATTGCTTTTATTTTTTTATGTTATTATTATTGCCAACGCTGTTACTCTGGGGCTTGCTGCTGAATCCACTGCTCCTAACGGTCACTTTCCCCTTTTTATTTTATTTGACAAGACAGAGAGAAGCTGAGAGGGGAGGGAGAGATAAGAGAGGGAGAGAGAAAGACAGACACCTGAGGACCTGCTTCAGTGCTCAGGAAGCATCTCCCCTACAGGTGGAGAGCGAGGTCTCAAACCCATTTCCTTGAGCATAGTAACGTGCACTCATCTGGGCGGTCTACCACTTGGCCACCTATAATTGCTTTTATAAAGAATTGTATCATCCCATTCTTCATACGGAACTACTCTTCCATTTCAAACTAACTCCTGTTTGATTTGGTACCTTTGTAGGTACCTTTGGTACCTACATCAAAATGTTTTTTTAAAGGGCTAGGCAGTGGTGCACCTGGTTAAGCGCACCCACTACCATGCTCAAGGGTCCGGGCTGGAGCACCCAGTCACCACCTGCAGGAGGGAAGCCTCACTAGTGTGAAGCAGTGTTACAGGTGTCTCTCTCTCCCTCTCTGACCTCTCTCTCTGTTTTATCAAATACATACACAAAATTTAAAAAATACAATGCTTTTTCCTCTCAATTTCTGGAGGTAATATTATATATATATAGTTTTTAAGTTGTGAACTGTACAGTCAAGACTCTTACTAGCTGTATGTGACATTAAGTAAATCACATATAAAAGTGAAGATTTTATTTAGTTTTCTTATAAAGTTGAAATAGAAAGTTTAGCTAGAAAGATGCTGTGATAGAATACACAAAATATACAAAATTCTGTACTTTAAGCATTTTATGCCCCCCCCCCCCCCCGCCCCAAAGCTGGGCTTATAGCTCTAGCTTATGTAGGGAATGATGGGGGGATTGAACCCGGGACTCTGGAGCCTCAGGCATGAGAGTCTGTTTGCATAACCATTATGCAGTCTACCCCCACCCTACTTTAAGCATTTTATCATTGTCATAGTAATTAGCCTACAGAAGTGGCAAAGTAGACTTTTTGAATTCCAATACTCATGATTTATCTTACCTGCAAATCTTAACAGAAAAGGTTTTAGGGGGTCGGGCGGTGGCGCAGTGGGTTAAGCGCACGTGGCACAAAGTGCAGGGAGCAGCGTTGGGATCCCGGTTCGAGCCCCCGGATCCCCACCTGCAGGGGAGTCACTTCACAGGTGGTGAAGCAGGTCTGCAGGTGTCTGTCTTTCTCTCCCCTTCTCTGTCTTCCCCTCCTCTCTCCATTTTTCTCTGTCCTATCCAACAACGAACTGCGTCAACAAGGGCAATAATAATAATAACCACAACGAAGCTACAACAAGGGCAACAAAAGGGGGGAAAAATGGCCTCCAGGATTCATGGTGCAGGCACCGAGCCCAGCTATAACCCTGGAGGAGAAAAAAAAAAAAAAAAAAAAAGAAAAGAAAAGGTTTTATACATTTTCTTTTGGCCGGTAACTGCTTTATTGCTTTAGTAAAATTTAAGTGACAGACATATTCTTGTGCAGTCTTTGAGGGCTACTAGCCAGTATTTAAGCACTTTATTGAGTTAGTCATCTTTATTTCAGAAAAATGTAGTCAGGAAAACACTGCAATCTTTAAATTAGTAAAGCAGGTACAGTTTTAAGAAATTTGCTCAAATCACCAAGGAAGTACATGAAATAGTCAAAATTTAAACTTATTCTGATTATAGAACCTCTGTTTTCTGAGAGGAAAATAACTTCCTGTTTCCATATCATGACATATATATATTTTTTAAATTGGAAGTTTTTTTTTTTAAAAAAAAAGTCAGACTGGGCAGGGGTAAATAGTATAACGGTTATGTAAAGAGACCTTCATGCCTGAGGCTCCAAAGTCCCAGGTTCAGTCCCCCACACCACCATAAATCAAAGCTAAGCAGTGGTCTGGTAAAGAAAAATAAATAAATAAATATAAAAATAAAAACGTCACATCGAGCAAAGCCAAGTTCTTCTGATTTTATTCTCTGGGCTGGAAAAGGGAGGAGCTTCAAGAATTGTCCTTGTTAATAATGAGCCACAAGAGCAGAATCACTTTATTCCTGTCTGTTACTTTCATTCCCCATAAAATGCTTTTCCAGTTTGAAAATAGAATACTACTGCAACTAGCTTCAAAAGTGACAACCTCAGTTTAGAGATAACTTTTACAGGGCATATACATACACAGTATGTGTATTCAAGGATCTGGAAACCTTGCTCTTTCTTTAAAATTTTTTTATTATCATTACCTTTATTTATTGGATAGACACAGCCAGAAACCATGGAGACAGAGCTCCAGTGGCGCACTCGGTCTAGCGCGGTACTTATACAGAAATCATCAGAAGGGAAGGGAGACAGAGAGACAGAGAGACCCCTGCAGCACTGCTTCACCCCTGCAGCACTGCTTCACCGCTAGCAAAGCTTTCCCCCTCCACCCCCCACCCCGTGAACCAGGGACTGGGGGCTCAAACTCAGGTCCTTATGCACTGTAACGTGCACTCAACCAAGTGTGTTGACATTGTTGGATAGGACAGTAGGACAGAGAGAAATGGGGGGGGGGAGACAGAGAGGTGGAGAGAAAGACAGACACCTGCAGACCTGCTTCACCGCCTGTGAAGCTGAGGCTCGAACCGGGATCCTTAGGCCGGTCCTTGCGCTTTGCGCCACGTGCGCTTAACCCGCTGCACTACCTACCGCCTGACTCCCAACATTGCTTATTCTTACATACAGGCAGAAAAGGATATTTTTTCAGCATATATAGGGTGGCTAGTCTTGCTGCTTGAAAGTTGGCTCTTACAGTTCTGTAAACAGCTTTCCGAAGACCACTGAGATGCTGACTGGGATGCTGTCCGGCTTTATTAAATGAGCAAGCGGCACTGACCCTGTCAAGCAAACTTGAAAAGTAAAATGTGATACAACTGTACAGGTGTCCTAAAGTTTTATTTCCTAAATCCACAATTCCATTAAACTTACAAAAAAAACCTCCTTTCCCATGACTTTAATTATAAAATTATTATTATTAATCTTCTAACTCAGGTCTCATCAAAAGCCGTTTTTCTAAGACAGACATAGCAACCAGGAAAAAGATAAACAGACAAAAATTAAATGAACCAGAAGATGGCACAATGGCTAAAGAGTTGGATGTAAGAGCAGGAGGTCCCAAGTTTTATCCCCAGCACAGCAGGTGACACAGTGATGCTCTGGTTGCTTCTCTCTTATTAACACATACTTACATACATACATACATCTTCTTTAACAGAAAGACTTTTTAAGAGAGCAGTGGTGGGCACAGCTATATACAAGATGCTGGGTATTATACAGCAAACCCTAACAAAGGGACCTTTCAAAGTTAACCCAATTACCAAATAATGTGATGATAACAATAACTACCCACTGTCTTCTTGAACCGTAAGACAGCAGGAACCTCACATTTCCACTACAGAGCCTATATTTCCCCCAGTCCTGGAAACTTAGGGTGGGGCGCACTTTCCTGCATGCTTTTCTCAATTCATATCAAATAATATTGCATCCATCAATCACAACCTAATCAACGCAACAAGTGCCACCCCAGCATGTTTTGCTTCAGACTGTGTCCAGAGACTTCAGGTGTGGGATGACAACCCTTTAGCTTCATCACTCGGGTGAGACCTTTCCTTTCATAGTATTCTCTAATTCCATCCCAGGTGGTTCACTCCCCAATAAAGTCCCCAAACCTAGATATAGACCAGGTTCCCTGAGATACAGCATAGGTTCACACGTGTCCATAAACCAGGGCAAAATATATACCTGAAAGCAGAAGCACACAAAAGTCTGCAGTGAGTACCACCAACACTTCATCTGCACTATTCCAGCCTTCAGGTCCATAATGGTTCAATAATTTATTTGGCTTCATATGTTAACTCTCTTTTCAGCCACCAGGTTCCAGATGCCAGCATGATGCCGACCAGACTTCCCTGGACAGACGACCCCACCAATGTGTCCTGGAGCTCTGCTTCCCCAGAGACCCACCCTACTAGGGAAAGAGAGAGGCAGACTGGGAGTATGGATCGACCAGTCAACACCCATGTTCAGCGGGGAAGCAATTATAGAAGCCAGACCTTCCACCTTCTGCAACCCACAATGACCCTGGGTCCATACTCCCAGAGGGACAGAGAATAGGAAAGCTACTGGGGAGGGAATGGGATACAGAGTTCTGGTGGTGGGAATTGTGTGGAGTTGTACCCCTCTTATCCTACGGTTTTGTTAATGTCTCCTTTTTTAAATAAATAAATAAATAAAAAGAAAGCAGTGGTGATAGTATAATAGTTATGCAAAAGATCTTCATGCATGAGATTCTAATGTCTCAGATTCAATCCCTAACACCTCCGTATGCCAGAGCTGAGCAGTATTCACTCTGGTTAAAACAAAAACAAACAAAATTAAAGACTTCAAAGCATGGCTTCCATTGATCTTGAGAAACAATGATATTTAGTTGAAATATAAGATATATCTGAATATTTATGTAAGAAGTAGTATCTTTTTATAGTCTCTTGTGGTGTTCTTGGTTAATTGTACAGAACAACCAAACAACGTATAAAAAAGGCAGGGCCTTGCAGTAGCACACCTGGGTAAGTGCACATGCTACAGTGCTCAAGCCCCATTTCCCACTTGCAGGGGGATGTTTCACGAGCAGTGAAGCAGGCCTGCAAGTGTTTACCTTTCTCTCTTCTCAATTTCTCTGTCATATCTAATAACTGAAAGGAAAAAAGGGGGGGTGGAGATAGCTGCCAGGAGTGGTGGATTTGTAGTGCTGGCAGCAATAACCCTGGGGGCCGAGAAAAAAAAGGCATTCTGTACATTCATAAAAGTAGGGTAAAACGACTTACACACCTACTGCTACTAGCACTTATCTACTTAAAACGAAGTAGGGGGTGCAGAAAGATTACAGGGCCAGTGGCCCACAGGGCAAGCAAGCAGAAAGGCAAAGTAAAGGTTACTGTTTAGTAAGTAGCCTAGCTACTCTCAAGACTATTGAATAGGAAGCATATATATATTTAATTATTTTCCCTTTTGTTGCCCTTATTGTTTTTTTATTGTTGTTGTAGTTATTATTGTTGTTGTTATTGATGTCGTCGTTGTTGGATAGGACAGAGAAAAGTGGAGATGGGGAAGACAGAGAGGGGGAAAGAAAGATAGACACCTGCAGATCTGCTTCACCACCTGTGAAGCGACTCTCCTGCAGGTGGGGAGTGGGGCCTGGAACCGGGATCCTTATGCTGGTCCTTGTGCTTTGTGCCACATGCGCTTAACCCGCTGCGCTGCCACCCCGCTCCCAGAAAGCATATTTCACAGCACTTTCTGTAAGAGAAATGGGGAGTTTCTACTCTAACAATGATACTTAATGTATTGTGCTTATGAATGGTTACCTTTACATATATATGGGATAAGAGTTTTTATTTACCTAATTCTCCCATCCACCCACAGTATAACAAAACAGTGTAATTTGTGCATTTCTTTTTCTTTTTTTTTCTTCCTCCAGGGTTATTGCTGGGCTCGGTGCCTGCACCATGAATACACCGCTCCTGGAGGCCATTTTTTCCCCCTTTTGTTGCCCTTGTTGTAGCTTCGTTGTGGCTATTATTATTGCCCTTGTTGACATAATTCGTTGTTGGATAGGACAGAGAGAAATGGAGAGAGGAGGGGAAGACAGAGAAGGGGAGAGAAAGACAGACACCTGCAGACCTGCTTCACAGCCTGTGAAGCGACTCCCCTGCAGGTGGGGAGCCGGGGGGCTCGAACCGTGATCCTTACGCCGGTCCCTGCGCTTTGCGCCACATGCGCTTAACCCACTGCGCCACCGCCCGACCCCAATTTGTGCATTTCTTATACTTTAAACAAATCTATTAAAAATATCTACCTAACTCTCAACTTATTTATTTATTCCCTTTTGTTGACCTTTTTTTTTTTGTTGTAGTTATTGTTGTTGTTATTGATGTTGTCGATGTTGGATAGGACAGAGAGTCAAGAAAGGAGGGGAAGACAGAGAGGGGGAGAGAAAAATAGACACCTGCAGACCTGCTTCACCGCTTGTAAAGCAACTCCCCTGCAGGTGGGGAGCCAAGGGCTCGAATTGGCATCCTTTATGCCGGTCCTTGCACTTTGTGCCACCTGCACATAACCCGCTACGCTACCACCAGACTCCCCTAACTCTCAATTTTTAAAGAAGGAAGAAGACTGACTGGTTTATTGTAAAATAAGGGAATGAGGCAAAGAAGGGGTAAATTATTTGTTAGTGGGTTGCGAAGACAGCGTAGTAGTTATGCAAAAGACTCGTGCCTGAGGTTCTGATGTTCTAGGTTCAATTCCCAGCACCACCATTAACCATAAGCCAGAGCTGAACAGTGCTCTGGTCTCTCTGTATCTCTCTTTCATTAAAATAAATAAATAGCAGGTGGCGCAAAGCAAAAGAACCGGAAGAAGGATCCTGGTTCGAGCCCCCGACTCCCCACCAGCAAGGGGGTCGCTTCACATGCGGTTAAGCAGAGCTGCAGGCGTCTGTCTTTTTCTGCCCCTCTCTGTCTCCCCTTCTCTTCTCTCCATTTCTCTCTGTCCTATCTAACAATGATGACGGCAATAATAACAATAATAACGACAACAGTAAAACAACAAGGGCAACAAAAGGGAATGGATGAATAAATAAATATTTTTTAAAAAGAAAAGAAAAATAGCTGTCAGAAGCAGTGGGTTTGTAGTGCAGACACCAAGCACCAGCAATAGCCCTAGAGGCAAAAATAAATAAACAAATATTTTTTAAAAATTATTTGCTAGAGTGGAGAAGATGAGACAGAAAAAAAACCTTGCTTGTGTTTTCGATATATGGTAAAGTTGTGCTTTGCTTTCCCAGATGAGTTTTAAAAGCTAAAATTATTTTCAAAATATGATGAAGACTTACTCTTTATAATTCTTTTCAGTCCGTTATTGTTAAATGATGTGAAATGAAGCACTTTTTTTTTTCCTAACATGCTTTAAGTTTGTCTGTGTCTCGAGGAAACTAATAATCCAGCAGTGAAGCAGGCCTAACTGGCCCATGCTAGCTCTTCATGCCAAAGTGTGGGTGTAAGAACTGGGCAGTGACAAATGGCACAGAATCCGCTATACATATCTCAGCAGGAATTGAACCAGTAGCTATTTTAATTAAGCAGAGATTTCCCCGAATATAATGCTGTGCAAGTCCACAAGAGAAAGGAGTCACTACTTAAGCAATCAGATACTTACTATGTTCTACCAACAAAAGGGGACTTCAGCTAAAACAGAAGGGCAAAAATTAATAGACACTGAATACTGTTACATTTTCAATCCAGCAGAAAAAAGTTACAAATCTCTTATATAATGGGATTGTTTAATCCTTTTCAGGAAAAAAAAACAGTGCAGCCCTTACATAAACATGCTCTTTAAGGCTGAAACAAATATGACTGATTGTTGATGTGAACATTAAAAAAAAAAATAGACTCATCAAGTTTGATGAATTCAAATGAATTTTGGATCAGAATGAATGGTGTTAAAGTCACATGTAGGAATGTTGTATTTTCTAGAACTGAACATTTTCAGGGATTGAGAATTACTATTAAGATATTCAGAATATCACTAATAAAAACAGAATGCTATCAACAGAATGATGTCTTTTGTTTCCAAAGTCAATATGCTAGAGCAATACAATGCGGTGTTGCAGGCAGACTTTGGGATCAGGTCAGGACTGCAAACTCTGACTCCACATTGTTTCCAAAGTCAATATGCTAGAGTGATACAATGCAGTGTTGCAGGCAGACTTTGGGATCCGGTCAGGACTGCAAACTCCGCAGCATCTTGAGGTAAATGCTGTTATCTTGGGGAAAGCACTGTGGGGCAAGCACCGTTTGCGAGCATTCTTGGGGGAAATGGCCTACGCGCTACTCTTTTTAAATTTTTATTCTTTATTGAGGGGATTAATGGTTTACAGTCAGCAGTGATATACAGCAGTCTATACATGCGTAAAATTGATCAGTTTTCCACATATAGATTCATCCCCTAAGCACTATTCTAGAACACACCAGAGAGGAATGAGATGACTACTGGAAATTTTCCCACTGTTGTATGATTTTTTCCAGATACGCGGTTCATGTCAAGATTGTGGAAGTACAATTCTAGCGCAAAACAGAATGGTAGGATGACTATCAAAGGTTCTTCTTCTCCCCCTTTTCATCATTTTCCGCATACAAATAATTAAGAGTACTAATTGCTTTTTAACATATACTTACTTTATTCCACCCACAGGTCACAAAGGGCACGAGTTATTAAATATAGTACATACACTGCCTGACAGTGTTTACCTGGCACTGTGAACTACAGAAATAGGCTTTGAAGTTAGATAGAATAGACTCATTCTTTTCTTTGTCTTTGCACGTGACTTTAGCTGTATGCTAAGTTGCCCGCCATGACACATAAATATAGTTGGTGCTCAACCAATATAATTTTCCCTTAAATAACAGAATAAATATATCTTGCAGCTTAATAAATTTACAGTTCGATTTACAAGCATTTCTCACAGGGAAGTGGAAAATCACTGTATGTGTAATATTCTGTGATTATCAATACCATAATATGTGCTAATATTTACCTAAAGAAACTATTGATATATGGCAAGAATTTAAAAAATTATTTAATGGCCGATTTACATATTTGAACTGAGCAAAGAGAGCATCTGACCAGAAGTAAAGGAAACAACTATTTACTGTGTCACGACTGCATCTGAAGTTCAGTGTTAAGTATCCTCTCTCCATTGTTTCATATAATCACATGCTAAACACAGAAGTAACATGATGCTCCAGTGTTTTGACGTCTCAAAGTAGATAGGCGGAATGGGGCCACCTGTTCAATCTAGTCTAGGATGTTCTTATTCCTCCCCTTAGTAGCTACTGGGTTTTAATAAGTACTAAAGAGGAAACTATTATGTTCCTTCTTTGGGAGAGAGGATCATCTTCAGGGCTTCACCACTCCAGGCTGACTTTTTCAGATATAGACAGACATCAAGACACAGAAGGGCTGGAGTAGTTGGCATAATGTTCCTGCAAAGAGATTCTCATGCCTGAGGCTCCAAAGACCCAGGTTCATTCAAGCCCCCACACCACCACAAACCAGAGCTGAACAGTGCTCTGGTTAAAAAAAACAAAACAAAAACCACAGAGACAGAAAGAAAAGAGATCATTAGCACCAAGGCTCAAACCTGGATCAAGCACATGGCAAAGCAGTATACTATCCAAATGTGCTATTTTGCCAGACCGAATCTACTACTGCCTGTTAATGTAGTACAGAAATGAAAACAGGTATTTTAACTATATAGTGAAAATCAATGGTTTAAAAATAAAATGAAAAGGGAGTCGGGCAGTAGCACAGCGGGTTAAGCGCACGTGGCGAAAACCCCCGATTTGAGCCCCCGGCTCCCCACCTGCAGGGGAGTCTCTTCACAGGCGGTGAAGCAGGCCTGCAGGTGTCTGTCTTTCCCCCTCTCTGTCTTCCCCTCCTCTCTCCATTTCTCTCTGTCCTATCCAACAACAGCAACAGCTATGACAACAATAACAATAAAAACTACAACAAGTGCAACAAGGGCAACAAAAATGGCCTCCAGGAGCAGTGGTTTCATGGTGCAGGCACCAAGCCCCAGCAATAACCTTGGAGGCTAATAATAATAATAATAATAATAATAATAATAATAAAATGAAATGAAACATGAACTCACAGTGTAAATCCCCTGGAAATGACTTCAGTTTCTTGAATGAGGCGTAAAGCTCTCCTCACAAGGCTAGTAAAAGCCCGGCTACTTGCCGCTGTATCCTCTAGATGGATGTTGTATTTTTTCAGGGTCACCTGGAGTTTGGCTGTCCTCCATAATCGCAAAGCTCTTATGATCAGATAAACAGACAGAATCATTCCCCATATTAGCCAGGAAGACATCATCCACCAACTGGGAAGCATAACCAGCAAACTAATGAAGGCAAATAGAAGTGAGGCCTCCCTAGAAGAGATAAACCAAGAAAAGGAGAGATCTGTTAGACTATAAAGTATGCGTTGCTCTAGTCAAGAAAAGCAAGTGTGAGCTGCGGAGATGCCCGGCATGTGTGAAGTGATAGGCTCAGTTCAGTCCCTGGCACCACATACCGTGGAGGAGAGGGGAGACGCTTTGTCTCTCTCATACACACAAACAACGGAAACTTTACTTGTAATAAAACTGGTAAAACTCTACCTTTGTGAAAAGGGAATTAAAAAAAATGTAATGTGGGAGTCGGGTTGTGGCGCAGTGGGTTAAGCGCATGTGGTGCAAAGGGCAGGGACCGGCATAAGGATCCCGGTTCGAGGCCCCAGCTCCCCACCTGCAGTGGAGTCGCTTCACAGGCAGTGAAGCAGGTCTGCAGGTGTCTGTCTTTCTCTCCCACTCTCTGTCTTCCCCTCCTCTCTCCATTTCTCTCTTCCTATCTAACAATGACGGCATCAATAACAACAACAATAAAAAAACAAGGGCAACAAAAGGGAAAAAAAAATGGAAAAAAAATGTAATGTGAAATAGTTAAAAAAAAAACTAATGTAAACACAATTGTGCTTAAGTATTAAAATATAAACTCCTGATGAACTTTGAATAGTCATTTAATGTTCATATATATCATAGGCTGACTTATATTTTATATAAATATTTTTTAAACTTTATTATCTTTATTAGATAGAAACAGTCAGAAATTGAGAGGGGAGGGAGGAGATAGACAGGAAGAGAGACAGAGACACCTGCAGCCCTGCTTCACCACTTGCAAAGCTTTCCCCCTGCAGGTGGGGACCAGGGGCTTGAACCTGAGTCCTTGTGCACAGTAACATGTGCACTCAACCAGGTGCGCCACCACCCGTCTGCACTTTTATACAATTTTGACTGATGTCAAAATATAGATTTTAAAAGTTTATTGAGTAGATCAATTACAAATATGGAGGCTCTGATGAAAAAAGTATGTTTAGATATAAGAAGTAGCTATAGGAAAGAAATATCTGAAGATATTTTAATTTTTTATTATTTTTTCTTTGTTGGGCGGTTAAAGGAAATTTTTTATTATTGTTTAATTTCCTTGAAGAATGTCACTGAAATTTTTATAGGGATTGCACTGAATTTATAGATTACTCTAGGTACAATGACTGCTTTAACAATATATATATTTTTATTTTTAAAATATTTATTTATTTTCTTTTTGTTAGCCTTGTTGTTGTTTTTATTGTTGTTATAGTCATTACTGTTGTCATTATTGCTGTTGTTGCTGTTGGATAAGACAGAGAGAAATGGAGAGAGGAGGGAAAGACAGAGAGGGGGAGAGAAAGATAGACATCTGCAGGCCTGCTCACCACCTGTGAAGCGAATCCCCTACAGGTGGGAAGCCAGGGGCTCAAACCTGGATCCTTAAGCTGGTCCTTGCACTTTGCGCCACCTGCGCTTAACCTCCCGCTCCACTGCCCGGTTCCCCTTAACAATATTTTTTATTCTGACCCACGAACACAAGACATCCTTCTCTTCCTCCCTCCATTTCTTTCTTTTAAGATTATAAGCTTTTAAAATTATCTTTATTTATTTATTGGATAGACAGCCAGAAATTGAGAGGAGGAGGGGAGACAGAAAGGGAGAGAGACAGACAAACACTGCAGCCCTGCTTCACCACTCACAAAAGCTTTCCCCCTGCAGATGGAGACCAGGGGCTCGAACCCAGGTCTCCTTGTGCACCCTATGTCTGAAGATATTAAAAAAAAAAAATCAACCTATGGACATCTAAACTTTGACAAAGGGGCCCAGACTATTAAATGGGGAAAGGAGAGTCTCTTCAACAAATGGTGTTGGAACAATGGGTTGAAACATGCAGAAGAATGAAACTGAATCACTGTATTTCACCAAATACAAAAGTAAATTCCAAGTGGATCAAGGACTTGGATGTTAGACCACAAACTATCAGATACTTAGAGGAAAATATTGGCAGAACTCTTTTCCGCATAAATTTTAAAGACATCTTCAATGAAACGAATCCAATTACAAAGAAGACTAAGGCAAGTATAAACCTATGGGACTACATCAAATTAAAAAGCTTCTGCACAGCAAAAGAAACCACTACCCAAACCAAGAGACCCCTCACAGAATGGGAGAAGATCTTTACATGCCATACATCAGATAAGAGTTTAATAACTAACATATATAAAGAGCTTGCCAGACTCAACAACAAGACAACAAATAACCCCATCCAAAAATGGGGGGAGGACTTGGACAGAATATTCACCACAGAAGAGATCCAAAAGGCTGAGAAACACATGGAAAAATGCTCCAAGTCTCTGATTGTCAGAGAAATGCAGATAAAGTCAACAATGAGATACCACTTCACTCCTGTGAGAATGTCATACAGCAGAAAAGGTAACAGCAGCAAATGCTGGAGAGGGTGTGGGGTCAAAGGAACCCTCCTTCACTGCTGGTGGGAATGTCAATTGGTCCAACCCCTGTGGAGAGCAGTCTGTAGAATTCTCAGAAGGCTAGAAATGGACCTACCCTATGATCCTGCAATTCCTCTCCTGGGGATAGATCCTAAGGAACCCAACACATCCATCCAAAAAGATCTGTGTACACATATGTTCTTGGCAGCACAATTTGTAATAGCCAAAACCTGGAAGCAACCCAGGTGTCCAACAACAGATGAGTGGCTGAGCAAGTTGTGGTCTATATACACAATGGAATACTACTCAGCTGTAAAAAATGGTGACTTCACCGTTTTCAGCCGATCTTGGATAGACCTTGAAAAAATCATGTTAAGTGAAATAAGTCAGAAACTGAAGGATGAAAATGGGTTGATCTCACTCTCAGGCAGAAGTTGAAAAACAAGATCAGAAGGAAAAAAAAAAACACAAGTCGAACCTGAACTGGAATTGGCGTATTGCACCAAAGTAAAAGACTCTGGGCTGGGTGGGTGGGTGGGGAGAATACAGATACAAGAAGGATGACAGAGGACCTAGTGGGGGTTGTATTGTTAAATGGGAAACTGGGGAATGTTATGCGTGTACAAACTATTGTATTTACTGTTGAATGTCAAACATTAATTCCCCAATAAAGAAATTTTTAAAAAAATTTAAAAAAAAAGGAAAAAAAACAATGTCTGAAGGAAGATAGGCACAAACTACAAAAATAACCAAAAGAACAAAAACATAAAAATGCTTGTTCATAAAGATTAGCTACCCTAACTTCCTTTAGCATGTTTGATTAAAAAAATTTTTTTAATCCTTCACTTTTGGATGGTAATGGCAGTAGCACAAAGCAATCTCACTATATACTTGTAAGTATTAGTAGCAAGGTCTGACAGTATTTATGGAACCCATAGCTGCTTAATGATAAGTACTTATATTTATAATTAGCCAGAGAAAGTGTGAATGTAAAACTGTAAGGTTCTTAAGGCCTATGGTGAGTTATTCCTAGCAGTTCCTTCAATTACTTTATATATATATTTAGTTTACTTCATCAGGATGGTATCTGAGTGACAACAGGTATGAAAAACATAGTAGTCTATTTGTAATAATATGAAACATTTTCCAGTGTGACAGAAAAGAGAGACAAATTCTCAGAATGTACCTGAAACAGTTCAATGATTCAAGTCATTTAATAAACACATATTTTAAAATAAGAGGGTAATAGGGACTGGGTGAGGTGCCCCTGGTTGAACACATGTTACAGTTCAAAAGGACCGGAGTTCAGAGGGAAAGCTTCACAAGTGGTGAAGCAGTGCTACAGGTATCTTTCTTTCTTTTTTTTCTTTTTAATTTTTAAATATGTATTTATTTTCCCTTTTGTTGTCCTTGTTATTTTTTATTGTTGTAGTTATTGTTGTTATTGACGTCGTCATTGTTAGGTAGCAGAGAGAGAAATGGAAAGAGAAAGGGAAGACAGAGGGAGAGAGAAAGACTCCTATAGACCTACTTCACAACTTACGTGACGACTCCCCTGCAGGTGGGGAGCTGGGGGCTCAAACCCGGGTCCTTGCGCGTTGTGCCACGTGCACTTAACCCACTGCGCTACCACCCAACTACCAGGTGTCTTTCTTCCTTTTCCCTCTCTTCTCTTCCTCTCAGTTTCTGGCTCTCTATCGAATAAAGATAATAAAAGAAAAATATGAGGATATGTATATTGTTAATATATATATATATTATACATATATTCCCTAATCCTCTTTAATTACTTTTTTAATAGATTATGGTATAGAACTGCATAAAATCCAGATACTTCAAATGGTGGAGAAATTTAAGGATACTAATAATTATGAGACTGTGTTCTTTAAGATCTCTTCAGCAAAAAAGTAACTTGCAACCATTTACTACCATGTCCTTGCCTATCCTTGATGTCTCTACAGTTTGTCTATGATGTAATCTATTAATTATGAAAGTACAACGAGGAAGTGGGGCAGCAGCCAGCAGGTTAAGTGCATGTGGTGCAAGTGCGCAAGGACCTGAGTAAGGATCCTGGTTTGAGCCCCCGGCTCCCCACCTGCAGGGGAGGCGCTTCACAGGCGGTGAAGCAGGTCTGCAGGTGTCTGTCTCTCTCCTTCTGTCTTCCCCTCCTCTTTCCATTTCTCTCTGTCCTATCCAACAATGACGACATCAATAACAACAACAACAATAAAAAAAAGAAGGGCAACAAAAGGGAAAATAAATATTAAAAAATTAAAAAAAAAAACACACACAACGAACTAGAGAAATCTGACTGCATACATGTAAGAGAGATTTGGGATGGGGGGGAGTGGCAAAATGCTACACCTTTTTGTAGGGTTGTTGGAATAGTTCATTAGTAATTCAAAGTGTGGAAAATCCAATCAGATTTTCTAGTTTCATCCTTCTGCATTATACTTTACTTATTTATTTATTTACTGGATAGAGACAAATCGAGAGGGATGGGGCAGATGGAGAAGAGGAAAAGTCTCCTAAGTGGTGAAGCAGAGCTCCCGGTGTCTTTCTTTGTCTCTTTTTCTCTCTGTCTCCCCTTCCCTTCTCAATTTCTGTTTCTACCTAGTAAATTTGAAAAGAGAGAGAGAGATGGAGAGAAAAGAGGCAACTGCAACTTTGCTTCACTGCTCAGGAACCTTCACCTGTGCAGGTGGGGACCAGGGGCTTGAACTTAGGCGCTACACATTGTAACATGTCTGCTCTACCCAGAGCCCTCTACCACCTGGCCCCTCTAATTTCACTTTTTTTTTCTTGTAATATTTATTTATTCCCTTTTGCTGCCCTTGTTGTTTTATTGTTGTAGTTATTATTATTGTTGTTGGATAGGACAGAGAGAAATGGAGAGAGAAGGGGAAGACACAGACAGGGAGAGAAAGACAGACACCTGCAGACCTGCTTCACCGCCTGGGAAGCGACTCCCCTGCAGGTGGGGAGCCGGGGGTTCGAACCGGGATCCTTACATCGGTCCTTGCGCTTTGCACCATTAGTTTCACTTTAAATAGTATTACTTTAGAAATGTATTCTTGGGGGTAGATAGCATAATGGCTATGCAAACAGACTCAGTTCCAAATTCAGTCCCCCTGCACCACTATAAACCAGGGCTGAGCAGTGCTCTGGTAAAAAAAATAAAAAAATAAAAAGTATTCCTATTAACCTCTGACCTGCCACTACATTAATTACAACGTAACTATGGAAACTATGGAGTTTATAATGTCTTTACAAAGGAGAGCATAATGACAAGTTTCCTATTCTAATCCTTTGTATGAAGCCAAGGATAGATGTTTTCTGGGCAGTACCAAATATTAGGGGTTGCCAGGGAGCGCAGTGTTGGAAGGTGTCCATTTTCCTGTTGTTGAGGTTGCCCTGTAGACAGGATACTGGGATCAAGCAGCTCAATCAGCTCCACATCCTCTTGTAATAGGACTTCCTGTTGCAGGATGGTATGTAGTGAGTCAAGTCGGAATCCAATATCCTTGCCATCAGAAGACAGGAAGAGAGGTATTAGGACATCATAATTCTTTATTTGATGCTAAACTCCTGATATGTTAATAAGGCTCAGAGGTATTGCTTTTCAGTGTAGACTCAAGAGGCAACAATAGTTCAATCTAAAGTATGACGCATAGGGTTGTGTTTTTTTTTTTTTTTCACTGCAAATGTGAAACAAAGATTGAGGCAGACATTTTGAGCCTTCATATGTGAAATATAAAATGTTAATAGTGAGATGTAAAGTCATTACAGAATAGCCCTGTCTAATGAAGTCTAAGTAAGTTAAGGGGAAATATAATTCTGTGACATAGAATGCTGGGCACTGTAACAACATAGTAAGTCTCTAAGAATCACATCAGTAGGACCAAGGCCTACACAGAGACATTCAGAAAGTAGAATTACATCATTATGGGATGTAAAACCACACTGATTTGTGCACAGAACTTTATAGTTTACAAAATGCTTTACAGCAGTTCATTTATTCTTTATCTTTTATCCATTTATCAAGGAATACCATAAATATATTAAGTAAATGCAGCGTGCTTTACACCAAGGACATAAAAAGATGAATAAGACAAATAAATGTCTACTTATTTATTTATTTTTTTATTCCCTTTTGTTGCCCTTATTGTTTTATTGTTATAGTTATTGATGTCGTCATTGTATGATAGGACAGAGAGAAATAGAGAGAGGAAGGGGAAGACAGAGAGGAGGAAAGACAGACATCTGCAGACCTGCTTCACCACCTGTGAAGTGACCCCCCTGCAGGTGGGGAGCTGGGAGCTCGAACTGGGGTCCTTAGACCGGCCCTACCGCTTTGTGCCATGTGGCTTAACCTTGCCTGACTCCCCATAAATGTCTACTTGTTTGTGTTTTTTTTTAAAACTTTTTCTTAACAAACTAAAGCAAAACAACATAATTTAAAAAAACTAAACTACAGAATTCTAACTTTAATTCTAAAGCAATATGAAATCTACATCAAGAACTGAAAGACTCAGAGTTAACCACTACCTAGGAATTACGAGGGATGACTATGATACACTCACGGTCAGTATTTCTTCCTGACTAGCCTCCGTTTTGCGTCTCTCCTTCCTCTTTCCCTTGGCCAGGGCACAGAATTCCTCTCGCTCTTTTGCTACCATAGCCTGTGACTTCAGAGCAGCTTTTTGTCTTCTCTTTGCAAGCAAGCACTGTCTATGGGGTCTGGGTGATGTGGACATAAAGATGAGTTCGCCACAGATCCCGTAGGTGTTTAGGAGAGGTAAGATACAAAATCATTAAAAATAAATAAGTAAACTCACACAAGTTATAAAATAGCAAAGCATGTGTTGAATAGGAGACCTTGAGGGAAGAAGAAGATGATATTCAGCGGGAGCGATTAACGAGTGCTCAATGGCCCTAGTATTTGGGCTAAGTATGGCTGCCGCAGGAAGGCAGTCTTGAGTTCTAGACAGTAATCTTAGCACTAACATCTAAAACTCCATAATATCTCTTCAAACTACATATATATATATATTTTTTTTTCGCCTTTGGGGTTACTGCTCCTGGGGCTCATTGCCTGCCCTACAAATTCACTGCTCCTGGAGGCCATTTTTTCCCATTTTTGTTGCCCTTGTTGTTGTTATGATTGTGATTGTTGTCACTGATGTTGTTGTTGTTGGATAGGACAGAGAGAAATGGAGAGAGGAGGGGAAGACAGAGAGGGAGAGAAAGATAGACAGACACCTGCAGTCCTGCTTCACTGCCTTTGAAGTTACCACCCTGCAGGTGTGGTGCCCTGGGCTCCAACCCAGATCCTTACATGGGTCCTTGAGCTTCGTGCCATGTGCGCTGAGGCCTAGCCCCCCAAACTACAGTCATTCTTTTTTAAATTTTTTTTACCAGAGCACTGATCAGCTCTGGTTTACGGTGGTGCAGGGGATTGAACATGGGACTTCGAAGCCTCAGGCATGACAGTCTGTTTGCATAACCATTATGCTATTCTACCCCTGCCCACTGCAGTCATTCTTCAAATGATAAAAATATTAATATTGCAGTCTATAAACAGCAGTTTGGGGGTGAAAAAGGAGAATTTAAATACTAACATATGATTTAGGAAGTGTCTACTTTGTAAAGGAGTTTCACAGTTTAATGTAAAGAGTGAAAAGAAGGCAAGACGGTATTGAAAAATTTACAAAATATTGTCCAAAGTAATGCTATAAGGCATATCCAGGGTATTATGAAAATGGAACAGTGGGTCCCAAACTCACAATGAGGTCATAATAAGAAAATGAGGTACTTCCTGAGCTGAGTTATAAAAGATGAATAAGAACTGCCCAGATGAAGAGCTGGAAGACTGAGAAAGGGCAGAATAAAAACTTTCCCATTAGGGGCTGCGTGGTGGTACAGCGGGTTCAGCACACATGGCACAAAGCACAAGGACCCACCTAAGGATCCCAGTCTGAGGCCCCGGCTTCCCACCTAAATCTCTCTGTCTTCCCCTCCTCTCTCGATTTCTCTCTGTCCTGTCCAACAGCAATAACGACAATAACAATCATAACAGCAAGCGCAACAAAATGGGGGAAAATGGCCTCCAGGAGCAGTGAATTTGTAGTGCAGGCAGCGAGCCTCAGCAATGGAGGCAAAATATATATAAATACATAAACAAATATTTAAAAAGAAGAAAATATTATTAGACAGGACAGAGAGAAATTGAGAGAGGATAGGGATACAGAGGGAGAGAAAGACACATGCAGAACTGCTTCACTGCTTGTGAAGCAGACCCACTGCAGGTGGAAAGTGGGACTCAAACCTGGGTCCTTGGCACCTGGTGACATGGGTGCTTAACTGGGTGCACCGCAACCCAGGGCCCCTTCCACTATCATTTTATAGAAGAGATACTGACATACACAATTTGTTTTCACAAGGGCACATTTTGCAAGATAGGTTTCAGCACATTTTAGCCTCAACCCAGCTAGACTTCTGATTTTAAACCCCAAGGACTTGCAAGTCAGTTCTGTTTCTCTGTACGTAGTCTGCTTGATTAGAAGACTGAAAGGATTTTCTTTTCTTTGTATGATGCTTATGTACACTGGCCCTACTGTATATTAAAAATAAAGAGAACTTGTAATGGGCAAAGCATTTAGCCGTTAAAGTAAAACTATTTAGATTTAGGATTTAAAAAAAATATTTATTTATTTTCCCTTTTGTTGCCCTTGTTTTATTGTTGTAGTTATTATTGTTGTTATTGATGTCATTTATTGTTGGATAGGACAGAGAGAAATGGAGAAAGGAGGAGAAGACAGAGGAGAGAAAGACAGACACCTGCAGATCTGCTTCACCACCTGTGAAGCGACTCCCCTGCAGGTGGGGGGGGAGCTGGGGGCTCGAACCGGGATCCTTACACAGGTCCTTGCGCTTTGCATCACATGCACTTAACCCGCTGTGCTACCGCCCGAGTCCCTAGATTTAGGGTTTGTTCTTAATCAGTTACACATTCTTGACACAATATGCTCCAGTCCTAGGTGAGATTTTTTTAAATTTTATTTATAAAAAAGAAACACTGACAAAGTCATAGGATGAGAGGGGTACAGCTTTGCACAATTCCCACCACATCCTAGATGACCTTACCGGTAACTTATGTGGGAATGCCATGATGCGTACGTACATCAGCCTATGACTACATGTCTTCTTGATTGTAGCTCACACATCATTTTACTCGTTTTTCTTTCTTTTTTTTTTTTTATTACCTTTTGATTTTTATTTATTGCATAGAGACAGCCAGAAATCAAGAGGGAATAGAGAGGAAGAGAGACAGAGAGATACCTGCAGCACTGTTTCATCACTTGTGAAGCTTTCCCCCTGCAGGTGGGGACTGGGGGGCTCGAACCCGGGTCCTTGCACATTGTAACGTGTGCGCTCAGCCAGGTGCGCCACCACCCGGCCCCCTCGTGTTTTTTCTATGAATCATTTTCTTGGTCATCCTGGTCTCTGCATCGCCGCTTTGGGCTGACTTTTCCTGCCATCTGCTGTGCGTCCCTGTGCGCTTCTGCAGCACCTCACTGTTTGCTCTTTGCACTGCTGCTTCTTTCCTTACACTCCTGGCTCTGACACCAGCAACCACGTCACTATTTGATGTCACACCCAAATGCATCAAGAGAGGATGGTACAATGGACTTAATTACTGTTTGGTGCAGGAGGCAGAGCACGGTAACTTTTAAAGTGATCTTTAAAATAAATCTTCACATATTAGCCGCCCTATTTGGTTTGGATTCCCCTCATCAGACCAAGCCATAGTCCAATACAAGTTTTAATTTAAGCTTTTGTTACAAAAGCTTAAAATAATAACTTTCATAAAACTTCTGTGTATCCATATAAGGATATGTCTAAAGCAGTATAACTAAAATGAAGATCAAGCATGACAGAGAAGGAAAAAAAAAAAAAAAACTAATGAAAAAGAATGGCAGAGGAGCCAGCTAGTGGCATACCCAATTGATTGCACATGCTACCAATGCAAGGACTGAGGTTCAAGACCCCCCTCCTCATCTGCAGAGGGCACGCTTTACATGTGGTGGAGCAGATCTGCAGGTGTCTATCTTTCTCATGTCATCTCTATTTCCCTCACCCCTCTCAATTTCTCTCTGTCCTATCAAACAAAATAGAAAGAAAAAATAAACAATTAAAAAAAAAGAAAATTTGGCTTCCAGGAGAGGTGGATTTGTAGTGCTGGCACTGAGCCCCAACAATCCTGGTGTCAGTTAAAACACCACCCCTTGGCATTAGAACTGTCTTAAAACCTCTGATATAACTTCCCCCAAACTAAAGTGTTTTGGGGCAATCTTAACACCATTGGGAATATATGACACAAGACTGTGACAAACTATTAACCTATAGTCACCTATATATACAAATAATATCACATATACAATAATGTTAAAGGGGTCAACCAATCTCATTCCAGAAGTCAACAGGGCAATTCCTATTCTCTTACTAGCAAATTTTTTTTTTTTTTTGTCTCCAGTGTTATCGCTAGGGCCCAGTGCCTACATTACAAATTCACTGCTCCTGGACACCATTTTCCCCCCATTTTGTTGTCCTTGTTGTTACTGTTGTCGGATAGGACAGAGAGAAGTTGAGAGAGGAGGGGAAGACAGAGAGGAGGAGAGAAAGACAGACACCTGCAGACCTGCTTCACCGCCTGTGAAGTGACCCCCCTGCAGGTGGGGAGCCGGGGGCTGGAACCAGATCCTTACTCCGGTCCTTGCACTTCATGCTATGTGCAACTTAACCTGCTGTGCTACCGCCCGTCCCTTTTAACTTTTTTTAGGTTTGTGCTTGCTACAATGTAAACAACAGTAGTTGGTATTTCATAACATAATATGTATATCGCTAACGACAAGAAAACCAAAATGAAAAGATTAGGACTATGAAGGCTATGATTAAAGTGCAGAAAAGGTATACGATTCTAAATACCACAGTCCTAGCATCACTGCGGAATGAAGATGGCTCCACATGGATTGAGATGATATTCTACGAAGATGACAAGACACTTCACTAACCTAAAGATGCAAAAGACTATTATGCCCAAGACATCAAAGGGTATCAGGTTCAATCCCCAGAACCACCAGAAGCCAGGGCTCAGTAGTGCTCTGGTTGAGAAACATAAAAAAATAAAACACAACAGAAGGAAGGAGGGAGGAAGGAAGGAGACATAAAGAATGAATAAGGGAGGCAAACTCTAACTGAAATCGATCACTGTTTAACGCAGTAGCAGAACAAGGTCTGGTTCACTGCTCTATCACTAATGAACTTCGACCTGAAAAGAAGTGGACCGGACACTTACCAACTTGTGAAGTAAGTCATCTTTCCTATTGCACTGAGAAAAAATCCAGCTTCTGATAGTCTCACTTGCTTTTAACAGGATGTTTTGCTAGAGGAAATGAATGACATCGCATAGCATTATTAGATCACAGCTAAACAGCAGAAATTTTTCTACTAAGTCACTGTCACTACTAATTAACAGAAATTTTATCAGAAAAAAAAAAAAATCCAGACCACATATGCTTTGTCAGTATATCTCCTTTCAGTTCTCCATTTGACCCGTCCATCAGAATCACCTAGTAGTTTTATTTTATTATTTTATTTTATTTTTGCTTCCAGGGTAATCACTGGGGCTTGGTGCTGCCACTACAAAAATTCACCTCTCTTGGTGAAATTTTTTTTTTCCTTCATTTTATTGGATAGGACAGAGAGAAATTGAGAGGGGAAGGGAAGATAGAGGCAGAGAGAGAAAGACAGACACCTGCAGACCTGCTTCACTGGTTGTGAAGCGACCCCCCTGTAGGTGGGGAACTGGGGTTCAAACCGGCATCTTTGCAATGGTCCTAGAGCTTCGTACTATGTGCGCTTAACCCAGTGCTCTACCGCCTAGCCCCCTTTAATTATTTTAATGAGAGGAGAGATACAAAGAGAAACAGAGATAAAGACTAGAGCACTGCTCAGATCTGGCTTATGGTGGTGCTGGAGATTGAACTTGGGACCTCAGAGCCTCAGACATTAAAGTCTTTTTGTATAATCTTCCCAGACTATCTAGTGATTGTAGTTAAAACATAACCCTGGGCTCCTAATCTGAGGGTTCTGATTCAGAACACTTGGGACATGATCTGGAAACCTGATTTAAAAGAAAAAAAGATTTACTTATTTCATGAAAGAAAGAGATTCAGCAGGGCTCTGCTCCAGCTCCATTCAATGCTGTGGGTCAGATGTAGGGTCTTGTGGGTGTAAGTCCTGCATCCTACCACCAAGCCACTTCCATGGTTCTGGAAACTTGTCAGTCACTTATTTGAATACCGTGTTAGAGATTGAACCAGGGGTCTGAGGCTGCCCCAAAGCTAAGCCCACCACCCACAAAGCTCCCCGGGGCTGCCTCTGGTCCTCTCACTGGGTTCATCTATAGTGAGGCATGTACTTCACATGGTGAGACATCTCTGGGGTCTGGAAAGTTTGTTTGTTTGTTTTTTTTAACAGACAAAAGTTATCCTAACAGTAGGGAAAGCTGCACTGCAGGAAAGCACAGGACTTGCAGGCATGAGGTTGTACATTTAACCCATGGCACCTCATGTGCCAGAGGGGTACTGCTTCTCCACACCTCTCTCTCTTATTAACAACAACAATTTATTTTAATGTTATCCTGATGCAGTATATCTTGATTATGATCTATGTTAATGTGAAGAGACTTCAAAATGAACACCACAGGATGTCCCAGTTCTCAAATATCAAATAACAAGAACATTTCCTTCCATGATACTAAAGTCGAAAAGTTTTATTTTTTAATTTTTCCCCTTTTGGTGCTCTTGTTGTTTATCTTCATTATTACTGTTATTATTGCTGTCGTCGTTGTTGGATAGGACAGAGAGAAATCGAAAGTAGGGGAAGGCAAAGAGGGGGAGAGAAAGACAGACACCTGCAGACCTGCTTCACTGCTTGTTCACCCTGCAGGTGGGGAGCCAGGGGCTCGAACCGGGATCCTTATGCCGGTCCTTGTGCTTCACACCATGTGCGGTTAACCCGTTGCTCCACAGCCTAGCTTCCAGTAGAAAGGTTTTTTTAATCCCTTTTAGATGAATTGCCTCATATTGAAATAAAAGTCATATTACTGAATCAACCAAAAAACTCAATTAACTTTATTAACCCACTCTGGGCCTACCAATAAATGGGATTCACAACTCACTGAGTGATTAATATGTCCTAGAGCATGGGAACAAAGGTGTATATACACAAAACTTGGTATGGAAGAGACACATGAAAGTATCTGGAACTTAGCAAGGTAGTTGACAGATTGTTCAGCAAAAACAAACCAAGCAAAGAACCTGAAGCTAAAACCTTCATGAAGGAATGTTTCTATAGAAAAGGAAACAAAGAATATTGTCAGAGAATGAATATTCATGATCAGAAAGACAGTGCAGATTACCAATAATTAAAATTTAAAAATAAAATTCAATAAAGGATGATTAATGCTAAGAATAACAGATGATTAATGAGTTCATTACGAATTCATAGAAACTGTTTTCCAGAGAAAATAGCTGGTACTTCACTTGGAGAGAATTTTGGGAGCAATTAGAAAAAATAAATCATTCTAAAATTTAGCTGCCCCAAATTTAGAAAAAAAACTCTGTTTTACAAAAAGATACCTGGGGGACTGACTGTGGTGCACTGTACATAGCACAAAGTGCAAGGACCGCACTAGGATTCCAGTTCAAGCCTCTGGCTACTCACCTGCAGGGGAGTGGAGGGGAAGTCACTTCACAAGTGGGGAAACAGATCTGCAGGTGTCTTTCTTTTGTTTTTTTGCCTCCAGGGTTATTGCTGGGGCTGGGTGCCTGAATCCACTGCTCCTGGAAGCTATATTTTTCCCTTTTGTTGCCCTTGTTGTTTTGTCATTGTTGTGGTTATTATTATTGTTATTAATGTCATTGTTATTGGGTAGGACGAAGGGAAATCGAGAGAGGAGGGGAAGGCAGAGAGAGGGAGAGAAAGATAGACACCTGCAGACCTGCTTCACAACTTGTGAAGCGACTCCCGTACAGGTGGGGAGCCGGGGGCTAGAAGTGGGATCCTTAGGCTGGTCCTAGTGCTTCACGTCATGTGCACTTAACCCACTGTGCTACTGCCAGACCCCCTCTGCTTTCTTTTAAAAAAGATACTTAAAGAAAATTTTCCAGCTGAGTTCTCACTAAAGTTTTACATATTTCTACTGTCTTTTTCACTTTATTTATTTATTTACCAAAACACTGCTCAGCTTTGGTTTACGGACGTGCAGGGAATTGAACCTGGGATCTTGGAGCCTCAGGCATGAGAGTCTCTTTGCATAATCATTATGCTATCTGTCCCTATATTTCTTCTATCTTCTAGTTCCCTCCAGATAACTCCAATACTGAAATAAATAATGTATCTTATACTTTTACCTTATTTATAATTATGTATCACTTTATACAAATTATTCATGAAGTAATCTAAAATAGTAAGAACACCTATTTACCTAGACATAATTCTGTACTGCTGAGGAAATAAAAAATAAGTGTGGGGCCAGGCCATGGCATACCCTACTGAGTGCATACCTGACAATGTGCAAGGCAGGGTTCCAGCCCTCAGTCCTCACCTGCAATTTCACTCTAATGGTATGCAAATGTGTTTTCATGCCTGAGGCTGTAGCTCCCAGGCTTAGTCCCCAGTACTACCATAAACCAGAGCTGAGCAGTTCTCTGGTAAAAAGATAAAGAGAGAAAAAGTGCATCTCCTGTGTGTGTGGAGTTACTTACAGGGTGTGTTTTGTTTGTCTGTATTCTTGCAAGAGTAAGGAAATAGCAGTTTAAATAATCACTAAATAAAAAACAAAAGGATAAGCACAGAAAGGATAAGTACACTTTCTTACTTTGGGCAGGGCTCCTGTAGGCTTTTGTTGTCCCTCTGTCACTGTGCATTGTTCTGTTTTTGGTGGCAGAGAGGAACATATTTCAAAATCCGTGTGTCCCAGATCCTGTAAGTACTGGTAAAGTGGAGAATTCTGAAAGACATAAAAAGTGAAGTAGTTTTCAATATCATTACTACTTTGAAAGCTGTAATGCTGCTTTAAAAATACTCATTTAGGGAGTCGGGCGGTAGCTCAGAGTGTTAAGCCGCACATGGCACAAAGCACAAGTACCGGCAATAAGGATACCAGTTTGAGCCCCCGGCTCTCCACCTGCAGGGGAGTCGCTTCACAGGTGGTGAAGCAGGTCTGCAGGTGTCTCTCTTCCTCTCTGTCTTCCCCTCCTCTCTCCATTTCTCTCTGTCCTATCTAACAATGATGACATCAATAACAACAACAATAAAAAAACAAGGGCAACAAAAGGGAAAATAAATTTAAAAAATTTTTTAAATCATTTATTTATTTTAATGAGAAGGACACCAGAGCACTGCTGAGCTCTGGCATAACGTGGTGCTGGGGACAAAAGCCTGGGGTCTCAGACATGCGAGTATGGTGCGCTACTGCTGTGCTAACTCTTTGGGTCCTTTGAAAGTCGCACAAGTACGATTCAATACCAGACTTGACTGTCTTGTCTTTAAACATTCTCCTAGAAAGTAAATCATGGTTTGGGGAGACAGAACAATGGTGATGCAAAAAGATTTCACACCCAAGCCTCCAAGGACCCAGGTTAATCCTGAGCACTACCAGAAACCAGAGCTGAGTAGTACTCGTTCTCTGCCACAGTGCCACTAAACATCAGAAAGCATCCAATAGACAACTCAACAGAGACCCAGAAAGGGGGAAATCTAAATAAGCACAGATTTTGTTGAATGAGTACAAGCAAGTAAAATGAATCTAGAAATATAAACAGATTAGTTAAGCCATGTCTTGGCCCACATTTTCACAGTGCTAGGCTGTTGGACAATAGTCAGTCCTCGCTCGCTACAGCTATCTTCTGTCCTGCTTCGCCATGCGTGGGACCCATGGCAGTGGGGGAACATTTGCAACTGTGGTTTTGTCCTCCCCAGCCTGCCCAACCCCCAACCCCTTGTCTCTACATCTCTCCCCCACTTCCCTCTTTCTACATGAAAGAGTGAAATGATGAAATCTTGAACAGGACAACAAAACAAAGCAAAACCAGAAAATCTTGAGGGGCCGAGAGATATTGGCTCTGTAGGAGGCATGTTTTACCCTGCGTGTGGCCTGAGTTTGAGCTCCTGCACCACATGGAAGGGTCACAGCACTGGTGGTGTTCACTCTTCTCTTTCTATGTCTGAATGAAAAAGCTGGGCTGGGAGCAGTAAAACCATGCATGTGCAAGGCTCTGGGTCCTTAAAAAGTAAACTAGTAACAAAAATTCATCCTGACTGAATCTTTTCAGTAAAATAACTTTACTGAGGAAATATTTTTTAAAATATTTGTATTTATTCATGAGAAAGATAGGAAGAGAGTAAGAACCAGCCATCACTCTGGTACAGGGATTGAACTCAGGACCTCATGCTTGAGAGTCAGTGCTTTATATACTGTACCACCTCCTGGACCATGAGGAAATATTTTAAACATTTTTTATTAGTGATTTAACATTGATTACAAAATTATACAAAATTATAAGATAACAGGGATATAATTCCACACTGTTCCCACCACCAGAGTTCTGTATCCCCATTCCCTCCACTGGAAACTGTAGAAGTTCTCCCAAGGTCACAGATATGGGTGGACTGTAATTACTGTATATCCCACCCCCCGCCCCCATGGTCCCTGTCTTCTCTTCTTTTCTAAGTCACACCTATACCTGTTACTACTTCCTGATGTCCTTCCCTAATCCTTCTCTCTCCAAATCCTGATGGCATTGGAGTTCAGAGCCTTGAGCAAATACTGATTTACAAGGCTGTTCTAGGAATACAGTTTCACATCACCCAAAGATAGGTATCAGCACACTTCACCTACCACCAAATGGACTGAGTCTTTACAAATCCAATAGAACCAGAATCAGCAAACTCACATGGTTGAGCTAGATGCCCCTCCCTGCCAATATTTTTATATGGTTGGTTAGCAACGAGTGCTTTTAACACATTTTAATAATTGGGGGAAAATCTGAAGGAAAAAAAAAAAGATAGTTGTGGACATCCAAACTCTCTGTTCCAACTGTTTCACTGGGACATTCACTCACTGGTTTATACATCGTCCGTGGGACATTCACTCACTGGTTTATGCATCATCCGTGGGACATTCACTCACTGGTTTATGCATCGTCCGTGGGACATTCACTCACTGGTTTATGCATCGTCCGTGGGACATTCACTCACTGGTTTATGTATCGTCTGTGGGACATTCACTCACTGGTTTATGTATCGTCTGTGGGACATTCACTCACTGGTTTATGTATCCTCTGTGGGTGCTTTCCTACCACAGCAGAGTCCACAAGATCTGCAAGATCTCACTATTTGTCATCTGGTCTTGTAGAGAAAAGGTTCCATGACACTTGAACTAGAGTAAAACCACTCTCATCTATTTTGTCTGTTGTTCCTCCCCATGAGAGTCCATTGGTAGGTTCCCACTGCCTTGAAAACAAGTTTGTTTTTGTTTTTTTAAGGTATGTAAACTTTTCAAAAGGTCAATCTAAGTGACCTAGCATTCTTGTTCTTTTGCCACTCTGGGGGCAGAGCAGGGTGGAATTTACAGTTTAATTTGAAATACAGATTGAGTAACCCAAGACAGTACTTAAAGGCCCCTTTTGGGTGATAAAGAGAAGAACCATTTGTTGCTACTCGAGATTTTTAATATGATAGAGGGATAAGAAAGATATTTCTCCTAGTAGCATAACTTTTTGCATTTATTTTCTCAAAAGAAAGGGTAAATGTAACTTAAAATGGAAGCATTTGACTCTTCCTTTTCTTTCAAGTTGATAGCCAACAAACTCTAACTTCCATACTTCTGAACTCAAGGATATACTAAACCAAAATGTGTTAGTCTAATTTAACTGTCTGTAACAGGGGAGGGAGGGGACTTAGTGCTAAGTGTTCAGGGTTTCCGCGCATGGCCTGGTGCTCTCTGATTCTCACTGTGTCTCTGTCTCTGTCTCTCGTAAATAAAGTATATGTCTTTAACTGTTTCTCTGGTTTACACTGCATCAAAGATAATCCTGTAATGATTAAACTTAAAGTTTCGGGTCTCTTAAACTATAGGTATTAAAATACTTGACACTAAGCTCTTCTGGACCTTCAGCAGACACTGAAGGAACTATTTAATATTTTGGGGAGCATGGTATATTCCAGAATGTTGTGTTTGATACAGTTATTTTATCAGTAACTTAGTCTGCTCTTTTCTCCAAACTCATGAGCTCTTTGGCTGGCTTGTGAAGCTTCCTGCTAAAAGTATGACACATGCATTGTTGCTATGAGACTATGAATATGTCTGACGCTGTAGTAATTCTATCCTCTTTCTCATCTTTAGTTAAGAATTTATCACTCTTGTCCTAGAAAGAACTGTTCTTTCTATAAGTTCTTGATTATTATGACTCTCTAAGGCCACCATGATGTTTGTTTGAAGCATTGTATAATTAAGTTTTTCACAAAATACTTGGAGGCTAGAGATTGACATACTACAACGCAGGGGCCAGGTGGTGGCACACCTGGTTAAGCTCATACATTACAGTGCGCATGGACCTGGGATCAAGACCCAGCTCTCTGGGCCAGGTGATGGTGCACCTGGTTGAGTACACATGTTACAATGTGCAAAGGCCTGGGTTCAAGCCGCTGGTCCCAAGCCCCCGCCCCCCTCTGCAGGTCACAAGTGGTGAAGCAGGCCTGCAGGTGTCTCTGTCTCTCTCCCTTTCTATCTCTCCTTCCCCTCTCAATTTCTCTGTCGAATAATAAATAAAGCAAAAAGCAAAAAAAAAAAAAAAAAGAAAAGAAACTACAATTCCAAAAAAAAAAAAACCAATTCCAGTCATCATAAAATTTTGTACCTGTATTTTTCTTTTTTAAGATTTTTTTTAAAAAAACATTTTATTTATTTATTAATAGGAAAGATAGGAGGAAAGAGAGAAAGAACCAGACATCACTCTGGTACATGTGCTGCTGGGGACACTGAACTCAGGACCTCGTGCTTGAGAGTCTGATGCTTTTATCCACTGTGCTACCTCCCGGACCACTAAAGATTTTTTAAAATATTTACTTCCTATTTATTGCCCTTGTTGTTTTTACTGTTGTCATAGTTATTATTGTTGTTGTTATTGATATCGTCATTGTTGGATAAGACAGAGAGAAATGGAGAGAGGAGAAGAGAAAGACAGACACCTGCAGACCTGCTACACCACTTGTGCAGACTCCCTTGCAGGTGGGGAGCTGGGGCCTCGAACCAGGATCCTTCTGCAGATCCTTGCGCTTTACACCATGTGCGCTTAACCCGCTGCACTACTGCTCAACTCCCACCTGTATTTTTATAGTTTTGGTTGTTGATGAAGATCACTTTCTGACACATACATTCATACTGCTTTAATATCTATTCATTGTATTTACTGGATTGTCAGAAAAGTCATGATGTATTTTTCTGTTTTTTGGTGTAAAAATGTGTTATGATTTTTCCACAACCCAATCAATACATCCAATATCCTGAGTTGTGGTTGTTAATTTATGTATTATTTCTATTTCCATGCTTTGCTTAATTTTTCTTTTTACCAAAGCATTGCTTAGTTCTGGATTATGGTAGTGTAGGGGATTGAACCTGAGACTTTTAGAGCCTTGGGCACAAAAGTTTGCCTTGATCATTTTTTAAAAAATTGTTTCAAAACAATCTCATTTCATTTATTTATTTATTTTAAAGATTTTATTTATTTATGATAAAGATAGGAGGAGAAAGAACCAGACATTACTCTGGCACATGTGCTGCTGGGGATCGAACTTGGGACCTCATGCTTGAGAGTCCAAAGCTTTACCACTGCACCACCTCCCGACCACTTAATTATTTTTGCCTCCAGGCTTATTGCTGGGGCTTGGTGTCTGCATCCACAAATCCACTGCTCCTCCAGGCTTTTTTTCCCCCCTTTTATTGCCCCTGTTGTTTTATCATTATGGTTATTATTATTGTTATTATTGATGTCATTGTTGGATAGGACAGAGAGAAATGGAGCGAGGAGGGGAAGACAGAGGGGGGAGAGAAAGATAAGACACCTGCAGACCTGCTTCACTGCCTGTGAAGCGACCCCCCTGCAGGTGGGGAGCCGGGGGCTCGAACCCAGACCCTTACGCCAGTCTTTGCGCTTTCACAGCATATGCGCTTAACCCACTGCGCTACCGGCCGACCTCCACAATTTTATTTTTTATAAGAGAATGAGAGAGTGTAGACTACCACTCAGCTCTGGCATCTGTGGCTACAGAGATGGGACCTGAGACCTTATGAATGTAAATTCTATATTTTCCCACCTGGCTACTTCTCTGGCCCACTTCGGTCACTTTGAGTCAAAAGAAAAATTTACTTAATTTTTTTTTTTTAAAAAGGCTTATTTTGGGAGTCGGACTGTAGCGCAGCGGGTTAAGCGCAGGTGGCGCAAAGCACAAGGACCGGCATAAGGATCCCGGTTCGAACCCCGGCTCCCCACCTGCAGGGGAGTCGCTTCACAGGCGGTGAAGCAGGTCTGCAGGTGTCTTTCTCTCCCCTTCTCTGTCTTCCCCTCCTCTCTCCATTTCTCTCTGTCCTATCCAACAACAATGACAATAATAACTACAACAATAAAACAACAAGGGCAACAAAAGGGAATAAATAAAATAAATATATTTTTAAAGGCTTATTTTTTAACTTTTCATGGAGGAGAGAGGGATAGGTGGGTAGGGAGGAAGGAGAGACTGGAGAACTACTCAGTTCTGGCACAGGATGATGCCAGGGCTGATCTAGGAACCACAGACATGCAAGTCTGGTGGGCTGCTGTGGTACTGTCTCCCCAGGTCCTGTCATTTTATATATAACAAGTGACAGAACACACAAAGGAAAGACAGACAGCCCTGGCTAGTAACTTGAGCTGCGATGAAGTGATTGATCAAGATAGATCCTGTATGAATGATTTGAAAGAATGCAAACAGGTTTTAGTGTTTCTCCGAAATGATAACAAGTAAACTGTATTGTTTTATGTTGGTATGCTTTTAAAAACCCCTTCTGTTTCATTTGGTTTAATCCCCCCTGCCTAACACTATTCTATTTACATAACCGCTGTTAACAAGCACCACCCTCCCTCCAGGGCATTGGTGGTTCAGTGGTAGAATTCTCGCCTGCTCCGCCCCCTCTCCTTGTCACACCCTGATTTTCACCAGTCACTTTTCTCTCCACCCTCTCTGCGTCGCATCCTGTTCCCACCCTACTGAGCTAGTATATTTATAAGGACAAGATTGTTTGTAGTGTTAGTTTAGCTTAGCTCGGCTTAGATTGTGCTGCGTCCTGCATGAATAAAGAGATACTGCGTACAACCCAGCCATGAGTCCCAGGTTGTCTGTTACCTGCCCGTGAAGCCAGCCCGGCGAAAACAAGTTTTATACTTGTGTCTACCTTAATAGAAAACAGACTCATAAAACTGCTTCTGCACTAAATTGGGCATTTTTTTTTAGATGAAGTAGATGAACAAAATCAGCTGTTAAAAAAGTAATAGAGAGAGAGAGAGAAGGAAAGAGGCAGAGGGTGAGACCACCACAGCAGCCACACTTCCTTTATGCCTGGGGGGGGGGGGCAGGCTCGCCTCAGTCTTCTTCTTCTAGCGTTTGCCCTTCTTCCGTAGCCAGATCAGTGAGCTGTCTCAACAGCTCTCAATAGTCTTTTTTGATAACTGCACTAAACAAAGACCAGCCATAACAAAACTCAACAAGTGATAACTTCGAAATGGTTCATTTTCTTTTTTTTTCTTTTTATTATTATTTTTTTATTGGGGAATTAATGTTTTACATTCAACAGTAAATACAATAGTTTGTACATGCATAACATTCCCCAGTTTCCCATTTAAACAATACAACCCCCACTATGTCATTTATCATCCTTCATGGACCTGTATTCTCCCCACCCACCCGCCCCAGTCTTTTACTTTGGTACAATATGCCAATTCCAGTTCAGGTTCTACTTGTGTTTTCTTTTCTGCTCTTGTTTTTCAACTTCTGCCTGAGAGTGAGATCATCCCATATTCATCCTTCTGTTTCTGACTTATTTCACTCAACATGATTTTTTCAAGGTCCATCCAAGATCGGCTGAAAACGGTGAAGTCACCATTTTTTACAGCTGAGTAGTATTCCATTGTGTATATAGACCATAACTTGCTCAGCCACTCATCTGTTGGACACCTGGGTTGCTTCCAGGTTTTGGCTATTACAAATTGTGCTGCTAAGAACATAGGTGTACACAGATCTTTTTGGATGGGTGTGTTGGGTTCCTTAGGATCTATCCCAAGGAGGGGAATTGCAGGGTCATAGGGTAGGTCCATTTCTAGCCTTCTGAGAGTTCTCCAGACTGTTCTCCACAGAGGTTGGACCCATTGACATTCCCACCAGCAGTACAGGAGGGTTCCTTTGACCCCACACCCTCTCCCGAAATGGTTCATTTTAATGTCTAATAAGGAATACTGATGAACACGGTACACTTATAAAAACATATGAAAAAGGCAAATGATATTAAAACCTGACCACTCATGTTCTGATTCTTTTCTCCTTCTCTTTCATTAATAAGCCAGTCTTGAAAGAAGGAAAGAAAGAAAGGAAACCTGACCATTTAAAATAAAACAATTCATTTTTATTTTCTAGCAAGGCTGTGTTTCTTTTTTCTCCTAATATATATTTATTTTATTTTAATGAGAGAAAGAAAAAGCAGAGCACTGCTCAGCTCTGGCTTATGGCAGTGTGGGGGACTGAACCTGGGAATTGAGAGCCTCAACTGAAATGAAATTGAATGAAAGTCTCTTTGCATAACCATTATGCTAAAGCCCACCCTGCTCAGCTCTGTCTATGGTGGTTGTAGGGACTGAAGCTGAGACCTCAGAGCCTCACGCACGAAGGCCTTTTGCAGAACCTCTATGATGTCTCCCCAGCCCACAAGGCAAGCGTTTCTAACACTTCTCTCACCACTGTATTTGGAGGTTTGGGGATGGATACTAGGTTTCTAAACCAAACCAACATTCAGAAAGTCCTATTTGTCATATAGCAAGGTTGATGGTAGTTTTAAAAGGAATTCTTGTGAGGCTAAGGCAGTGTAGGTGGTGATAGGTAACTCCATTACAACTTTTTTCCTTAGTTCCAGCAAAACGTAACACCACAAGTGTGTTAGTTAAACTGTTTTTGGAAAAGAAATGAACAGCACTCGATTCAAACTATAATTTAGTAGTCCTGGAGAATGCCACTGCTGCCAAAAGAAATCTGAGAAACCTCAGACACAGCATGTAGGAGCTTCTCAGGAAATCCTTGTGGTGCACCATTCTTGTAACTTTCAGCTGACAGAAAACACACACCAGGGCACCCGAAAGAATTTTGCTACGTGAAAGACAGCCAAGAGCCTCTGGTTATGAGAAGAGTGTCTTCATGTCTAAAACATATTTTTGCAAGAAAAATAAACAAAACGAGACAGGAAACCTCAACGTTTTTGCTGAATAAGAGCTTCCAGAAGATGGCTCGTGTTAAGTCCTAGACTTTTTTTTATATTTATTTATTCATTTTCCCTTTCTGTTGCCCTTGTTGTTTTATTGCTGTTGTTACTGATGTCATTGTTGTTGGATAGGACAGAGAGAAATGGAGAGAGGAGGGGAAGACAGAGAGGGAGAGAAAGACAGACACCTGCAGACCTGCTTCACCGCCTGTGAAGCGACTCCCCTGCAAGTGGGGAGCCGAGGGCTCGAACCCAGATCCTTATGCCTGTCCTTCCACTTTGCGCCACATGCGCTTAACCCTCTGCGCTACCAGCCGACCCCCAATCCTAGACTTTTCCTTTTATTTGCCTCCAGGGTTATTGCTGGGGCTCGATGCCTGCACCACGAATCCACTGCTCCTGGAGACCATTTTTTCCCCTTTTGTTGCCCTTGTTGTTTTATCATTGTTGTGGTTATTATTTTTATTGTTGTTGTTGTTGCTGTCATTGGATAGAACAGAGAGAAATGGAGAGAGGAGGGGAAGACAGAGAGGGGGAGAGAAAGACAGACACCTACAGACCCGCTTCACCGCCTATGAAGCGACTTCCCTGTAAGTGGGGAGCCGGGGGCTCGAACCGGGATCCCTATGCTGGTCCTTGCACTTTGCACCCCAAGCACTTAACCTGCTGTGCTACCACCCGACTCCCAATCCTAGACTTTTTAACTGCCTCTTCCTCTTCTCCAGCCACCAGGGTCATCACTAGGGCTTTCTTTATTTCCTCTCTCCCACCCACCCTTCCTTTTTTATTATGAGTACAACAGAAAGAAGCTGAGAGATGGAGAGGAAGGCAGAGAGACACTGGCAGCACTGCTTCACTACTCAGGAAGCTTCCCCGCCTAGGTGAGGAGTGGGGCTTAGAACACATGGTAATGGGTCAGGTCAGCCTGTTGAGCCACTGCTAGCCCAACTACCTAAATCTCTTGCCCCCACCCAAATAAATATATCGGATTCCCCAACGATGATGATATGGTCTCTCTCCTAAAACTAAATAATAACCGGGCCAGGTGGTAGTGCACTTGGTCAAGTGCACATATCACCACCATGTGCAAGGACAGAGGTTCGCACCCCACTCCCCAACTGCAGGGGGGGTGTTTCACAAGCAGTGAAGCAGGTTTGCAACTGTCAAACTTGCTCTCTCCCTCTCTCTCTGCCTGCCATTACCTCTCAATTTCTCTCTGTTCTGTCAAGTAAACACAAAATAGAAAAAGGAAGAAAGAAAGAGAGGAAGGAAGGAAGGAAGGAAGGGAGGGAGGAAGGAAGGAAAGGAGGGAGGGAGGGAGGGAGGGAGGGAGGGAGGGAGGGAGAAAAGATGGCCACCAGGAGCCGTGGCTTTGTAGTTCTGGCAGCAAGCCCCAGAAATAATCCTGAAGGCAATAAATAAAAATAATTAAAAGAAAACACAAAAATAAATATTAAACCTCTCAAATAAACCTAGCCTCTACCTTACTGGCTGGTTTCCTTTGGCTACTGGCATTCCTGTTAGTGACATACAAGCAAGCTCCTACCTCAGGTAAGGAACTCACCAGCTGAGTCCTAGATGCTGATTTTACTCTACATGCTGCTGTTCTTTCTAAAGGGAAAACACATCACCACAAGGCAAAACTAACAATAAAAACCAATCTGTAGTATGGAACAACTACCAGCCAACTTCTGATTCTGATTTTTAAAAATATTTTATTTATTTATCTGTTAATAAGAAAGATAGGAGAGAGAGAGCCAGACATCACTCTGGTACATGTGCTGCCGGGAATTGAACTCAGGACCTCATGCTTGGGAGTCCAATGCTTTAATCACTTCCCAGACCACTGATTCTGATTTTTCAAAAACTATCTGCTCTGTCACACACATGTCAATGAATGAGTGCAAACAGCATTTTTTAAAAATCATTTGGCTAGAAAGGTAAACTTAAACAGCAACTATTTTTGTTTATTTATTACGAACTAAATATTTATTGAACACCTACTGTAGACTAGGCACTTGAGTTATAGTAGTTTTCTATTAACTTCTTCTGAGGATATTCACGAAAACGTTAAGTTATTGCTACCTATAAAAAGAAAGTAAGGGATAAAAAGGAGAACTCAGGCCAGAAAGCGTCAGGTTAAAAAGAGCAAGTTCCAGACTACCTTCCGAGGTTCCCTGGAAATGGCATATTCAAATTAGGCAAACGAGAAGAACACTTTCGAGCAAAACACAGCTGAGGAGAATGTGATTCTCACATTGGTTCCAGGCGATGAGGAGCCTGCTGAAGACATGAAATAGAAACAACCATTTCCTCAGCTGCTGAAGTCGAGCCTAGGAGAGGAAGGGCTCCCCCAGTTCTCCCCTGGCCGACTACTCTGCCTCCAATTAATGAGGTGCACAGGGACACTTTGCGGAACTGGTGCCGACAGTGCAAGTGGAGAGATGGCCAGAAAAGAGCTGCTTGTCAGAGACTCCAGAATAGGCTTTCTTTGAGAGTGACCAGAGTATTTCTGAAATACCGGAGACCAGACTGTGACCACGACCACGTTCAAAGTAACATACGAGGCTGAGAAAGCAAGGATTCACAAAAGTTGTCATATGAATGAGAAAGAGAATCTAGTAGTGTAGCTGAAGTGACAGCTACAGCTCAGCAAGCCATGTTGGCAGCCTGGGGAGGAGCTGCTGTGAGAGCCATCAGCCTAAAGCCACACACTCCCATCCAGTTCCTCCTGCTGCTGAGACCTTTCTGCCTCACGCCTCGGGGGGGTGCGCTGTCCACGGCAGACCTCTCTCCGCACACTCACAAGGCTGGGTCCGTCTACAGTCCCGTGTGGGTCAGGTGTGGGTGTCTGATACTCCCCGGAGGACAATCCCTCTCTCCCTGCTACCAGCCTGCACTTTCTCCACTCCAGACCTGGAAGATAATCTCTTGTGTCCTGAATGTGTAAAAAGGAATAAGAAGATGATGAGAAGATTAGTTACAGGGAGGAGAGAGAAGCAGCCTGACTCAAGCACACCAACGCCAGCCCTGATGATGAAGAGATCTCAGGGAGCCCACAGCTACAGCAGTCTGCATGCAGCCTTCTCCAACTTTGACTTGTTTAGATGTGCACATCTGGATTCTGTGTTTGCTTCAAATATTTAATAATAGAGGGGGGGAAAAAAAGAAACTAAGTTTCAGGATTTTAAAAATAGTCATTTTGGTATTTTAATTTTATTTGCTGTGTGTGGGTGGTGGTGGTGGTGGTGGTGGTGGGAGGGTTGTATCAGGATTCACTCATGTATGATTCCACTGCTCTCTGGCCAACTTTTTAATTATTTTTTAAAATTTAAAAGAAAGAGTGAGAGTGACAGAGAAAGGGAACAGTATCACAGGTCTGTGGAGCTTCCTCTCAAGCTGTAGTGCTTCCATACGGTGCTGGGGTTCTTCTTATCCAGAGGCTTGCATAAGAATTTGACTACTCTCCTGGTCCCTATTTTTAATTAATTAATTTGCTTGTTTATTTATTTATATATTTTACCAGAGCACTGTTCAGCTCTGGTTTATGGTGGTGCAGGGGATTGAATCTAGGACTTTGGAGCCTCAGGCATGAGAGTCTCTTTGCATAACCATTATGCTATGCTGTCTATCTATCCCTGCCCACCCCTATTTTTAATTTATTCACTTATTTTATTCATGAGAGAGAGGAGAGCACTGCTCACTTTTGGCTAATGGTAGTGCCAAGGATCACCCCTGGGGCCTAGACTGACAAGTCCAGTGCCCTAAAACATTGAGCAGATTTTTAGCAATAGCCTTTATTGTGATTGCTATGGGAAGAAACGGGTGAGACGAGGAAAACAAACTTAAATCTAATAATTATTCCACTGAATAATTTCATTAGACTGGAGCACAGGAGCTAGCCCCAGAAAGGGCTGGGGACATTCAGGATAGGTGGACAGTGACCCAGTGAGTAAACAGGAATTTGCACTCTCTTAGGAATGGAACGCCCCAGGGATGGACTGACCAGGGCCAGGAAAGGCCCTATAATGATAAGAACTCACAGGATATAAAAAGCAAAAGAGAGGGGCTGGGCGGTGGTGCACCCGGTTAAGCACAAATACTGCTACCAAGTGCAAGGGCCATGGTTCAAGCCCCCATTCACCACCATGGGGGGCAGACGACAACAACACACGTCACTGAGGTAAAACAGGTCTATAGGTATCTCTCCTTCTCTTCACCTCCCCCTCCCATTTTAATTGCTCTCTGTTCTAGTCAATTAAAAAAAAAAAGTAGGAAAAAATGGCCAGCAGGAGTGGCAGATTCATAGTGCTGGCACCAAACCCCAGTGACAACCCAGGTGACAATTAAAAAAAAAGTGGGGGCCAGGCGGTGGCACACCTGGTTAAGCGCACACATTACAGGGCACAAGGACCCAGCTTCAAGCCCCTGGTCCCTACCTACAGGGGGAAAGCGTCACAAGTGGTGATACAGGGCTGCAGGTGTCTCTTTGCCTCTCTCAATCTCAATTTCTGACTGTCTCTATCTAATAAATAAATAAAGATAATGAAAAACTTAAAAAAGAGAATCATTAAAAGAGCAACATTAAAAAAAAGCAAAAAAAAGGCTACTAGACGTGTGTCTTACAAGATTTAAAATGCTAATGCTACAAGACACACTCTTAATTCATTCTTTTTTTAAAGATATTTCAGGATACATTTCAGCTTTTTTCTTAATTCTTTTTACTTTCTTATTTTTATTTATTTATTATCAGATAGAGACTGAGAGAAATTGAGAGGTGAAGGGGTGACAGAGGAGAGAGACAGACACCTGCAGCCCTGCTTCACCACTCATGAAGCTTTTTCCCTGCAGATGGGGACCAGGGGCTTGAACGTGGGTCCTTGTGCACTGTAGTGTGAGTGCTTAACCAGGTGTGCCACCACCTGGTCCCTCAATCTTATTTTTTTATCTTATTTTTTTAATATTTATTTATTCCCTTTTGTTGCCCTTGTTGTTTTATTGTTGTAGTTATTATTGTTGATGTCACCATGGTTAGATAGGACAGAGAAATGGAGAGAGGAGGGGAAGACAGAGAGGGAGAGAGAGAAAGACAGACACCTGTAGACCTGCTTCACCGCTTGTAAAGCGACTCCCCTGCAGGTGGGGAGCCAGGGGCTCGAACTGGGATCCTTTACGCCGGTCCTTGTGCTTTGCGCCACGTGCGCTTAACCCGCTGCGCTACCGCCCGACTCCCCTCAATGTTATTTTTATCTCTCTTTCTCTCTCTCCAGGTTGCCCCACTTCCAGTTACAAAGCTATAGTCTTTGAATTCAGAAACACACATTTCTTTCCCCCGTGAATATATGTTACAGAGCCGCAACTCCTCTAAATCCTCACGGAACTGGTGTTTTTATTTGTTTATTTACTTATTTCTTGTTTGTTTTACACAGAGTCAGAGAGAGAGTGAGCTCATAATACTGCAGCTTCCTTGAGTGAGGTGGGGGCTAGCGGGCTCAAGCCTGGGCTGTGCGCGTGGCGAGCAGACACAATCCAGGTGAGCCAAGCCTCTGGCCCTGGAAGCGGTGTTGCCATCTATGGCGACACAGCTTCTCTGACTACTCGCCTTCCAGGCAGTTCTGAACCTCTAGGGTGAGCATAAAGCACAACTGGGGGTAATTACGCTGTATGCACAGGGAATAAAGTGTGCAGATGTAAAGACACAGACAGAACAGTCAAAAGGCGGTAGGTGGATGAGGTAGGGGTGACTGAGTCATAGTAGGTGTTACAGGTGGAAAGGAGAGCCAGCGTTTGTCCCCTAACATTAAAAAGTTCCTTTCCCCCATAACAGTAAGCACGGACACTGAGCAAGGCCATCCAGACAAAACAACAAAGCTGCAGTTCCCTTCCCCACAGGTTCCAGGGCACCAGGAAATGGTCACTGACCAGCTCCCACTGTTGCTTAGGTGACAGCAGCACTTAGCTCTGCTCTGCTCGGGGATGTCAGTGGAGGCTGCTAACTCTGACATGACCCAGATGCTTTTGTTGTTGTTGCTGTTCCTTATAAGAGGATGCTAATTTTAGGCTCTCATGTATCTGATTCCTTCTCCAGTAATTCCTCCCCAAACAGCAGCAGTACAAAAACATATATATATTGAAGGCCGCGCTGTGCCTGGCACTATGTAAGCATTTCACTGTACTCAGCTTTACTATACCATTATGAAGCCCCAGGTCACTCAAGAGGAGAGGAAGCTATGGCACAGAACAAATCCAACGCATTTGGCCAAGGTCACAAAGGCAGTAAGTACTAGAACCCAGGTTTGAACCTGGCAGACCAAAACAGGTGTTTACTACACTGCAAATAATTTAGAGAAATTCATTATCTTTGATCTGATTTTGCTTTTTTTTTTTTTTAACCAGAAAATTGAACTTATGCCTTCAAAATAACTTAATGGATTGAGGTGATGAAATTCAAAATAATTCATCATAGTTCTAACATCTATGTCTATTCCCAATTTCATTTTGCAATGCCATTTGAGCTATATACCAGAAAAAGCAAGCCTAGAATTTGGTTGCAAAGTACCTTGGGGCTATAAAACAAATGTGCTCTACTCTTTCTGTCAAGTCCAGTTCACTGGGGCTAAAACAAAGAAAACAAGAAAAAAGAAAAGAAAAGAAAACAAACACTAATAAAACCACATTTCTATGACAGTGGAGAGAAAAGATGGACATGTTAAGAACACTCTTTTCTTAAACAATAAGCCCATATAAGCCAATAAGGAAAGGTCTGTAAAGTCTTAGTGGTAAAGCAGGTCTGCAGGTGTCTCTCTCTCCCTCTCTAATAGTAATAATAATAATAATATAGTTAATTTTTGCCTCCAGTCACTGGGGCTCAGTGCTGACACTAGAAATTCTCTCTCCCCCTCTCTCTAGTGGACAAAGGATATTTTTTAAAGAAGCAGCTTCAAGAAATAAACAGAGCAGAGAGTTGTTCAGTGACTGTCGTACAAGTTATACTCTTGGAGCCTCGGGTTTGATCCTCAGCACCACAGGTGTCAAAGTAGTGTTCTGACCACCCCCCCTCCCCAACTCTAAACAAATAAGCTATTTAAAACACAGAATAAGGAACAGCAAGGTAGAGCCCCTGAGTAGGGCACCTGCTTTGCCAGGTACATATCTCTGGATGGAGCCAGGCCCCCAACACCTTGGAGGAAGTTTTGGTGCTGTGGTGTCTTTTCCTCTCTGTGTCTATCTGAAAAAATTGGGTCCAGGAGGTGAAGTCCCAGTGAGGGCCAAAAACAGAGAAAAAAAAATTCAGTGAGAAACAGAATAAAGTTTATTGAAAACAAAAGAAAAAAAATGCATACAAATAGATAAATGCAGAAGCAAGCAAGTTATGCTTTATCCTTGACTGAAGAAATACAAATTAAAACAGAGACATTTTTTCACTGGGTAGTTGGCAACAATTAAGAAGTTTGATAATAGGTAAGCAAGATAGCTCACCTGGTATGGTGCCTGCTTCACTAGGAAGTGATCTAGTTTCTGGCTCCTCCTACAATGGTAATCTTTGGTGTTGTGATGTCCCTCCCTCTCTCTCTCTCTCTCTCTCTCTCTCTCTTTTTTTTTTTTGCCTCCAGAGTTACTGCTGGGGCTTGGTGCCTGCACTACGGAATCCACTGCTCCTGGAGGGCATTTTCTCCATTTTGTTATCGTTATTATTATTGTTGTCATTATTGCTGTTATTGCATAGGACCTGCTTCACCGCTTGTGAAGCGACCCCCCTGCAGGTGGGGAGCCCCGGATCTTTAAGCTGGTCCTTGTGTTTCGCGCCATGTGCACTTAACCCAGTGTGCTACCGCTTGGTCTTTGAAGAAAATTTTTTTTTTTTTTTGCCTACAAGGTTATTGCTGGGGCTCGGTGCCTGCACTACGAATCCACTACTTCTGGAGGCTATTTTTCCCTTTTGTTGCCCTTGTTGTTTATTGTTGTTGTTATTGCTGTCATTGTTGTTGGATAGGACAGAGAAATCGAAAGGAGGGGAAGACACAGAGGGGGAGAGAAAGATAATCACTAGCAGACCTGCTTCACCGCCTGTAAACGCACCTGGGGAGGGGCTCGAACAGGCATCCTTGCACCAGTCCTTGTGCTTTCGCCACCTGCGCTTAACTCCTCTGGGTTACCGCCGGTCCCCTCTATTTATTTTATTTTATTATTACTTTTTTAAAACATTTTTTTCCCTCCAGGGTTATTGCTGGGCTCGGTGCCTGCACCATGAATCCACCGCTCCTGGAGGCCATTTTTTCCCCCTTTTGTTACCCTTATTGTTGTAGCCTCGTTGTGGTTATTATTATTGCCATTGTCGATGTTGTTTGTTGTTGGATAGGACAGAGAGAAATGGAGAGAGGAGGGGAAGACAGAGAGGAGGAGAGAAAGGCAGACACCTGCAGACCTGCTTCACCGCCTGTGAAGCGACTCCCCTGCAGGTGGGGAGCCAGGGGCTCGAACCAGGATCTTGAGGCGGGTCCTTGCGCTTTGCGCCACGTGTGCTTAACGGTGGTGCAGGGATTTAACCTGAGACTTCGGAGTCTCAGGCATGAGTCTCTTTGCATAACCATTATGCTATCTACCCCGCCTCTGTCTCTTGTTGCTAGCTTCAGGGCGGGTAACAGAGACGACTAGAGACAACGGCTGGGCAGGGAAGCTGTATTTCTTTATTCAGGAACCACGATTCATAAACTAAGACAAACTAATCACCAAACAGAACTCTGCTGCCTCTCTGTGGCGGTGCAGGCACTCTCTCTTACTCTCTTCCTCTAAAACTCAGGAACCCTGGAACTCTGCAACCCTTCAACCCTGGAACTCTGGCGGGTTTCCTAGGGGCGGGGCCAAGCGGCCGCGAAATTAACTGGACTGATCTAATTCTCTTGGCGGGGGAGAACTAGAACCCAATGTAAAGCGTACAACAGTCTCTGTATCAGAAAGTTTGCCCAAAGTGGGAAGCATTGATGACAACAAAAAGCTGATGACAGGTAATGCTTGCAGAGGTGTGAGCAACAGGCTATTTATATTACTAGTGGGAGTGTACCAGAAAAACACAGAGCTCATATCCATTCACCTAGCTAGCACTTCCTCCGGGCATCTGTTTTGTGAATATAATTCTAAAAGTGGGTTTACAGGCAAACACAAGAATACTGACTAATGACTACTTTGACCATTTAAGATCCTCATTTACATTTACGAAGGCGAATCTACAGTACTTCTACGTGTGTGTGTGTGTGTGTGTGTGTGTGTGTGTGTGTGTGTGTGTGTTGGCATCCATGTAAGTATGAATATACCTGGGGGCGGGGCGGTGGTGCACCTGGTTAAGCGCGCACAGTACTATGCAAAGACCTGCGTACCCCACCTGCAGGGGGAACACTTAGTAAGTGGTGAAGCAGGTCTGCAGATGTCTTTCTCTCTCCCTCTCTTCAATAATGATAATAATAACAGTAGCAACAACAATAATAATAAATTAATTTTTGCCTCCAGTCACTGGGGCTCAGTGCTGACACTAGAAATTCCCTCTCCCCCTCTATTTCCCCTTCCCCTCTCACTTTCTCTGTCTTATCGAATAAAATAAAAATAAAAAAAGGAAAAAAGGGGTCAGGTGGTGGCGCAGCGGGTTAAGCACACGTGACGCAAAGCTCCAAGAACCAGCATAAGGATCCCGGTTCGAGCCCCTGGCTCCCCACCTGCAGGGGAGTCGCTTCACAGGCGATGAAACAGGCCTGCAGGTGTCTGTCTTTCTCTCCCCCTCTCTGTCTTCCCCATCTCTCTCCATTTCTCTCTGTCCTATCCAACAACGACAGCAATAATAATAACAACGATAAACAACAAGGGCAACAAAAGGGAAAAAATGGCCTCCAGGAGTAGTGGATTCATAGTGTAGGCACTGAGCCCCAGCAATAACCCTGGAGGCAAATAAAGACATAAATAAATGGCTGCCAGGAGTGGTGGATTGGTGGTGGTGGCACTGAGTCCCAGCAACTGAAGCAAAGAAGAAGGGGAAAAAAAGCATATATATATATATATATATATATATATTTGTATTGAAAATGGTCTGGGGAGTTGGGCGGTAGCGCAGCAGGTTAAGCGCAGGTGGCGCAAAGCACAAGGACCGGCATAAGGATCCCCACCTGCAGGGGAGTCGCTTCACAGGCTGTGAAGCAGGTCTGCAGGTGTCTGTCTTTCTCTCCCCCTCTCTGTCTTCACCTCCTCTCTCCATTTCTCTCTGTCCTATCCAACAACGACAACAACAATAATAACTACAACAATAAAACAACAAGGGCAACAAAAGGGAATAAATAAATAAATAAAAAGAAAATGGTCTGGAAGAAAATTCCTCACAGCGGTTACTTTGAGGGACAATAGGGGAGAGAAGGAAGAAAAGTGGGACTAAGGGAAGGTTATTGTTCCTTCATTTACCGTGTGCACTGTAGTCATGTGCTACTTGTGTAGTCAGCATAAACCTTGCTCAAACTAGGCGCTGAAATGTTAGTGTCGTGTATCAAATCTAACAGTCTACCCAGTTACAGCAGAGTTCCTTTATTGAAAATGTCAGTACTATATCAAAGTCATACACTTGAGTCTGACAAGAGGCTATTGTTAGATGTGCTCTGATCTCTTCAAGTCCATACAAAGCAGCAGGACAGGAAAGTCAGCCACCAACAGACAGGAGGAGGCAGGCACTGAGACTTGAAGTTGTCTGAGGAGCTAACTTTGTCAGCGAAGACTACACACCTCTATAAAACTCTGCTCATCCTAGTTTAAAAAAAGTTTGATTTCTTTTTTTTTTTTTTCCTCCAGGGTTATTGCTGGTTTTTTTTTTTTTTTTTTTTTTGGTGCCTGCACCATGAATCCACCGCTCCTGGAGGCCATTTTCCCCCCTTTTTTTGTTGCAGCCTCGTTGTGGTTATTATTATTGCCATTGTTGATGTTGTTCGTTGTTGGATAGGACAGAGAGAAATGGAGAGAGGAGGGGAAGACAGAGAGGGGGAGAGAAAGACAGACACCTGCAGACCTGCTTCACCACCTGTGAAGCGACTCCCCTGCAGGTGGGGAGCCGGGGGCTTGAGAGTTTGATTTCTATGATTATTAAATCACTTACTACTAAAATTTCTTTTAAAATTACATCAAATTTGTGGTCCTGGGAGCTGCCTGCACTACAAATCCACTACTTCTGGAGGCTATTTTTCCCTTTTGTTGCCCTTGTTGTTTATTGTTGTTATTGCTGTCATTGTTGTTGGATAGGACAGAGAAATCGAAAGGAGGGGAAGACACAGAGGGGGAGAGAAAGATAATCACTAGCAGACCTGCTTCACCGCCTGTAAACGCACCTGGGGAGGGGCTCGAACAGGCATCCTTGCACCAGTCCTTGTGCTTTCGCCACCTGCGCTTAACTCCTCTGGGTTACTGCCGGTCCCCTCTATTTATTTTATTTTATTATTACTTTTTTTAAACATTTTTTCCCTCCAGGGTTATTGCTGGGCTCGGTGCCTGCACCATGAATCCACCGCTCCTGGAGGCCATTTTCCCCCCTTTTTTGTTGCCCTTGTTGTTGTAGCCTCGTTGTGGTTATTATTATTACCATTGTTGATGTTGTTCGTTGTTGGATAGGACAGAGAGAAATAGAGAAAGGAGGAGAAGACAGAGAGGGGGAGAGAAAGATAGACACCTGCAGACCTGCTTCACTGCCTGTGAAGCGACTCCCCTACAGGTGGGGAGCCGGGGGCTCAAACCGGGATCCTTACGCCGGTTCATGCGCTTAACCCACTGCGCCACTGCCCAACCCCCTCTAGTGAACCTCTAACTTGGTACAAAAGCACTGGACTCTCAAGCATGAGGTCCTGAGTTCAATCCCCAGCAGCACATGTACCAGAGTGACGTCTGGTTCTCTGTCTCTCCTCCTATCTTTCTTATTAAAAAACAAATAAATAAAATCTTTTAAAAAATACATCAAATGTATGGGGCTGGCTGGTGGCATACCTAGCTGAGTGCATGCTACCATGCACAAGGACCCAGGTTCAACCTCTGCTTGCCACCTGCAGGAGAGAAGCTTCACAAGAAGTGAAGGAGTGCTGCAGGTGTCTCATTCTTTCTCCCTCCTCTCTCAATTCCTCTCTGTCCTATCAAAGAAAGGAAATAGAAAGGAGGTGAAGGAAAGAAAGAAAGGAGGAAAGGAGAAAGAAAAAGCAGGCCACCAGGAGTAGTAGGTTCATAGTGCTGGCACCAAGCCCAGTGATAACCCTGGTGGCCATAAAAAAAAGCAAAGCAAAGAAAAAGAATACATCAGGTCAGCGAAATAGCTCCCTTGGATAGCGCGCTGCTTTGCCATGTGCACAACCCCGGTTTGAGCCTGGTCCCACTTCACCGAAAGAAGCTTGGGTGCTGTGGCCTCTCTTTCTCTCTGTGTGTCTCTACATCAGATTTTAATATAGTTAGAACAATGTTTCTATCATGCCGATAGAAGCTATAAAATATCTTTTATTCAAAACCGACTCAGGGAAAAGATAATAGTTAGAGAAATTTGATGGAGAGATATCTGCATGGACACAGTTATTCATTAGCTTTTAAAATACTTTTAAAAACTTTTTGCTTATTTCCTTGCAGGTTGACTTCTGATCATAAAATATACTGGAAGACTGCCACTACTGACTCACACAAGGTAGCTATTTTCTATTTTTAATACATAGAGCATGTTTTGCCTATACTGAGTATAAAGACCTAAAACCTGTGTCATAATTAACAAAAGCTTACAAGGGAAAATAAATGTCCTCATTAGGACTGATTATATCGCTAATATGCTAATTTCTATAGGTTTTTCATTTACCTTTAAATTCAGTACACAGAGAATATAATTTGAAAATAATTAATCCCCCCCCCATCCTGGATAACATCCTACCAAAGTATCTTACAATATTAAAATACTAAAAATAACAGGAAGTACTTTTTGAAGTTTATATATTTCAACATAATTTCTAAATTATAACAGCCCCAAATCCAAGCATCAAATATTTCTCAATATCAGTACAAAAATTAAATCTAAGCATTCCAAAAAGATCAAATTAAAGGGCCCATTAACATCAGTCCGGCTAATCATCCTACTCACAGACAGCATAGTCCCAATTTCTCCAGTTGACCTCGAAGAAAGATGCACTGCCTCTTGCCCATATTCTTTTGATCTGTACATCCTGATGGTTCCACTTGTTTCTCCAGAGGAACTACACTACAAAATGGCCACTGAAGTGAAGGGCGTGCCTTCATCATTACTAAGCATTTTCCTATCAGAAGCAGCTCTTAGGGGGGAAAAAAATCTCAACATAATTTCTTCAGTGCCACTCACTCAGTGTTACTCAGTTACTGCAGAAGAGACTGGGATTTTAGAAATGCCTTCAAAGTCTGTTACTTCATATTTGTGTTAACTTAAAAATATTTTAAAACCAGCAGCAGGTGAGGCATACACTCCTACATACTCCTGGCTGCAGAAATATTTTTCACTGAAATGCATGCATGAAATATAAATGAGAAAATGTTTTGAAAAAGTAACTAAGTCTTCACTGCACAAAGGTACAAAGGAACTTAATTGTAACAGTCCCTAAGTCCCAAACAAAATGAAAACAAAGCTCATTCACTGAAAGATCACTCAACTGGCAACAATTAAGAGCACTAATACTTAGTCTGAAGGTAAGAGAAGGAAGCAATCAAGGTCTCCCTGGTTTAATGCGACCCTTAGTATTATTAAATATCTAGTTGATCAGTTGGCATATATTAAGCACTTACTATATGTAGAGCACAAGCAAGAGAAGGCAGGAAAAACTATCAGTTTTAGCTGCAAAAAAAAAAAACAAAACAAAACAAAAACCCTAGAACCACATTAAGCTTATTAGAAAGTGCTGGATGTGAAAACATGCAATCAAACACTAAAATGAAATGTGAGTACTAGGTTACATCCTGTCTTACTTTGCTTTCTCTTATCCAAAGTGTAGTAATGGAGGTGGAGAGACAGAATTTGTGATTCTGTTGTTAAGAAATAAGGAGTAGTAGGAGCCAGGAGCCGGTGCACCTGGTTAAGCACAGAGTACTAAGTGCAAGGACCCACGCAAGGATCCTGGTTCGAGCCGGCGGCTCCCCACCTGCAGGGGGGGGTGCTTCACAAGCAGTGAAGGAGGTCTGCAGGTGTTTATCTTCCTCTCTCCCTCCCTATCTGCCCAACCTCTCTCAATTTCTCTCTGTCCTACCCAGTAAAATGGAAAAAAATGGCTGCCAGGAGCAGCGGATTCATAGTGCCAGCACTGAGCCCCAGCGCCTAAGGGCAAAAAAAAAAAGAAAAAAGGAAACCCCAAATAAAATAATAAATAAGGAGGAGACCTTTCCCTCTAAATGATTCATTATCCTCCTTCAGCAAGGATAGCGAGTCTTCTACTTTAATAAACGCATGAGATACGAGCACAAAATGCCAAATAATAAGTGGGTGGCCAGATTCTGTCAGCTAAATAAAGGACTAAGTAAATTTAAAAATAATAAAAAAAAAAAAATCCCCAAACACACCTTCAAATAAAGACTAGCGAGCAGTGGAGGGGAGCTGACTGGCAGAAGAAACACCGGACTTGCATGCCTGAGGCTCTCAGTTCTCCAGCACCACGAGTGCTAGAGTCTAAGTACTATGCTCTCTCTCTCTCTCTGTATTCATACACAATAAATAAAACAAATCTTTAAAAATGTTTACGTAAGACAGAAGTCCAGGATGCATTACTGAAAATATGGGGAAGAACTCATAATAGACTACAGCCAGTACGATAAAAAGCCAGAAGCCATGAAGGTCACACACCGTCCATTAAGCTTCCGGCTTGTGCGTGTAAATCCTTACAGTACGATTTGCTTCTGGGAACTCAGGGAACAGTTGGTACAGAACCAGGAAAACTAAAACTGAGTCAGTTTCTGATCTAAAAATAGATGAAGAAGGTAGAATTTCTTCCTGTATTTCCTAATTAATGGAAGTCTCTAAGGGCCTACTCTCATTTACTCAACTAATCAAGTTTTAAGAAAATTTTAACACTAAAGGATGATCAGCTATCACTCACATAGCAAGTAAGAAGAAAGCTTTAGAGAAACCGGGGCTCACTCTAGTTAGCACAGCTAATTCATGTGAGTCTCCTGACATCCAGTGTAGTCCCCATTCCATAGTGCTTTTCAAAAATGAAAGCCTGGGGAGTCGGGCGGTAGTGCAGTCGGTGAAGCACACGTGGCACAAAGAGCAAGGACCAGCGGAAGGATCCCGGTTCGATTCCCCCGGCTGCCCACCTGCAGGGGAGTCACTTCACAAGCGGTGAAGCAGGTCTGCAGGTGTCTGTCTTTCTCTCCCCCTCTCTGTCTTCCCCTCCTCTCTCCATTTCTCTCTGTCCTATCCAACGACGACGACATCAGTAACAACAACAATAATAACTACATCAATAAAACAACAAGGGCAACAAAAGGGAAAATAAATAAACAAAATCTAAAAAAAAAAAAAATGAAAGCCTGTAATAGAACTATATGAGATACCAAGATATACACAAAAAATAATATAAGCATTGTGACTGTCATAGTTTGAGGCTAAGGAACTTGCATTTGAATAAATGCAATAAAAATACATAAAAGGGTGGTCTGGGAGGTGCTGCAGTGGATAAGGTGTTGGATTTTCAAGCATGAGGTCCTGAGTTCGATCCCTGGCAGCACATGTACCACAGTGCTGTCTACTTCTTTCTCTCTCCTCCTAATCCTCTCATTAATAAATTTTTAAAATATTAAATACATAAAAGGGAAACATATTGCCTTTTGGGGGGTATTTCTTTTTCTTCAAAAACTGTTTCTTAGGAAGCAAGATAGTTTTACCTGGGAGGGTGCCTGCTTTGCCATGCACACAACGCAGGTTCAAGCCCAGCTTCCACCACACTGGGGAAGAAGCTTTGGCGTTGTAGTGTCTTTCCCTTTGTTTCTCTCTTTTTATCTATCTATTTATTTTTCTTAACATATATATATGTTTATTTTAATGAAAGAGTTACAGAAGGAAAGATACACAGAAAGAGACCAGAGCACTGCACAACTCTAGCTTATGGTGGTGCTAGGGATTGAACCTGGGACCTTAAAGCCTCAGGCATGAAAGTCTTTTTTTGCAAAACCATTATACTGTTTCCCCAGCCCTATATATATTTTTTTATCAATTTTAATTTTCTTCTTGCCACCAGGGTTATTGCTGTAGCTCACTGCTCTCGATGGCCATTTGCTGTTCTTTCTTTTTTTAATTGGGGTTATGGTTTATAGTGTAGTTTTTTCCCCCACTACTCCTATCACACAGACCATAGGTCTGTTGCTCCACCCCCAACCCCGTAGATAAGCACTCTATTTCTTCCAGTCTTACATTTTTCACATTCGTATGCTCAACTGTCTCTGTTCTGCCTCTGAGTGAAGCCACTCTTTCGTTGTCCTTCCCTCCTGACTTGCTTCACTGAGCACCATCTAATCCAATTCCAGCCACTTTGTCCCAGAGGACGCAATACCATCTTTTCATTATTATAATAATAAAAAGGAGGAGTTATGCTAATAATAATCAGAGGAGTAATGCTCCTCTGAGTTTATGCCCCATAACTTTTTTCTTTCTGGTCTTTTTCCTTCAAATTATCTTTATTGATTGGATAGAGACAGCCAAAAATCAAGAGGGAAGGGGGAGAGAGAGAGAGGGAGAGACAGAGAGACACCTGCAGCCCTGCTTCACCACTCACAACAAAGCTTCCCCCTTGCAAGTGGGGATCCAGGGCTCAAACCTGGGTCCTTGCACACTGTAGCATGTGTGCTCAACCAAGTGCACCACCACCTGGCCCCCGTCCCATAACTTTTTTTTTAATCTGTCTAATGGCATTTTGGTTGTTTCCAGGGTTTTGCTTCTGTGAATAAAGCTGTTGTGAACACGGGGGGCTGCACGTACCCCTTCGAATCAGTTACATCGTCTGGGGAAATGCCTAGGAGTGGGCCTGCTGGGTCACAGGGCCTTCCCATCTGTATTTGCTTATGGACTCTCCCTCCTGTTCTCCACGGTGGCTGCACTCATCTGCCCTCCCACCAGCAGTGCAGCGAGTTGCTCTCTCTCCACGTCCTCCCCAGCACTGAGCTGCTGCTCTCTCTCTCTCTCTCTCTTTTAATTTCTATTATACTTGATAGGACAGGGAGAAATTGAGAGGGGAAGGGACACAGAGAGGGAGAAAGACCTGCTTCACCGCTCGTGAAGTGCCCCCTCCCCCCAGTGTGGGGAGCGTAGCTAAAACCTGGTCCTTGTACATGGTGAGACGTGGGCTGAATCAGGAGCACCACTGCCCACCCTCTGTGTCTCTTTCTATCTGAAAAAGCTGACCTAAAGGGGTGCAGCCTTTGGTGTTGGCCAAAATAATAATAATAATAATAATAAATCAATAGTTGTTTCCCAATAATTCCATATAATTCATGTTAAACAAATTTATTCTTGCACATCTGGTGGTAAACTAGGGTGGGTCATAATAGTCAATCTTTTATGTCAACAGAGTTCTGATTTACTTATTGATTTTGAAAGATCATTTTTTAAAATTTTTTTTAAATATTTATTTTATTTATTTATTCCCTTTTGTTGCCCTTGTTGTTTTATTGTTGTAGCTATTATTGTTGTCGTCGTTGTTGGATAGGACAGAGAGAAATGGAGAGAGGAGGGGAAGACAGAGAGGAGGAGAGAAAGACAGACACCTGCAGACCTGCTTCACCGCCTGTGAAGCGACTCCCCTGCAGGTGGGGAGCCGGGGGTTCGAACCGGGATCCTTACGCTGGTCCTTGTGCTTTGCCCCACCTGCGCTTAACGCGCTGTGCTACAGCCCGACTCCCGAAAGATCATTTTATTTATTTCATATGAGATCGAGTGGGAATTTCACGAGAGGAAAGTCAGAACGCCACATGCGGCATCAGGAATACAGCCAGTTGCCGCCAGCATGCAAGCCCTGTGCGCTAACAGCTGAGCCCTTTTTACAGCTGCCGAATTCTGATTTTAAAATTGAGGGGTTTTTGTTGTTTTCTTCCTTTTTCTCTTTCTCTCTCCCTCCCTCCCTCCCTTCCTTTCTTTCTCTCTCTCTTTCTTCCTTTCTTTTTTTTTTTTTCCCAGAGCACTGTAAAGGTCTGGCATAAGGTGGTGCAGGGAGATTGACTCTGGGACTTCAGAGATTAAGGCATGAAAATCTTTTGCAGAACCATTATGCTGTCTCCCTGCCCTCAAGGTTCTTTCCATGACAAATAGTGGTTAAAGCGTGAATTTTTATTTATTTATTTTATTGATCAATTCCCTTTTGTTGTCCTTTTTTTTTTTTGATTGATTCCTTTTTGTTGTTTTATTGTTGTAGTTATTATTGTTTTTGTCGTTGTTGTTGAATAGGACAGAGAGAAATGGAGAGAGGAGGGGGAAGACAGGGAGGGGGAGAGAAAGACAGACACCTGCAGACCTGCTTCACCACCTGTGAAGCGAACCCCCTGCAGGTGGGGAGCCGGGGATTGATAAAGCGTGAATTTTACTAAGCTTTCAATCTCAGTTACTATTCAGAAGTAGACAATTACTATGACACAATTTAGAACTCTAAGAACTACAGGAACTAATGATAAATTCTAAGAAAAAAAATATGGGGGCGGGTGGTGGCACACCTGGTTGAGTGCACGTATTACAATGGGCAAAGACCCAGGTTCAAGCTCCAGGTCCCCACCTGCAGGAGGAAAGCTTTGTGAGTGGTGAAGCAGTGCTGCAGGTGTCTCTCTGTTTCTCTCCCTCTCTACCACCCTCTTGATTTCTGGCTGCCTCTACCCAATAAATAAAAATAATAAAAAGGGATAATTTTTTTAAAAAAGAAAGAAACAATATGATGGGGGCCAGGCGGTACTTCAGTGGGTTAAGCGCACATGGCACAAAGTGCACGGACCGGCTCAAGGACCCTGGATCAAGCCCCCGGCTCCCTACCTGCAGGGGAGTCGCTTCACACGCAGTGAAGCAGGTCTGCAGGTGTCTGTCTTTCTCTTCCCTCCTCTGTCTTCCCCTCCTCTCTCCATTTCTCTCTGTCCTATCCAGCAACAAGGGCAACAATAATAACAAGGGCAACAAAATGAGAAAAATGGCACAGGATCAGTGGATTTGCAGTGCAGGCACCGAGCCTCAGCAATAACCCTGGAGGCAAACAAAAACAAAAAAAAGCCAATTAAAAAAAAAACAACACCCCAATATGATGGGGCTGGGTGGTGGCACACCCAGTTTGGCCTCCAGGGTTATCTCTAGGTCTCTGTTCACCACTGCTCCTGGAGGCTATTTTTTCTTTTATGTTTATCGTTGTTGTGATTATTATTGTTGCAATTGCTGCTGTTGTTGTTGGATAGGAGAGAGAGAAATCAAGAGGGGACGGGAAGGATAGGAAGACAGAGAGAGAATATAAAAACAGACACCTTCAGACCTGCTTCACCGCTTGTGAAGTGACCCTTCTGCAGGTGGGGAGCTGGAGGCTTGAACTGGGATCCTTAAGATAATCCTTGCACTTTGGGCCATGTGTGCTTAACCTGCTGTGCTACTGCCCAACCAACCCCCTTCTCTCTCTCCCTCTCGACCTTCCCTCTCAACTTCTGGATGTCTATCCAATAAATAAGGATAATAAAATTTTTAAAGATTTATAGTTTTTTATATTTATTTATTTATTTTCCCGTTTGTTGCCCTTGTTGTAGTTATTATTGTTATTGTTATTGATGTCGTTGTTGGATAGGACAGAGAGAAATGGAGAGAGATGGGGAAGACAGAGAGGGGGAGAGAAAGATAGACACCTGCAGACCTGCTTCACCGCCTGTGAAGCGACTCCCCTGCAGGTGGGGAGCCGGGGGCTCCAACCGGGATCCTTATGCCGGTCCTTGTGCTTTGCGCCACCTGCGCATACCCCATTGCACTACTGCCTGACTCCCCCAAGGAATTTTTCTTAAACAGTAAGATTTTCGTAAGAACTGATGGATGGCATGGGAGGTGTGTGGTGGTGCACCCGGCTGAGCACATGTTAGGATGCACAAGGTCCCAGGAGGGGGAAGGCTTTGCAAGTGGTGAAGCAGGGCTGCAGGTGTCTCTCTGTCTCTCTTCCTCTCTATTTCCCCCTTTCCCTCTCGATTTCTGGCTGTCTCTAGCCAAGACTAAAGACGGAGGGAAAAGGGCGGTTACTGAAACCCTCCCTGTAGGCTTTGACTCCAGCGCCAGCCAAAGAGCTCACTCTGGAGGCGTGTTGCTCCGCCAAGCCATCAACCCAGCTTTGAGCAGCCCCACTGCAATGAAGAATGCTTTGGTGCTGTGACCTCTCTCTCTCTTTCTCTTTCTCTGCCTTTTTAAAAATATTTATTTATTTCCTTTTGTTGCCCTTGTTTTTTATTGTTGTAGTTATTATTCTTGTTGTTATTGATGTCATTGTTGTTGGATAGGACAGAGAGAAATGGAGAGAGGAGGGGAAGACAGAGAGGGGGAGAGAAAGACAGACACCTGCAGACCTGCTTCACTGCCTGTGAAGAGACTCCCCTGCAGGTGGGGAGCCGGGGGCTCGAACCAGGGTCCTTGCGCTTTGTGCCACCTGCGCTTAACCCGCTGCGCTACCGCCCTACTCCGTCTCTCTGCCTTTTTTTAAAAAAAGAACTGACACTCAAGGGGGCTGGGGAGATAGCATAATGATTATGCAAAATGACTTTCATGCTTGAGGCCCCAGGTTCAATCCCCACCGTCATCATAAGCCAGAGCGGAGCAGTGCTCTGATAAAGAAACACTAAAGAAATTCCCCGATAACTCTGCTTTGTTTTAATGAGAGATACACAGAGAAAGACACAGAAAGACCAGAGACCTACTCAGCTCTGGCTTATGGTGGTGACGGGGCTTGAACGTGGTACCTCAAGAGTCTCAGGCGTAGGGGTCTTTTGCAGAATAAATTTTGCATTTCGGAACAGGTACATAATCCCTATCAAATGCAAGCTCTGAAGGAAAGTTTAGAGAATAAATACCTTTCTAGTGTTCAGTCTTCTGCCTTTACCTCACGATCTGAATGCACTCTCAAAATTCTTGCATTTTAAAAATGATTTTATTTTATTATTGCCTCCAGGGTTATTGCTGGGGCTTGGTGCCGGCCCTACGAACCTCCTTCTAATTTTTACTAGATAGGACAGAGATCCAGAAGGGATGGGGAGACAGAGAGCAAGGGAAAGATAGGCACCTGCAGACTCGCTTCACAGCTGGTGAGGTCGAGCCCTGAGGTGGGGGCGGGGGCTTGAACCCCGGTCCTTGCGATTGGTAAAAAGTGTGCATTCTCAGAATTCTCATATGGAAGTCTAATCCCCAAAGGGATAGTTCTCAAAGGAGCGGCCCTTGGGAGGTGTTTAAATCATGTGGCTGGAGCCCTAAGAATGGAATTAGTGGGGGATGCGCTGTGGTGCACCCAGTTGCGCGCACACAGGATGATGCGCAGGGACCCCTCAAGCCCGGCTCCCCACCTGCGGGGGGGGGGGGTCGCTTCCCAGGCGGTGAAGCAGGTCTGCAGGTGTCTGTCTTTCTCTCCCCCTCCCTGTCTTCCCCTCCTCTCTCCATTGCTCTCTGTCCTATCCAACAACAACGACCACAATAATAACTACAACAATAAAACAACAAGGGCAACAAAAGGGAATAAATAAAATAAAATAAAATAAAATAAAATAAGGGAGTCGGGCTGTATTGCAGCGGGTTAAGCGCAGGTGGCACTAAGCTCAAGGACCGGCGTCAGGATCCCGGTTCGAGCCCCCGGCTCCCCACCTGCAGGGGAGTCGCTTCACAGGCGGTGAAGCAGGTCTGCAGGTGTCTGTCTTTCTCTCCTCCTCTCTGTCTTCCCCTCCTCTCTCCATTTCTCTCTGTCCTATCCCACAACAATGACATCAATAATAACTACAACAATAAAACAACAAGGGCAACAAAAAGGAATGAATAAATAAAATTAAAATAAAATTTAAAAAAAAATAAAATAAAAAATTAGTGTCTTAAACCTGACCCACTAGCACTACAGTCTTGCATTTCTGCTGTTTATAAGCCACTCAGTCTATGCTCTTTTTGTGATGACAGTCTAAACAGATAAGGACACTTCTGATGTGCAGGGCTCTTCTCACCGGATAAACTCAAATGGAGTGGATAGGAATATGGAATACACATCATGCAATGCCTAACAGTCCTGGAAGAATTAATCATGGGTCTGGCATGGCCCATGGAGGAAAACAATCAACCCCTTATCCATACACCTGGGTATTCAGTATATCATGGATTAAAGAAGAAATCAAAGTGAATATTATGAATTAATGAAACCGACTACATTTCAGAACTCATGACACTGCAGTTCCCAGAGGAACTATTTACAACTTTATAAATTATTTTCAGTACTTAACCTTTTTTTTTCCGCCCCTTCACCAGAGCATTGCTCAGTTCTGGCTTATAATGGTGCCGGAGTTTGAACCTAGGACCTCAGAATCTCAGGAATGAGTTTCTTTTGCACAATCATTATATTCTCAACCCAGTCCCTCAGTATTTTATCTTTAACTCAAAAATTAGATAAAATAATAACCTCAAAGACAGTAGGAGGTTGCACCAAAGTAAAAGACTCTGGGGCTTATGGAGGGGGGGCCAAGAATACAGGTCCAAAAAGGATGACAGAGGACCTACTGGGGGTGTACTGTTACATGGGAAACTGGGAAATGTGATGCATGTACAAACTATTGTATTTACTGTCAAATGTAAAACATTAATTCCCCAATAAAGAAATAAAAAAAAAAGAAAAAGAAAGTAGGAGGAAAGAAGTAGATAAAACAAAACAAAATTTAAACTATCAGGGACTGTGTGATGGCATATTTGATTGAGCACAACATTACAGTGTCTAAGCACCCAAGTTCAAATCTCTGGTCCCCACCTGTAGAGGGAAGCTTCACAGTGAAATAGTGCTGCAGGTGTCTCTCTCTCTCTCCCTTTCAGTTTCTCTCTGTCCTATCAAATATAAGGGGCAAAAAAGCCAAAACATTAAAAACAATTTTAAACTATCTCACAAGAAGTAAAAGAAGTATTTCACTTATTATTATTATTTAATCCTCAGGGCTTCCTGCTCCAGGCTTTTGTTTTTTGTTTGTTTGTCTGTCTTACCAGTTATGGCTGGGGCTCAAACCCCCGTCCCCACCCGCACGGGGGGAAGCTTTGCGAGTGGTAAAGCAGGGCTGCAGGTGTCTCTGCCTCTCTCTCTCTCCCTCTACCTCTCCCTTCCCTCTCCATTTCTAGTTATCTCTATTAAATAAATAATAATAAAAACATAATAAACAAAATTAAAAAAAAAAACAGAAGTTTCCATACCAAAGTATGATTCCATTATTTTCCCTTAGTCAGTTTTTCCACGAGCCAGACGCTTCACTGGTAAAAACCGCACCACTGACACTACCTACACATTCTAGTCACATCAAGCTCCTTTCCATAGCTACCCTCCGTACTCAAATCCGTGAAAAAGCCACACCAGATACTTTTACATCTAACTCTGGCATCCATTGCTCTCTTGCCTGTCATTCATTCTCTTTCTTTTTTCCAACTTTTTTTTTTATCCCAATCATTGCTCAAGACTCACCCCTAATATCAATTGCTGTGAGTTAACTTCTCGGAGGCCATAAGAACGCAAGATTGTTTCCAGATTCATCTTCCAGTGACAGTTTGTATGTATTTCTGTTAGTGCCTAGCGCTTTCATTGTCTGAAATGGGCCATTTCTTCTTCTCCTTCATCATCATCTTCTTCTTCTTCTTCTTCTTCCTCCTTCTTCTCCTTCTTCTTCTTCTTCTCCTCCTTCTGCTTTCATTGTCTGAAATGGGCCATTTCTTCTTCTCCTTCTCCTCCTCCTCCTCCTTCTTCTTCTTCTCCTTCTCCTTCTTCTTCTGCTTTCATTGTCTGAAATGGGCCATTTCTTCTTCTCCTTCTCCTTCTCCTTCTCCTTCTCCTTCTCCTTCTCCTCCTCCTCCTCCTCCTCCTTCTCCTCCTCCTCCTCCTCCTCCTTCTCCTTCTTCTTCTCTCATTGTCTGAAATGGGCCATTTCTTCTTCTTCTTCTTCTTCTTCTTCTTCTTCTTCTTCTTCTTCTTCTTCTTCTTCTTCTTCTTCTTCTTCTTCTTCTTCTTCTTCTTCTTCTTCTCCTTCCGCTTTCATTGTCTGAAATGGGCCATTTCTTCTTCTTCTCCTTCTCCTTCTCCTTCTCCTTCTCCTTCTTCTTCTTTCATTGTCTGAAATGGGCCATTTCTTCTTCCTCTCCCTCTCCCTCTCCCTCTCCCTCTCCCTCTCCCTCTCCTTCTCCTTCTCCTTCTTTCATTGTCTGAAATGGGCCATTTCTTCTTCTTCTTCCTCTTCCTCTTCTTCTTCTTCTTCTTCTTCTTCTTCTTCTTCTTCTTCTTCTTCTCCTTCCGCTTTCATTGTCTGAAATGGGCCATTTCTTCTTCTTCTTCTTCTTCTTCTTCTTCTTCTTCTTCTTCTTCTTCTTCTTCTTCTTCTTCTTCCTCCTTCTTCTCCTTCTCCTTCTCCTTCTTCTTCTTTCATTGTCTGAAATGGGCCATTTCTTCTTCTCCTTCTCCTTCTCCTTCTCCTTCTTCTTCTTCCGCTTTCATTGTCTGAAATGGGCCATTTCTTCTTCTCCCTTCTCCCTCCCTTCCTCCTCCTCCTCCTCTTTCCCAGTCCTGCCCATCTAATAAGAGGCGCGAGCCTACATATATGCAAGACTGTGGGTCTTGGGCTGTGTCAGACCAATGTCAATCAAAACACTAGCTCCCCCCTCATCCCCTGCTTTTTTTTTTTTTCTTTTCCTCATTTCATTCAAGATGGCAGAGAACGCCTTTAAAAAAAAAAAAAAAAAAAAAGAAAGTCCCCCACAAAAGCCTTCCTATCTGAAGTCTCCCTCCAGTCATGACAAGCGGCTCCATTAGCGCGACCACAGCAACGGACAAAAGACCTGGACACGGGTGCCGAGATGGCTGGGCCCCGGCGCCCCCCGCGCCCCCTCCCCACACCCCCGCACGGCTTTTAACCCGCTTTCTAAACGGGCTCCGGCTGCCTTCCTTCCCGGGCTCCCGCCGGCCGAGCCCGCGGATCCGCGACGCCCAAGAGGCCGCTGAGCTGCCAGAGCAGGTCCGCCCCAGGCTGCGGGGGACCCCGGGCGGGAGCAGACGGGCATCGGGGTCCGCGGGCCGGGGACAAGTGGGCAGCGACACGCGCACGGGCCCCACGTGGGAGCCCGGCCCGGCCCCCGGGGTCGCCCCGTCCGCCCGCGGCCCCGCAGGCCGAGAAATGGAATGGCCGGAATCGGATGCCCGGGGCGCCCCAGCGGGGCCGCCCTTTCCGCCCGCGATCGCCCCAGCGCCCGGCCAGGCCTTGGCTCGCAAAACAAAAGCGATCCACACACCCACCGCCGTCTTCCCCCTTTTACCTCAAAAACCACCTCTTCGTCAAACTCGGGTGTCATCCTTCTCCGCCATGCCACCCGCCCCAGCACGGTGGGAAATGAAGGCGGGAGAACAGACGGCAGCACCCAAGCGTCCGCTACGGCCCAACCCGGGAGTCCGGGGAACTACAATTCCCGGCATGCCGCGCAGCCACGCCTCCCTGTTCAGACACGCTGATTGGAGCAGAGGACGAGCGTCTCCGCGACGGGGGGCGGGACAGAGAGGAATTTCGAGGCTTCTGATTGGAGGACACTAGAGCTTTTGTCCACCTGTTTCGGCCACGACTAGCAGGGGGCGCTGGAAGCCCTGCTGCTTATTTCTCCTGTTTTTCTTTCTTTCTTTTGGAGCGCTCTGCTCGTGCCCGCGCCTGGCAGTCCGCCCGGAGCTCGGCGGGGCGGCGCTCGTGCTCGTCCGTCGGCCGCCTGTGCGGCTCGCGCCCGGGAGCGCTGCCGGCTTCCCCCGGAGCCCGCCGCCTCCCTTTGTGCCGCGCCGGCCCTCAGGCTGCCGCCGCGGGGCTGCAGGACGGAATGTAGGCGCCGTGGAGCCTTTTTCTCTTCTGCCCCCAAGTCTGGACACAATGGACTGAAAAGGGAGACATGGACTGAGGGTGGGAGGGACGAGCAGGAAAGAAAGCAAAAAAAAAAAAGCGCGCTGCCGGGAGGGGAGGGAAAACCATGACTTCTGCCGCCGGTAAGTGACGGCGCCCGCGCGGCGGCTGCAAAGTCGGTGGCGAGCGCGGCTCGGGCGGGGGGCCGCCGAGCGACTGTGCGCCCCGAGGAGGGCGGCGGCGGCGGGGCGGCGGCGGCGGGGTGGCGGCAGCTCGGCTCCGCGGCGGCTGCGGGACGCTGGCGAGCGCCGAAGCGTCTGCCGCCCGACGGCGCGGTCGGTCGGTCGCCCGGAGGGGTCGTTCGGGGGCCGCGTCGCGCCCGCAACCCACGTGGAGGGGCCCCCGGGCGGCGGGGGCGGGCGGGGGGGGAGGCTGCGCGCCGGGGGCCGCGCGAGGTGCCGCGGGGACGGGCGCGCGTGGGAACGCGGGGAGCTTCCCGGGCCGGGAGCCGCGGCCGGTGCGGGGTCAGGACGCCGGGTCTCCACCCCGGGACCCGGAGACGGGGCAGTGCCCGTGAGGACGGCGATGATGATGATGATGATGATGTTGTTGTTGTTGTTGTTTCAGGCTCAAGTTTTGTTCTGATGGTTTTTTATTTTTAGAGCAATGCGGAGCGATGCCGGGGAGGGGAGGGGGTTTGAACCTAGTTCGCCCGTTGCGGGGATTTTGTTGCGGTGCTGGTGGGTGTGCAGGGTGTGTGTCTCCCCCCCCCCCCGCGCGCGCCCCCGCGACAAAGCCGGTGCGGGAACCGCGGTGCCGGCCGGGTCTGCGCTCCCAGGACGCGGGCTGGGGTTGAACTCGGACTTGAGACGGTGACAGTGTCCAGTGGGTTTTGTTCACGTCGGGGGGCGGGGGAGACACCCACTAGAAACTGGCCAGGAAGGGCGGGGGGGGAGCGCATAATGGTTATGCAAAGAGACTTTATTTTATTTTTATTGATTCCTTTTTGTTGCCCTTGTTGTTTTATTGTTGTAGTTGTTATTGATGTCGTCGTTGTTGGACGGGACAGAGAGAAATGGAGAGAGGAGGGGAAGACAGAGAGGGGGAGAGAAAGACAGACACCTACCTGCAGACCTGCTTCACCGCCTGGGAAGCGGCTCCCCTGCAGGTGGGCAGCCGGGGGCTCGAACTCGAACTGGGATCCTTATGCAGGTCCCTGTTCTCCAAAGAGACTTTCATGCCTGAGGCTCTCAAGTCCCCAGCTTCAATCCCCCACACGGCCAGAGCTGACCAGTGCTCTGGCTAAAAAAAAAAAAAAAAAGAAAAAAGAAACTGGCCAGGGAACTAGTGTGAAATTTTCTAAGGTTACTACTTCTAGAATCAACACTTAGGTCATTTAATTTAATCTTATTTATTTACTTAGCTCTTCTTGGCGTTTGCTTTATTATTATCTTTATTGGATAGAGACAACCAGAAATCAAGAGGGAAGGAGAGAGAGACACCTGCAGCCCTGCTTCACCACTTGTGAAGCTTTGAAGCTTTGTAGGTGGGGTCCGGGGGCTTGAACCTGGGGCCTTTGAACCTTTGAAGGTGGGGACTGGGAGCTTGAATCTGGGTCCTTGTGCACTGTAACATGTGCGCTCAACCAGGTGCGCCACCACCCGGCCCCTGCGTTTGTTTTAAATTCCTGAAGTTGAAACTGTCAAAACAGAACTCAGAAACGTTTGTTGTTTTTTTTTTAATCTTCCTGAAGCCCAGAGTGTTGCATTGCTAGGTGTAATCAGAGTGCAGGTAACAAGTTGGCAGCAAGAAGTTAGCCAATAGGGACAAGAATGCAAGGAGGGAGGTCTTTCAGAAATGCTGCTCTCAAGGAAAATATATGTTTCCTTTTTTATTTTATATATGTATATGTATATATATATAATCACTCACTGGAAGTTAAATTACAGCTTTTTTGTTTTGTTTTGTTTTGTTTTGCCTCCGGAGTTATCGCTGGAGCTTGGTGCCTGCACTACCGCTCCTGGTGGCATTTTTCCTTTTACCTATTTTATGGGGTAGGATAGAGAGAAATTGAGAGGGAAAGGGGAGATAAGAGAGGGAGCCACAAGAGAGACACCTGTAGACCTGCTTCACCTCTCATGAAGTGTCTCCACTGCCTGTGGGGAGTGGGGGCTCGAACCCAGGTCCTTGTGCTTGGTATATGTGTGTGCACGCCCCTCACTACCTGACCCTTATAGACTTTTCCTTTCCTAACTAAAAGGAGGCCCTATACTAATTGGAGGTGAATTTTCATCTTCAATTCCTGTAATTCCTGTGATTCACCTTTTTTAATTTAGTTTTATTATTGAATCAAACATTTAAATTTAAATTATCATCATAAAACTCTAGCAGAATTTTTTAGCCCTGTCCTCTTGAAGTATCAACCACACTTAAAAGATTCATACCTTACGTATATCATTTTTCAGTTCCAGTCCTAATAGTTTGTAAGGAATAGTTATAGGAACACTTCGTTTGATCTTTTTTACCTAATCATAATCTAGGACTTACTCTGGAAGTGTAGAATTCTCTCATTTGAATGATCCTAGAATAATGCAAGCTATTTTTCTGTTTTATCAACTTTATAATTAAAGAAGTCCACAGACATTTTTGTGGTGGTTGAAAGAGGGATACTTCCTGTGTTTAGCTGAGTTAGTTGGTTTTTCCAAGGCTTGCTGAAAAGCATTAACTACTTTCTTTGTTCACCCATCTGTTAAGATTTATTTTAATTACTTCTTGTATCTAAATGGAGAAAATAGAAGAGAACTCTAGGTTTATTTCCATCTCTCTTTTAATAAAACTGTTCATCAGTAGGAACCATCACACTTTTTAAAAACGATAATCAATCCCCCACACCACCATAAGCCAGAGCTGAACAGTGCTCTGATCAAAACAAGACAAAACAAAACAATAATCAGGGTGGGGTGGTGGCGCACCTGGTTGAGCACACACATGACAGGTCAAGCCCCTGGTCCCCATCTGCAGGAGGAGAGCTTCACGTGTGGTGAAGCTGGGCTGCAGCTGTCTCTGTCTCTTTCCCTCTCTATCCCCCCTTCCTCTCTCAATTTCTCTGTTTATCCAATAATAAAAAGTCAATATTCAAAAACAATAATCAGGTTTATTAAAACTTCCAGAAAGTTATTTCAATTTGTGGGAAGGGGATGTTTGTTTATTTGAATCTAAGCTATTGTGTTCGAGATGGTTGACTTAATTTGCAGAATAAGAGAAATGTTGCAGACCATGTAAGTTGTGTATCGCCTGAAGAATGGCTTGCTTTGTGTTTTCTCCATTGTGAAACATTATAGTCCTATAGTAGAGATTTTAGAATTACTCTAATCAGTATACGATAAAGAGATAATAATGATTATCTGTTTTGCATCTTTTTTAACATAAGAGATGAAAAGAGAAACAAACAAACATAGGGAAAGAAAAAACACATAAGAGATAATACTGCTTTATTAATCCCTGACCCTTGCTTTTTGGCTGGTCCAATTTGAACCAAAGCCATATGTGTGTAACAAATGATGAGTGTGTGTTTGTAATAGTTAGCAAAATGACACTAGTACTTTACTTTCTTACCTTATTTTCCCTTGGAGCCAACCAGCTGTATAAATAGAGGATTTGCTGCTTTGCTCGAAAAAGTAAAAAAAAAAAAAAAAAGTTTGACATTGGAGAAGAACATATGGCAGTGTTTTGAGTTGTGTTTCTTTCAAAATAGTACCATAAAAATAATGAAGGGCCAGGTCGTGGCGCACTGGGTTAAGAGCACATAGTTCTGGGAGTCGGGCGGTGGCGCAGTGGGTTAAGCGCACGTGGCACAAAGCGCAAGGACCGGCTTAAGGATCCAGGTTCCAGCCCCCGGCTCCCCACCTGCCGAGGAGTCACTTCACAGGCAGTGAAGCAGGTCTGCAGGTGTCTGTCTTTCTCTCTCCCTCTCTGTCTTCCCCTCCTCTCTCCATTTCTCTGTGTCCTATCCAACAACGACGACATCAATAACAACAATAATAACTACAACAACAATAAAAAACGGGCAACAAAAGGGAAAGTAAATAAATAAATAATATTTTTTAAAAAAAAGAGCACGTAGTTCTGAAGTGCACGGACCTGCGTAAGGGTTCCAGTTCCAGCCCCGACTCCCCACCTGTAAGGGGGATACTTCACAAGTGGTGAAGCAGGTCTCCAGGTCTCTCACTACCTATCTCTATCTCACCCTCCTCTCTCAATTTCTATCCTGTCCAATAAAATGGAAAAAATGACCACCAGGAGCAGTGAATTCAAACTGCCTGCACCTAGCCCCAGCAGTAACCCTGGAGGTAACACCAACTACAACAACAACAAATAACAATAATAGTAATAATAAGAATGAAGACTGTTGGACATTGCTGTAACAGTGACTAGGAACTCTTGTTTCTATTGAAAGTTAAGGAGTTATTCACTAGTCCTATTAATTGATTCTGCTGACTTTTGAAAATATTCTACTTTGAAGTGGATAATGATATTTTCAGAACAAAATTTCCTGTTACTAAGATTTATCAGTGGGCGTATTTATGCATCTTTCATTTATTCCAAGGCCATTATTATTAGTAAGACAGAAGGCTGTCCTGGAACCTGGTTTCTAGTAGTGAGGACAAACCTAGGTACACTGAAGAAAACTCTCAGGGCCAGGTGGTGGCGCACCTGCTTGAGCACACATCGCGGTGCCCGAGGACCTGGATTCCAGCCCCGTTCCTACCTGAGCGCATCGCAGTGCTCGAGGACCTGGATTCCAGCCCCATTCCCACCTGAGCGCACATCGCAGTGCGCGAGGACCTGGATTCCAGCCCCGTTCCTACCTGAGCGCAGTGCTCGAGGACCTGGATGTCAGCCCCGTTCCCACCTGAGCGCGCATCGCAGTGCGCGAGGACCTGGATTCCAGCCCCCGTTCCCACCTGAGCGCGCATCGCAGTGCTCGAGGACCTGGATTCCAGCCCCATTCCTACCTGAGCGCAGTGCTCGAGGACCTGGATTCCAGCCCCGTTCCCACCTGAGCGCATCACAGTGCTCGAGGACCTGGATTCCAGCCCCGTTCCCACCTGAGCGCATTGCAGTGCTCGAGGACCTGGATGCCAGCCCCGTTCCCACCTGAGCGCGCATCGCAGTGCGCGAGGACCTGGATTCCACCCCCGTTCCCACCTGAGCGCGCATCGCAGTGCTCGAGGACCTGGATTCCAGCCCCCGTTCCCACCTGAGCGCGCATCGCAGTGCGCGAGGACCTGGGTGCCAGCCCCGTTCCCACCTGAGCGCGCATCGCAGTGCGCGAGGACCTGGATGCCAGCCCCGTTCCCACCTGAGCGCGCATCGCAGTGCGTGAGGACCTGGATTCCAGCCCCCGTTCCCACCTGCAGGGGGAAAGCTTCACTAGTGGTGGAGCCGTGCTGCAGGTGTCGCTCTCCCTCTCTGTCTTCACCTTACTCTCAGTTTCTGGCTTTGTCCAATAAATAAATAAAAAGATAATTAGGAAAAAAGAAAGAAAGCTCTCCCAGGCAAAGGCGCTACAGTACATACGGGTTCTCCTATGGCAACTGTCTGGGAACTTCAGACCAAAGAATCCTGTGGGTTTTAGAGATCTGCTGAATGCTCTGACTTTAGGGAAGGAAGCCAGGGCAGTGCAGCCCAAAAGCTTTCAGGTGAGCCAGCTCTCCTCATAGTTAACTGAAACACTGCCTTCAGTGTTACTCATTTAATTCAGTAAATATGCATTGAGAGTGCTAGATACCTAAAACTGTGCTCACTTTCCTGGATGCCAACCATAACTCATTATGTCGTTAGTTGAATTTCTAGGACACTAGGAGAGATTGGGCATTCATCTTTCTTGGAATCAGATTCAAAACACAAAACATATTTAAAGAAAAAAAGTAGCATTTGGACCAAAGAGTAGAAAGGAATTTAACCAAAAACCAAGAATTAATTGGTTAACTGATCCTAAAGCTTCTGAAAAAAAGCAAAACCAAAACCTGTGAGAGTCAGAAAAATAAAAAGATTGATCTGACGAGTTTTTTTTTTTAGCTGTGGTAAAATAAACATCAAATATATGCCATTGTTAGCTATTGTTTTTCTTTTGTCTTTTTTGGGGGGATTAATGGTTTACAGTGGACAGGAAAATATAGTAGTTTGTCTATGTGTAACATTTCCCAACTTCCCACATCTGGGTTTGCATTGTTAGCCATCTAAAGTGTACAGTTCAGTAGCATATTAGTAATTCACTTTGTTGTACAACTGATTTCCAGGGCTCTTTCCATTTTACAAAACTGGTTTTTTTTTTTCCTTCAAAAGTCCCGGGGGTAATATGTTTTAAGATGCTTATAGAATGAGAATTGACATGACAGTCTGTCAGTTTTCATTACCTTGAGTAAGCTGGGAGGTTGGGACGATGCCTAGGGCACTCATATTTTCTCTTAAGACATCACTTAATAGCTCAAGACTTTAATAGCCATTATACCAAGCTTCATCATTTGGTTTTGAAGGATTTCACAATTTTGTTTAGGCCTTAAAGAAAAACAATAATGGGGGTCGGGCAATAGCACACCAGGTTAAGCGCACAGTGTACGAAGCACAAGAATCTGGGCAAGGATCCCTGTTCCAGCCCATGGCTCCCCACCTACAGGGGGTCATTTTACAAGCAGTTAAACAGGTCTGCAGGTGTCTATCTTTCTCTTCCCCCCCTTTTATAAAAAATATTTTATTTATTTATTTATGAGAAAGAGGAGGAGAGAGAGAAAGAACCAGACATCACTCTGGTACATGTGCTGCCAGGCATCTAACTCAGGACCTCATGCTTGAGAGTCCAGTGCTTTATCCACTGCGCCACCTCCTGGGCCACTCTCTCCCCCTCTCTATCTTCTCTCTCAATTTCTATCTGTCCTATACATTTTTTTTTAATATTTTATTTTATTTATTTATTCCCTTTTGTTGCCCTTGTTGTTTTATTGTTGTCGTTATTATTGTTGTTGTCGTTGTTGGATAGGACAGAGAGAAACGGAGAGAGGAGGGGAAGACAGAGAGGAGGAGAGAAAGACAGACACCTGCAGACCTGCTTCACCGCCTGTGAAGCGACTCCCCTGCAGGTGGGGAGCCGGGGTTCGAACCGGGATCCTTATGCCGGTCCTTGTGCTTTGCGCCACCTGCGCCTAACCCGCTGCGCTACAGCCCGACTCCCCCCAATTTTTTTTTTTTTAATGAGAAGTGGATTCATAGTGCAGGCACTGAGCTCCAGTGATAACCCTGAAGGCAAAAAAAAAAGAGAGAGAGAGAGAGAGAGAGAGAGAGAGAGAAAAGAAAAACAAAGAAACTATAACAAGACTATTAAAGGCTGAGATTATATAGCTTTGCACATTTGTGTTGTTACGTTGAAAATATTTCATCCTACCTATTTATAACAACATAGTACTGAGGAATTAAGTGATAAGGCATCTGTTATGGTGTGATCTTGACTGAACACAGAGTATGGGGGGTGTCGGGAAGTTCTTCCTTGTGATGGAAGGAAGTAGAACACTACTTTTTTTTTCCTAACTCAGCTCCTTGTAATGCATTCTTCAGTATTGTGATTAATTTCCACCAAACGAAATATCAAAGTCACTGTGTATCTTAAGTACTTAAACAATGTCCTACTGATACTTTGAAAGGTTTACTTTTTTTTTTTTTTTAATTTCCCCACATCTCTATGAAGAACTATGATGGGGTGACAAGGTGATAGTTTAGGAGGCAAGTTTACAAGAATTTAATAATCATGTATGCTCAGGCTTTATAGATCTTTTAATTTTTTTTAAATTTTATTTATGTATTGGATAGAGACAACCAGAAATTGAGAGAGAAGGGGGGTTGATAGAGTGAGATGGAGAGACACCTGCAGCCCAGCTTCACCACTCCTGAAGCTTTCCCCCTGAAGGGGGGGGACGGGGGCTTGAACCTGGGTCCTTGTGCATTGCAACATGTACGCTCAACCAGGTTTGCCACCACCCGGCCCCGAACAGTGGTTATTGATGACGCACAAACAACATACTGACTGCTATAATCAACATATATCACAACTAATCAGCTTTAGGGCGGAGGTAGCATAATGGTTCCAGGTTCAGTCCCCAATGCTCTGGTAAGGAAAGAAAAGAAAAAATAAATAAACCTCTCTGAAGAATTATACTGAAAATTCCCAGTTAATGACCCCTACCTGAGAAATACCAACTTTATTATGAGACTCACTTCAATAATACAGAATTTCTTTTCACCTTAGAAATTTTCTGATTATCTTGGGCTTTCATTGATAGAAGACATTTATATAACTCTACTGTATATCACTGAGGCAGAAGGGTACTAATTATGCTGAGAAATTTATGGGCCCAGGAGTTAGCTTACCTAGTAGACTGCACTTTACTGTGTTGGGAGGGACCAGGTTTAAGTCACCAGCCATCACATGGGAGCATCTTACAGTGGGAAAAGCTAGGGAGGCTGGAAGGTGGCAAAACGAGCTAAGTGCAAGGATCCGAGTTCGAGCCCCGACTCCCCACCTGCAGGGCGGTCACTTCACAGGCGGTGAAGCAGGTCTGCGGGTGTCTGTCTTTCTCCCTCTTTATCTTCCCATCCTCTCTCCATTTCTCTCCGTCCTGTCCAATAAAATGGAAAAATGGCCACCAGGGGCGGTGCATCCATAGTGCTGGCACCAAGCCCCAGCAATAACCCTGGAGGGGAAAAAAAAATAGAGTTGGGCAGGGGAGACAGTATATAGTTAATAGTTACGGAAAAGCCTTTCACTTTCAAGGTTCTGTGGTTCCAGTTTTAATTCCCAACACCACCATAAACCAGTGCTGAGCAGTATTCTTGTATCTCTCTCTGTCACTAAAGTTAAAAACACAAAGAGAACTTTAAAAAAGAGAGAGAGAGAGAAAAAACGTCATGAGCAGTGGAGCTGTGCTGCCTCCTCTTTTCTCTCTCTGTGTCTCACCTTCTAGCTAGGATTTTAAAAAAATACACGGCGGGGGGGGGGGGGGACAGATGGTGGTGCACTTGGTTGAGTGCACACACTACAGTGCACAAGGATCTGGGTTCAAGCCCCTAGTCTCCACCTGCAGGGGGAAAGCTTCACAAGTGGTGAAGCAGGGCTGTAGGTGTCTCTCTGTCTCTCTTCCTCTCTACCTCCTCCTCTCTCAATTTCTCTGTCTCTACCCAATAATAAAATAAATTAAAGGGGGAAAAGGCCCACTGGAAGTAGTAGGATTGTATAGGCACAAAGCCCAGCAAAAACTTTCACGATAAAATAAAGTTAAAATCTAATGGTTGCATTAACATACATCTATGTATTCAGTTCTTAGCATTCAGCAAATGAGCTGGAGTACTTTGATCTCTCTATATAGATCCTAATCAGGAGTTTCATTTGAAAGATGAAAGTGGCTGAAGATACAGAGATCTGTTCTCATGTTGGAATGAAAAAACTCTATTGAACTTACTGGGAGATGTATAAGAAAACCAAAGATACATACATTGGTAGGAAAGGGCAACTTCAGGAACTTTGAGGGTACTGCTAGTTATGTATAGTGCTAACGTAACCATCACCTTGTCAAAGGTAAGGTTGAGGTTAAATTTAGTCCCTTATCATCTTGTGGTTCTCTTTGGTCATCATTATTATCTTCTTCTTTTCTAGAGATTAAGAAGCCGCCAGTGGCCCCCAAGCCAAAATTTGTGGTGGCAAATAATAAGCCGTCTCCACCTCCTGTTGCTCCTAAGCCTGACATTGTGATTTATAGCGTCCCACAATCAGCAAAAAAACCCAAGCCAGCAATAGCTCCAAAACCTAAAGTTCTCAGTGAGTCACCTGTTCGAGATGTCAAGCAGCCTTCATCCAGGAGCATCATAGTAAACCTGGAGGAGCAGAAACAGGAATCCTCTGAAAATGCTGGCAGTTCCAGCCGCCAAAATGTAAGGCATCGGGGCAGTGGTTCTGTTTTACACAGTTGTTCCTGCGCGTCTGAGTGTATCCATAAACTTGGGAATAGAGAGAAGTCCTGTGCCAGGCAGCTTGTCTTACAGCCCCTGGAAATGCATGAAATTTAGAAAATAGTAGAAGAGTTCTCCTCAGCAGTGAAAACTAGGAGTAAACTAACTCTAGTGGTGAACAGATCAAGAACCAGAATAGAGTGGTTGTAAAGAGCAGTTTCACAGAAGCGAATCTGAAAGACACCGGAGGAAGCCAGACGCTGCTTCTCTTACCTGAGAGAAGAGGGGAGAAATGGAGAGATACTTGGAAGTAGTGATAGATGTACAGGTGACTTAGAAAGGAAATGAAGGCAGGACCGTAGAAAAAATGAGGAGAAAAAAAAGTGGAGACATAGACTTCGATAGATAGTTGTAGTCAGCTCATATCTGTGACCTTGGGAGAACTACTGCAGTTTCCAGTGGAGGGGATGGGAACAGAGAACTCTGGTGGTGGGAACTGTATGGAATTATACCCCATTATCTTATAATTTTGTAAATCAACATTAAATCACTAATAACATTTTTAAAAATAAATAGATATTTAAAAAGAGACCAGCATCACAGTAGAGAAACCTAAAGATGTTCTAGCACAGCATTCATCATCCTTTATTTTCCCTCAGAGACACAGGTTCACAGACAACCCAGAAATGAGAGATGGCTACGATTCCAGCCAACAATTTGGAATTGAATTTGAGGATTTGCCACCTTCCCTGCCCAGCTGTCAAGGAGTTCCTGGTTATCAGCACTGCCACCAACAAATTCTTAGAAGTGAACTTCAAAACTGTGTGACTTGTCAGGATGGCAGTGAGAAAACGAATGCTTGTGTTCACTCATCTGAACAAGATGCACTAGAAAATGGTAAAAAGAATACTTTGTCTCCAAATGGAGTCAGCAAGAAATCAGAAGTCAAAGAGCTTGGTCCCTTAGAAATTCACTTAGTACCGTATGCCCCGAAATTTCCCACTCCCAAACCTAGGAAGTCTCGTGCTGCTTGTCTGTTACGCCAGAAGTATATCGATAGCCCTAGTGAAAGTACTGAGGAACCAGGGGATTTGGGTAGTAGCTCCTCAAGTCTAGTCAAAGATAGTATGAGAAACAGCAAAATCGTTGTTCTTCATCAGAATGTTTTATGTAACCAGAAGCAAGTGGACAAAGTGAAACCAGGAAATAAGTGTGAATTGAATGTGGACCTCAGTGGTGACGGACAGAACGCAGTCTATTCACAGAAAGCCACAGGTCATAAAACAGTTTCCTTTGAAAAAGTCGCATCTCCTTTACATACAGACTCTGATTGGAGTTCCGACAGCAAGACAGAAGAATGTTCCAATATGCCCCTTGTTGTAGACACAGGGGCTAGTTTTGTCCGATCCACTTCTTTATCCAGGAGCCTGCCTAAGCAGCTTAAATTAAGTTGCAATGAACCCGTTCCTTGTATCCCAGGACTGACTGCTCCTCAAATGCAGAAGGAGCCTGTAATAAAAGATGAAAGTTCCTCAAAAATTGTCCCCAAGAAACCTCAAAGACACAGCTTGCCTGCCACAGGGGTACTTAAAAAGGCTGCTTCAGAGGAGCTCGTAGAGAAAAGTTCTTATCCTTCAAATGAAGAAAAAAATGCAGAGAAGGACCTGGAAAGAAAGGACCTTCAGCATTTGTGTGTCCAAAACCCTGGTCTGTCATCCTCCTTTGATATGCCTAACCGGACTTCTGAAAAGCCAATGTGGAAATTACCTCATCCAATCTTACCCTTTCCAGGGAACCCAGAGTCCTTAAAGGCTGTCTCTGTATCCTCAAATAGCAAGCCTTCAGCTGCTCTGACCAAGCCCAGAGCAAAATCATTATCTGCTATGGATATAGAAAGGTGCAATAAGCCTTGCAAAGACTCTCAGAAGAGAAACTCTTTTAAGAAATTGTTCAACATGAAACTGTCCATCTGTTTCATGAAGAGTGACTTCTATAAATTTTGGTCCAAGGGAAGTCAATATGGAGATGCAACTGCAGGCTCAACAGGGGAGCGCCAAGGCGGGGAAAGCGATTGGCATGGCATGTTGGCAGGCAGGAAGAGAGACAGGCCCACCAAGGCATATTCAGCAGACAACTACAGCCTGGAATCCCAAAAGAAAAAGAAGTCTCAGGCCCAGACCAGAGCTGCAAATGGGCCAAGAGCTGAATCTTTGGATGACCAGTTGCTCTCCAGGGAGTCATCATCTCAGGTGCTCTGCAGGTCCATTACTGACATCTGTGCACCCGAATATGAAAATGTACGTCATTATGAGGAGATCCCAGAATATGAGAACTTGCCCTTCTTTATGGCGCTAGAGAAAACTCCAGAGTCGGAACAGCAGAATTCCAGCAGTGTGGAGGGCACTCATGCAAATGTGTATGAGGTAGAAGAGCCCTATGAAGACCCAGAAGGACAGTTGCCACCTGGACCTAGTCTCCAGTCTTCCAGGTAACACATGCCAGACAGGTGCAGCACTTCTGTATGATCGCTGACATGCCCTCGGCAGCGCAGGAGAGAGGTACCCATGAAGAAAAGCCATTTGCTAGTGTGGCTTAGTTAAATACATTACTCCAAAGTGTTGTCTCTGTTACATCCGTGGAATGGATATTTGCAATGTAAGCTGAAGTAATGAACTTTATTTTGGTAGCTGATTCAAAGAACTTCACCCAGTAGTAGTGTATGTATATGTACTACCAGGAAGACCTGGAGGGGACAGAGTTCTCCTTTTTTTTTTTTTTTTTTTAGTTAAAAATAATTTTTAAAATTTTCTTTCTTACTGGATAGAGACAGAGAGAAATTGAGAGGGAGGGGGAGATAGAGAGGGAGAGAGACAAACACCTGCAGCCCTGCTTCACCACTCTCAAAGCTTTCCCTCTGCAGGTGGGGACCAGGAGCTTGAACCCTGGTCCTTGTGCCCTGTGACATGTGCGCTCAGCCAGGTGCGCCGCCACCACCCGGCCCCGACAGTTCTGGTGCTTCTCAGGCATCAACTTAAGGTCAGGAGCAGGAATTTTCCTCCTAGGAGAGGGTACCAGTAGATTCAATAAGGTTTACTAGCTCCATGTAAAAAATCTATGAAGTTATTAAAATCCTTGCATTTATTTGTGTTGACCTTCTCAGGTAAAAACTCTGCTTTTCAAAACTGATTTTTCTAGGATTATTAGTTATTTCACTTACTGACCACTGGTTTCTGACTTCAGTTGAATATAGGAAAGAATTCAACAAACACATAACTACTCTCCTTTCTTACTTTTCTGTATGCATTTCCCGCTCTCTCTCTTTTAAGATTTATTTATTTTGAATCTTTAAATTATCTTTATTTACTTATTGGATAGACACAACCAGAAATAGAGAGGGGAGGGGGAGATAGAGAGGGAGAGAGACAGAGAGATACCTGCAGCCCTGCTTCATCATTTGTAAAGCTTTCCCCTCTGCAGGTGGGGATGGGGGGACTGGGGATTCGAACCCTAGTCCTTGCACATTGTAACATGACCACTCAACCAGGTGTGCCACCACCTGGCCCCCAGACTTATTTATTAAGGAGAGACGAGAGGAAGAGAACACACCAACACATGATTCTGGCACATGAATGCCAGGGCTCCACCTCAGGACCTCATGTCTGAGAGTCCAATGCTTCATCCACCGAAGCACATCCTGGGCCATGGTGTACACACGTATTTCTTACAGTGTGAGTTTTCTATCCATCTGATTGAAACTTCGTCCATCCTTGCCATTCCCGTTCAGACTATCATTGGCTTTTCTTACAACACCTTTATTTATTGCGAATAAATTTAATGCTAATAAATCTAACGTCAGGTATATTTGGTTCTAAGCCCCACTGAGTCTTCTAGGCACATGCATTTTTGTCATGCTTTAGCTCACGGGAAGGGCTCGTAGACACTCCGTAGGTGTTGATTGGGCATTTGAGAGAATGACTGAAACACGCAGAGGAAATAACCTTTGTACTTCCTTCTTTCTCCACAGTCATAGGGGGGCATGCATCGTGTTTACACTGTTTGTGTTTAACACTAAGCACTTGGGCTTTCTGAAGTTTTCGTGCTCTTTCAGGTCACCAGCTTCAAGTCTTTGAGGACTCTAGAGTACTCTAACGGGACTTTTAGAGGCTATGGAGGCTAGCGTGTCAGCTTCTGTGTGTGAGGGAGGCCCTAGTCCCCAGTGTTGCATATGCCAGAGCACATCAGTCAAGAAGAATAAATTAAAATAAAAAGAACTTTTAAGTAGGACTTTTGTAGACCTGGGAGGTGGTATAGTGACTGGATAAAGCATTGAGCTCTGGGGCTGGGGCCACAACGTAATTGTTATGCGAAAGATGTTCCTGCCTGAGGCTCCATGGGCCCAGTCAACTTCCATATGCCAGAGCTGATCAGTGCTAGGGGTCAGCTCTTTCTCCCCCCTCTCACTTAATAGATAAAAATAAAGCCTTGGGGGATCAGGCAGTAGCGCAGCGGGTTAAGTGCACATGGCGTAAAGCGCAAGGACTGGCTTAAGGATCCCGGTTCGAGCCCCCGGCTCCCCACCTGCAGGGAGTCGCTTCACAGGCAGTGAAGCAGGTCTGCGTGTGTCTGTCTTTCTTTCCCCCTCTCTGTCTCCCCCTACTCTCTCCATTTCTTTCTGTCCTATCTAACAATGACGATATCAATAACAACAACAATAATAACTACAACAACAATAAAAAGCAAGGGCAACAAAAATAAAGCCTTGGACTCTCAAGCATGAGGTCCCAAGTTCCATCCCTGGCATTGCACATGTTAGAGTGACGCTCTAGTCCTCTCATTAAGAAGTAAAAAAATCTTTTTTTAAGATGAGACTTTTGTAGAAATATTAACAGAAGTCACATAATATGGATTTTAAAAAGGGATTACTGGTGAATTGAATGCAGGAAAGTGTCAAGAAACCTTAGTCACCAATTAAAAAAATAATTTCTTTTACTTTTCAAATCATGTCCTATTTTTTATACTTACAATCTCTGCCCTTCTTCCTTTATTTATAAATGACAGCTTCCTTTGACTATTCTTTCTCACAGCTGACTCATTTGATTTGCATCTGTTCATCTGTCTGCTTTTTTTGCTCTGGTTTATGGTGGTTCTGGGGATTGAATTTGGGACTTAGGAGCCTCAGGCATGAGAGTCTCTGAGTAACTATATGCCGTCTACCTTCATCTTTTACTGTCCACTCTCTGCATGTCGAGAGCTAGACTACAGCTGCTCTCTGAATTGAGTTAAATATCCAACTTGCAAAAATTGTCTTTTAAAAATTATCAACTTTTTTCTTTTCTTTCTTCTCCTTTTTTTTTTTTTTAATTTTAATGAGAGAGAGATTAAAAAAAAGGAGGATGGGCCAAAGTACTGCTCAGCCCTGGCTTCTGGTGATACTAGGGACTGAACCTGGGACTTCAGCGCCTCAAGCATGAAAATGTTTTTGCATAATGGTTGTTATTTCCCTGCCCTAAAATTGTCTGTTTTCATTCCTGTGTTTCTTGCCATGAAATAATTTTATTGGTGCTGTTGTAGTATGACTGTGTCATTTGTGAAAGAATGGGCTTGCTTCTTCAGAATTTGCTACTGTCCTGAGCTGAAGGGGAATGTTTTTTTTTTTTTTTAATTTGTTTATTTATTGATTTTTTAAAATTTATTTCTTTATTGGGGAATTAATGTTTTACATTCAACATTAAGTACAATAGTTTGTACATGCATAGGGGAATGTTATTTTCTTGAAATTAGAGGCTTGACTCTAGGATAAGTTTCCTGTTGGTTCTCAAGGCTTAAGTCCCTGGTGTTTGTTCATCATTATCTCTAAGGCAAACTATAAACTTCTGGTATGTCCTCTAATCTGGTGTACTTTTTGTTATTGCTATTGTTGTTAGATGCTGTAGGTTATTTGTCAAAAAAAAAAAAGTCAGTTTCATTTGTTTTGAGGTGACTCTGATTTAGGCGATTGTAAATTCTTTAGAAGTACAATTTCTTGGGAGTCGGGCAGTAGCACAGCGGGTTAAGTGCACATGGCACAAAGTGCAAGGACCAGCATAAGGATCCTGGTTCGAGCCCCCAGCTCCCCACCTGCAGGGGAGTCACTTCACAGGCAGTGAAGCAGGTCTGCAGGTGTCTGTCTTTCTCTCCCCCTCTCTGTTTTTCCCTCCTCTCTCCATTTCTCTCTGCACTATCTAACAACAACGACAACAATAGTAACTACAACAACAATAAAAACAAGGACAACAAAAGGTAAAATAAATAAAATTTTAAAAAAAGACTTTAAAAAAAAGAAGTAAAATTTCTTATATAAAAGGGTAATTCCAGATGCTCTCTCCCTTAAGGAGGAAATAAAGAAACAAAGCAAGGGAACAGGGGGCTGGGCGGTGGCGCAGCCAGTTAAGCTCATGGTGCAAAGCGCAAGGACTGGTGTAAGGATCCCGGTTCAAGTCCCTGGCTCCCCACATGCAGGGAAGTCGCTTCACAAGCAGTGAAGCAGGTCTGCAGGTGTCTATCTTTCTCTTCCCCTCTCTGTCTTCCGTTCCTCTCTCCATTTCTCTCTGTCCTATCCAACAATGATGACAGCAATGTAACAGTAATAATAAGAACAAAGACAAACAACAAGGGCAACAAAAAGGAAAAATGGCCTCCAGGAGCAGTAGATTCATAGTGCAGGCACTGAGCCTCAGCGATAACCCTGGAGGAAAAAAAAAAAAACCAAAAAATAAAGCAAGGGAACAAGCAAAGTCAAGAGACAAGCCAGCCTTTGGTCTCAGCCTGCACAAGTGAGTTTCTCAGGGGCTGCAGAGGAAGTGGGCAGTGGAAGCAGAATGGAGGGGTCCAGTGGACTTTGGTGGGGGCAGGGTGTGGTGACTCACTCTGAAGAGGTGAGAAACATCTGCTGTGTTTCTCTTGCAAGCAGAGCACCATCATAGTGAGGGGACCAGCTTGGAAGGAGTTCATGTACACTGTCAGCCAGTGCAGCGGTGACATTCGTAAGGAGGGCTCTTTCCCTAGGCCACAGGAAACCAGGGGCATCTTTGGACGGGTTGCAGGATGTCAAGGAGGGCAGTCTGGTGAAGAGTGGGTGAGTTCTGCTTTTGACCTGAGCTTTCCACCCAGATGACGAATTTTGTTTTGGGGAGTGGGAGGCGTTGAACGAGCTGGAGACTCCTACAAAAGTGTCAGCTGAATCAGAAGCCTTCAGCCATAGGGACTGACAAAGTGTAATAATGCCTGGGAGGTTGTTCCTTTTGAAAACAACACTGAATAGACAGAGAAAGCCGACTCAGCCTTCACGATGAAGACAGCTGGACGGCATCAAACCAGGTAAGTGAGAGGTGGAGCACACGTTTTAGGCTAGCTGAAGACCCCAATGGAAACCCTCGTGGTAGTTTGGTGGACTGACTTGAAAATATAGCTTTGTCCCTTAGAATGATTAATTCAACGATCACCACCCTATGGTTCTAAAGTGATTTTTTAAATAACAAGCCACAAATGAACAGTGTTTAAGATTTTTCTGCTGGAGTAAATCAGGAAGGTTCCTTTGACAGCTTCTGGATCTTACCTAGGAGGCTGGTTCACCAGTTCTGCAGAGTCTACATATATATCTAACCAGATTTTGTATTTGTAAACATATATTTGTGAAACTTGGGCGTTCTCCATATGGTCACCTTCTGTAGTGTATAGCTTTTTCATAAATCCAACAAGTTGACTCTTACGAAGTTAGAACTTCCTGGGCCTGCAAGATAGCTTATCTGGATAGTGTGCTTGCTTTGTCAAGTATGCAACCCAACGCTAAGTCTGCTGTCCACAGCAGTGGAGGAAGCCTCAGTGCTGTGGTATCTCTCCTTCTCTGTCTTTTCCTATCTGCAAAATTCATCCCAGGGTGGTGAAACCTAGGCTTACATGCTTATAATTTATCAGGAAATAGATGTATAGGGTACCCACTTCCCAATTGTGCTGTATTCTAAATATTTGAGAATTTATGTTGTCCAAAAATCACAGGCACAGCTGAGTAGAAACAGAGGCGTCTGTTGAAGGCTTGTGAGAGCTAACTTGCAAGTCGGGAAGCAGGTCTGATCAGCATAAGTTGTTGAGCAAACTTCTGAGAAAGGAAGTTGTAGGGGGAGGGGTCCTATTTTCATGCCAGGTAAATTTAGAGTAATCTAACAGTCTAAAAATACTGAAGAGTTGTACAAGATGCTTTTTCATGAGAGGGGAGAGCAGTCACGTGCAGTTGGGAGAACATACAGGGAGCCTATGTATTCGTAGGTCACATTACGGAGAATGGTAGGTTAAGGTGTTACAGTAGTGAGAAAGGTGACTCCTTGGTAAAGGAGGGCTCAGTTGTGCAGCAGCCAGTTCCATCTGGGCATCTTATCAGCCTGGAGATATTTCTTAGTCTAATCAGAGCCAGGAGAATACTTCCTAGGAAGGGTTTGTTAACGTGTTCCAAACTTCACGCCCAAGCCAGTGTGTTTGATTTAGCCTCCTTTAATCTCAAGCATCCACCTCAGTTTTGACTAGGAGGAAGGGGGCAGAGTTGTAGAATGTTTTGATCACTTAGTTACATTTGGAACTCAGTGCATTTCCTAAATAAGTGTGTTGGAACTGATAAAGTTCTCACTTCAGATCCCAAAGGATACTAACCATGTTAGATGGCCTGCCCTCCTCTTCTCTCAGCTTTTCTGGACCCATGTTAGAGGGTGGCCAGGTTGGGCATGTCAGAGAGGTGAATCCTCCAGGTCTGAGGCTGCAGGGTTTGTAGACAGAGTGAGGTGACTGGAGAAGAATGAGGAAGTTGAGGCTAGGGCTGACTTGGAGAAAAAGACTGTATGACATTGGGAGTGATAAGCCAGAAGGGTAGGGCTGGCTGGCTTTCTGGGAATTAGTACTCAGATTTTCATTCTCTCCTTTTGATATTAGTCCTACCCCACCCTTCTCTCCCTCCCAGTTCTACTTTGCAGTGAGTCTGCTCCTGAGTTTCTGACCCCAGGCAAGTGTGATGGAAGAAACAGCTGGAGAGGGATTGGATGGGTGAAATGTGGCACTGGGAACAGCAGTGAGGAAGGGTAAAGAGCTAATCTGGAATTAGAAATCTGAGGAAGTTCCCTGGTGTCCATAGAAATAGTTCTAGGCATTCTCTGATGGGTCATGACTTGAATTCTCTCAAGCAGTTTTGCTTTAAAGATCTTAAGGCATTCTGGGCTATTTCCTTACCTTCTAGGTATAGTGATAAGCCCTCTTCTGCTTCAGACACAAAACGTGTAAACAGGCGGTAGGTAGCACAGCGGGTTAAGCGCAGGTGGCGCAAAGTGCAAGGACAGGAGTGAGGATCCCTGTTTGAGCCCCCGGATCCCCAACTGCAGGGGAGTCACTTCACAGATGGTGAAGCAGGTCTGCAGGTGTCTTTCTTTCCCGCTCTCTGTCTTCCTCTCCTGTCTCCATTTCTCTCTGTCCTATCCAATAATAACTACAACAATAAAATAACAAGGGCAACAAAAGGAAATAAATAAATATAAGAAAATAACAGTGTAAACAGCTAGCAAGCACTGGACCTTTCTTATTGGTCCGCAAGTGACTAGTCTCAAGAAGGCATTTGGAGACTGGTGAGGTGACTTGGCAGTAGAGCACGACTTGCATGCCTGAGACCCTGGGTTAGATCCCCAAACTGCATTTGCCAAAGCAGAGCAATGTTCAATTTCAACTTAGTAAAATAGATACTTCTTTTTAAAAAAAAAATAAAAGAGGTTTGGGCTGGGTGGTAGAGAACCTAGTTGAGTGCATTCATTACCATGCGCCAGAACCTCGATTCAAGCCACCTGCAGCAGGGGGATGAGCAGTGCTGCAGGCGTTTTTCTTCCTCCCTCTCCAACTTCCCCTTCTGTCTTGATTTCTCTCTGTCTCTGTCAAATGATAGTTCTTGGATTTACTGAGTTAGATCAGGTTTCTCTGGTGGTTTTGTTTGTTCTTATAAGCTGTTCAAAGAACATGCATGGTCTTTGGGCTTTTCTAGGTAGTCAGACACCATTTTCACTTTATTTCACAGGACTGGCAATATGTCAAACACTGTGTACTGTAAGGCAGGAGAGAATGCCCACTGGAATTTCCAGTGAGGTAGTGGACAATTGTAGGAAAACATGGTCTTCATTAATTCAAGTGTTGTCTAAGTTATACTCTGAATATTAGATGGAAAGTTTTTTTGGTTTTTTTGTTTGTTTGTTTGCTTTCACCAGAGCACTGCTCAGCTCTGGTTTGTGGTGGTTTAGGGGATTGAACCTGGGTCTTTGGAGCCTCAGGCTTGAGGGTCTCTGCATAACCATGATGCTATCTGTCCCTACCCTCCGCTGAATATTAGAGAGAGGCAGTGGCACTTGATCTTATGGTTCTAGGATGGACATGATTGGACTTGACATTTACAAGGTCATTTTCTAACCTAGATAAGAGAGGTTTCACTTGTACCCTGGAGACAAAGTCGATTGCAGCATGAGCAACAGCCGCTGAGCAAGTGAAGTCTGCAAATGTAGATTTGGTCCTTGCAGCCTTGCCCAGGAGTCTCCATTACCTAGCACGTTTGGGCGTAAGTGTCCACAAGTACCAGGGTTCAGAATAAAACTAACCCAAAATTATCTCCGTTGAATTCATCAATATGCTCTCCTCTCTGGTGAAGGAAAGTCCTAAGTTTTTGTTTGTTTTCTCCCCATTCTAAATACAAGACTGGGCTTTGACGAGCTGCTGAATGGCAAACAAGGCATGTCAGATCCCATTCAGGCATTTGTGTCATAAATCATTAGAGTGGGCCTAGGAGATCAACTCCCCTGAGTCGCATTTACCATCTGGAGGTACTGCTGGGCTTTACCGTGATGATTAAAGCATAAATTAATGGCTGTAATGAGCATTTTGTGTTGTCATAGTGCCGATAAGAGTATGCTCTGTTAGAAGGCGGGGCTGGGACTTGTACATCTCAACAGCAGCCCTTTCCTGTGAGTTATTTTCAGCATCAGCTCAGGAAATATCAAAAAATTTGTATGACTCTTAAACTTCATGTTTCTTGTGCTGAAATCATAGTCACACACTTCTGGCAAATCTGTTTGTTTACATACATTTGAAACTGCGGCTAGAAGCAGTGGATTTCACTCCTTGGCAATGAACTTTTCTCCTTCCTTTTCCTTTTAAATCCATGTTAGGAGTTAATTTAAAAATATATATACAGTGTTTTGTTCAGCTCTGTTCTTTTTTCACTTCCTACCAACATATGAAGTGATATTTTGTCCAGTACTTATGTGGTAGGGTAGGGTGCCACTTTATAGTTTCAGAGACTTATTTTTAGCCAGAGATGGAAGAACAAATGTCTTCTGTTGTGATTGCTTTGTGTGTATACACACTCACACATCCTGTCTTGCTTGAAAGAAATTCACTGTTTTGAGGAAGCTGAAATATGCCCATTTTAGTGGATGAGAGTCGCATTATTCTCAGAGATAACTCATTAGTTTTCTTTCTTTTCATGTCAGACGGGTGATGTGCTGACGCTGTTGACAAGGTTTGTGAGTGGCACATCTCACGCAGTCACATGGCAACCCAGTCATCACGCTTATGAACTACAAAAGGATCCTCGGATTAGTTATCTAATGTTGAATTTTTATTTAATTTTTAAATAGTAAAACTCTAAAAAAATTTATGATTTAGCCAAGGCTATGCTGATTTTCCGTAACACCGCAATTGATGACATCAGTGAGACAGAAGTTACTTTGCAAAATGAGCTTCTGACAGAATTCCTAGAAAAATATACTCAGTGTGAATCATTTGGTAGAGCTTAGATATGAGAGGATAGAAAGGAGGACAGAGGACATTTTTATTCCGATAAAGACCTGATGGGTAAAGACTGAAGAAGTAGCATCCTGGCTGTGCAAAAAGCCATTTGTGCTTGAGGCAGCAAGTTTCCGGAGTCAATCCTGAGGACCATTAGAAACCAGAGCTGAGCAGTGCTCTGGGGGAGACAAACAGACAAAGAAACAAATCTCATGGGTAAAAATGATCAAAGAATCCATCACTGTGTGGATTAACTAAGTATATTAGTAGGATGCTTGGAACTTGGGGTATATTTTTGTGGTAAAAATGGCCAGGAATTCCCAGCTACTATGAAAGAATATATTTAACTCCTAATGGATGAAAAAAAAAATGCAATGAAGAATAATAGGAAGTGAGACAGTGGTGATACTTCAACAGAGCAGAGAAATTAAATAGGTCTTATGACTCTACTATGGTGCATTCAAGGAACAAGAAGTTACTGTGTTATGGAAAATGTTAAGGAGGAGGACAGGCTGAAGGACTGAAGATGACTTGTAGCTCACTAATGTTCCAGGTTGTGCAGGGGAATTCCAGATTCCTGCTTGCGTCCATATGTAAGAGTATGAGTATGTCCATACTCAGGTCTGCATAAGCAGTGCCTGTGCTTGTCTCCTGCTTTCTGTGAGCTTTCTGTGTTCCTCCAGATAGCAATCAAATGCATCATCTTTTCCTGGAACTGCATAGATCAGTTTGGTATTTAGGGAAAGGCCTTTATTAAAAAAAAATAGACGTATTTTTATGAGCCTATTTATTTTAGTACTTTCTTGAAACTATATTAGGTACTAAGAGGCATTTGTGTTACAACACATTTGGGTGTGGGAAGCTACAAAAAAGTACTGACATTTTTATTGAACACCGAGCTTAAAAATTAAATCTAAGAGTAGACTGCCTAGTTTCTTCTGGGTAGTAAGACAAAACTACTTCAGTGGTTTAGTCAGGCTCTGCTTATATGAACCTTTGGAAGAAAGAAGATTATCTGTGAATAGTCTTGACATCAGCAGAGATAATTTAACATTGAAGTTATAAACATGGGCTGGCCAGATAGACTGTCAGTAAAGTGCTGTGGTACCATTTCCAGGAAGAACAATTCTCCTGCAGTTTTCTTTCATTTTTGACAGCCCTTGTTTATTTATTTTCCCTTCTTCTTCGCATTAAGTTTGTTATTACACCCTCTTCTAGGTAAAGAAATTAGTAGTGAAGTGATATCAGAAAAAATGGATAGATGATCTGAGCTGTAGTGTTCAAGGGTGTGTTTTTACCAGACATTCCCGTTTTTCAAAGTATTTTGGTTTCTGTTTCAGGAAAGGTGGAATAATAAACACTGAACAAAGAAAGTCAGTTACACTTGAATGTTTAGATTAAAATAAAAAGGAGAACAAGCACACTTAGTCTTTTTATGTTTGAAATTATATAACTTCTAGTTCTTTAGCTCCTGTGGATTTAGTTGAAAACTTTTGTTTTCCTTAGATCATATATTATTTTGAAGTCAGTGTCTTGGTAACAGATTTGTAACAGTTGTTATACTTTGGCATAAGTTACTAATATGAGACATTAGGAATTAAAGAAAGAATAGATTTTTTAACACATTTTTGAATAGTCTGTGTTCTCTAATAATCTAAAAAGCAGTTCTGAATTTTTTTCCCACCAGCGAAGTCATTGAGACTTAGTGCCTAAACAGCTCTACTGTTTTTCCTAGTGACTTTTTTTTTCTTTTCTCTAGATAAAGGCTGAGAGAGAGAGAGAGAAGGAGGGAGAGCAAGAAAGACACTGCAGCAGTGCCCCACTGCTCCTGAAGCTTACTGCCTGCAAGTGACCCCATGCTGGGGGCCAGGGCTGAACCAGGGTGCTTGCCCATGACAGTGCATGCCCTGCCCCGCCTACTCAGCTAGCAGCTTGATTTTGAATTGTTTGGCAACTGTAGTTTCAAGTCCAGGAAAGTAATTAGAGCACCTACAGAAGAATTAATTGCTTCTATTTTATTCTTTCTGTGGGTCTCTAGCTGTTTCTGGAGCCACAAGTAAACAGTGCTGACTTTAATTTAAATGAGAAGCTTTTTCACTATTTAGACTTTAATTTTTCTCTTTTTTACATTTATTTTCCCTTTTGTTGCCCTTGTTTTTTTTATTGTCGTTGTAGTTATTGTTGTTAGTGATGTCATTGTTGTTGGATAGGACAGAGAGAAATGGAGAGAGGAGGGGAAGACAGAGAGGAGGAGAGAAAGACAGACACCTGCAGACCTGCTTCACCGCCTGGGAAGCGACTCCCCTGCAGGTGGGGAGCCGGGGGCTCGAACCGGGATCCTTGCATTTCGTACCACGTGCGCTTAACCTGCGCTACCGCCCGACTCCCTAGACTTAAATTTTCTTTCCATAGCTCTCCTGTTAGAAACTTTGCAAAGCACTGTTCCTCTCTACCACCTGGCTAGGTGTCGGGAAAGAAGGAAAGGTAGTGAGGCCGCCCACAAACCCACACATGATTTATCTGGTAGTAAAAGTTGGGGGGAAGAAATGTCAAGAGTGATTTTGGATAATTTGAAAAATTTGGAAGTTCATGTTTTGTAAAATATAAAATCATTCAGTTTTGTATAGAAAGAAGTTACTGCAAATCATCCAATCCAGTCTTCTCCTTCACTGATTAAAAACTAAACCCAGCACAACTAATTGACTTTCTCGATAAGACAGAGATCAGAAACTGCAAAACCAAGATTTTGGCCTGATAGTTCCAAGTCCTCGTCGTCGTCTTCTTACACCAAGATTATCACTGGGGCTCAGTGCCTACATACAAAGCCACTGTCCCAGCACCCCCCTCTTTCCTCCCTCCCTTCCTTCCTTTGTACTTTATTTGATAGTTTAGAGAGAAAAAAAGAGAGACACCTGCAGCACTGCTTCACCACTCAGAAAGCTTTCCCCCTGCAGGTGGGGCCCGGGGGCTCGTGCGAGGGTCCTTATGTATTGTAACATGGGCGCTCTACCAGGTGCACCACCACATGGCCCCCACCTGACCTCTTTTCTGTTTCCTCATTCCCTTTCAAATTCTCTCTATATATAATAAGTGAAATGACAAAATAATAAACATAAGAATAATTTAATTGTTAAAAAGAACAACAAAGGAGGAGCCAGGCCTGTGAGATGGCACAGTGAACAGGGTGCTGACCTTGGGAGCCTGAGGTTTCCACTTCCATCCTCGGCATCCCACGTGCCAGGGTGATCCTCTGGTTCTCTTCCCCTTCTCAGCTTGTGTGAGCAAATTAATTAATTTAAAAAGTTCTAGGTAGGAACCATATGTGTGCTCATGGATAGCCCTCTTCTCTGACAGGTGTAAAACTATTGGCTGTAATGAGAGGGGGAAGGCAGCGGTGCAAGTGTAAGCATTTGGTTGAGCACACACATATTACCATACACAAGGACCTGGGTTCAAATCTCTTGTCTACCGGCAGAGGGGAAGCTTCACAAGTGGTGAGGCAGTACCATGCCAGCATGCCACAGATGTCTGTCCTCTCCCTCTTTGCCCCTCCCTCAGTTTCTTTCAGTCCTATCAAATACAGGAAAAATAAACTAAAATGAAGGGTAGAAAGACAGAGATACCTGCACTATTTCACTACTCACGAAGCTTTCCCCCAGCAAGTGGGGACTAGGGGCTTGTGTGTGGTAAATGTGCACTCAACCTGGTGTACCACCCCTTAGCCCCTGGCTCCTACTTTCAAAATGGTGATTTCAAGGGCTGTGGGTAGATAGCATAATGGTTAATGCAAAGAGACACTTGCCTGAGACTCCAAGGTCCCAGGTTCAATCCCCTGCACCACCATAAGCCAGAGCTGAGCAGTGCTCTGGTAAAAATAAATTAATTAATTAAATAAAGTGGTGATTTCAGGAAAATGAGTAATTCAGACTAAGAGACGTTCAGCCTACAAATATCTATGTTATGAACGTATGTCAGTAACACTTTCTGCCCTCAGACTGACTCCCCTTTGATCCCTTTTCTACTTTCTCACAGAAAGTTTATCAAGGAATTAAAAAAAAAAAAAAAGCTGTTAACGGACTAGCAAAGTAGCTTGCCTGCAAAATAGCTTCCCCAGATAGTGTGTGTGCTTTGCCGTGTGCGCCCAGGATGGAGCCTGGCCACCAGCCCTTCGGAGGAAGTATCAGTGCTGTGTACTTTGACCCTCTCCCTGTGTCTGTTTCTCTGAAAAAGTCAGCCTGGACCAGCGAAGCCCTGGCAATGACCAAAATAAAATAAAATAAGGTTGTTACTATCAAATACCACGGACACTATATTTAATAATATCAACGGGTATTTATTCAGTGTCAAAAACTATCCTAAGACTTCTTACATTTATTATTTAGTTCCTACTCTGCTGTAGAGATTATCATCTCCTTTCACAGATGAGAAAATCCACTTCAGGAGGTTAACTAACTTGCTGAAGAGGTTACACAATAGGCTGGGGCGATAGGATAATGGTTATTCAAAATGGATTTAATGCCTAAGGCACCAAAGGTCTTAGCTTCAATCCCCAGCACCATCATAACCAGAGTTGAGCAGTGCTGTGGTTAAAATAGTTACACAACTAACAGATAAACCGGATATGGAACCAAGTTTTCTGATTCTGAGACATTAATTTTTTTTCTTTTTTTTTTTTTTTTTTTGTGTGGCAGTTTTTTTGTGGCGGGGAGGCAGGGAGAGGGGGAGAAGAGAGAGAAGGGGAGACAGAGAGGACATCACTGTGCTCCCTGAGACGACGTAATGATTGTAAATCAAAACATTCACGTTCTGCACCGAAGGCCATCTGCTGTGATGAGCTTTTCATGTTTATATTGGTAGAGGTCTGTGGATTTTCTACTGAGTGGACCACAGTGGACAGAATGTTACTGTCCCTCATTTGTTCACTGTGTAGAGGGAAAACTCAGAGACACCTGCAGTGTTATATATAGACATCATTTCGCATTTTTCAGAGGTCATGGATCTTTCATGCAAGAACTCATGGCTTGGAAAGCTTCTCTAGTTAAGTAACTGATGTGTTAGTGGTTGGAAAATCAACTACTCATGCTATTTTTGCTCTTGATCAAGGTGGTGGTGTCTGCTATTCAAAACAAGTTAAAGGGTTTGCATAAAATGTTGGTGGCAGCGGAAGGAGGCTGCATGTCTCATATGCCCCACTGCTTTACATAAAAGTTGCTCTTTAAATGTTATCCCTGTTCCCCATTTCATTCCCTATCGAGTACCTTCTAAAATGTTTTAGTTTAGGGCCTGGAGATAGCGTATCTGGTAGAGCATATACCTCACTATGTGAGAACCCAGATTTGGACCCCAGCAACACATGGGAGGACCAGATGAGGGAGCGGTTCTGTGGTGTCTCTCCTGTCGTACACTATCTGAAATAAAAGGTAGGGAGGAAGGGAAGGGAAGGGAAGGGAAGGGAAGGGAAGGGAAGGGAAGGGAAGGGAAGGGAAGGGAAGGGAAGGGAAGGGAAGGGAAAGGAAATAGGGGGCTAGGTGGTCCTGGACCCAGTTATACTGGCTCCACCAGCTTAGCTCATATTTTATTTTACTGCCTCCAGGGTTATTGCTGGGGCTTAGTGGCTGCACTACGAATCCACTGTTCCTGGAGGCCATTTTTTCCCATTTTGTTGCCCTTGTTTTTGTTGCCATTGCTGTTGTTGTTGGATAGGACAGAGAGAAATTGAGAGAGGAGGGGAAGAGAAAGATAAGACACCTTCAGACCTGCTTTACCACCTGTGAAGCAACACTTCCTCCCCACCCCCCCCACCCCCGCAGGTAAGGATCGAGGAGCTTGAACCGTGTGCTACCGCCCACCCCCCAGTTGATAACTATTTATGAATCTTTTTGTAATAGTGTGATATCTTTGTTGTCTTTTAGGAAAAAAGGGATTTAACTGAATGGTGGATTCTTTTGCCCAAAGCAAGTGATACTCTCTCTTAATCAGTTGAAGGTTTTTTTTATCATTATTATTGTACATCAATGTTGTTAATATTTCGGAGGCTCTTGCCAGCCGGGCTGGCTTCACGGGCGGGTAACAGAGACGCGGAGACAACGGCTGGGCAGGGAAGCTGTATTTCTTTATTCAGGAACAACGATTCACAAACTAAGACAAACTAATCACCAAACAGAACTCTGCTGTCTCTTTGCGGCGGCGCAAGCACTCTCTCTCTTACTCTGGAACTCAGGAACTCTCTAACTCTGGCACTCTGGAACTCTCGTACTTGAGAGCCCTCTGAAACTCTGGCCCACTGGAACTCTCTCTTACTCTGTAACCCTGAAACTCTCGAACTCAGGAACTCTGGAACCCTCTAACTCTGCAACTCTCGAACTGCGGAACTCTCTTATTCAGGAACCCTCTCTCCGGGTTCCTTGGGGCGGGGCCAAGCAGGCCCGCCAAATTAACTGGACTAATCCAATTCTCTTGGCGGGGGAGGGTTAGAACAAACCAATGTAAAGCATACGACACATCAACACCATTCCCACCACCAAAAGACTGTGTCCCATCCCATCCTCTTCCCCCTCCACCGCCCCACCCTGTGAAGCCAAATATCCACCCTCACCCTCAAACCAGGGTTTTCACTTTGGTGCCCTCCTCCAAGCTCAGTATCCTGCTTTGAGTCTCCCTTTCTGTTCTTCTTTCTCAACTTCCGTTGATGAGAGGGATCATCGCATACTCATCTTTATCTTTCTGACTTAGCTCACTTAACATAATTCCATCTTGGATGGAGTTAGAAGGAATTATGTTAAGTGAAGGTTTTTTTTTTAAAGATTTTATTTATTCATGAGAAATGATAGGAGAGAGAGGAAGGACCAGACATCACTCTGGTACATGTGCTGCTGGGGATTGAACTCAGGACCTCAGGCTTGAGAGTCCAAAGTCTTATCCACTGTGCCACCTCCCAGACCACGTGAAGGGTTTTTTTTTAAATATTATTTATTTGTTTATGATATAGACAGAAGAGGGAGGGAGGGAGGGAAAGATACACGTGCAGCCTGTCCTGCCATTCTCGAGTCTCTCCCCACCCACTGCAGGTGGAGACTTTACCAGGTTTGCTTCCTTCTTCCTCCTCCAGTTTGCTTGTTTGTTTGTTTGTTTTGTTTCTTTTAACCACAGAACTGCTCAGCTCTGGTTTATTGTTTCTGGGGATTGAACCTGGACCCTTCAGTGCCTCAGGCATGTAAGATTTTTGTTTGTTTGTTTGTTCCACACAACCTTTATGCTATCTCCCCAGCAGAAGTTGAAGACGTCTTAGAGGTAGACTTTCTGTACTCTGTAACCTGGTGGATTATGAGAGAACAAGAAATGGGAACTGGCCAGGGAGCACATTCAGTTGGGATTTCAGCTGAAAGAATTTGTAGGGTAAGAAAGCACTGCTAGTATTGTTGCTGCGTCCACTGCCGTGACACCAAGAGACTTGCAGAATCTCCTTCCAGGGTAAACTGAAGTTTCTTTATTTAAAAAAAAAAAAAAAATATATATATATATATATATATATATTTATTCCCTTGTTATTTTATTGCTGCTATTACTGTTGTCATCGTTGTTGGATTCGACAGAGAGAAATGGAGAGAGATGGGAGAAGACGGGGAGAGAAAGACAGACCCCTGCAGACCTGCTTCACTGCTTGTGAAGCGACTCCCCTGCAGGTAGGTAGCCAGGGCTCAAACCGGGATCCTTATGCTGGTCCTTGCGCTTTGCGCCACCTGCGCTGCTGTGCATTATTGACACTTCTATGCCTGTTATTACTGAGCAGAATTCAAGATAAAGGACATCTGGGCCATTTCTACTGCTTGGCTCTTACAAATAGAACTAATGTGAGTGTTGGTATCAAGGGTTTTGTGTACATATATATTTTCAATTTCTCTGGGATAAATGCCTGAATGTGCAGTCGTGAATTATGTGGTGCTGGCATGTCTGGTTCTAGAAGATGCCACACTGTTGTCCATTGTTATTATACCATTATACTTTCTTGTCAGCAATATGTGAAAAAGCCCATGTTTCCACATCTTTATCAGGCTTGGTGTTTGTCACTCTTTCTCAAAGATTTCTTTTACACGAAATATAAAGAGCGTTGATGTGAGAAAGGAAAAGAGAGAAGGCAGAGCACAGTCTGCCCCATGTAGTGGCAGGGTAGAACCAGAAACCTCAGGCAGGCAATTCCCAAGCTCTGCCAAGAGCGTTTGCCTGTAGAGAGAAGGGAAACTCAGCACAGCACCAGAGCTGCTGTGTGTGTTGGCCACGTGGTGGCCAGAGCAGGAAGCTGGACAGTGCACATGGCAAGGCAGGGCCTCGACGGTGAGCTGATCTAGATGTCTGGCTCATCTGGCTCCTTTATTTATTTATGAAGTCATTACTATGACTTCACTTCTCCAGACTGACTGGTTTTCAGAAAGGAGCGATAGTGGGGGAGAACACCACAGCACCGAAGCTTCCTCCAGCGTGGTGGGAGCCAGGCCTGAGCCTGGGTCACGCATTGAGCCCAGCAGGCATGTCATCCGTAAGAGCTAGTTACTGGCCCTCCGGGCTATCACTGTTGTTTCAGTCATTGCTGTAGCTGTAGCGACATTGCAGTTTGGTGCAATTTGCATTTCCTTCATGACTGGTGATGCTAAATACCCTCTTGTGTGTGTTTGTCATCTGAAATGGCTGTTTCTTGTGCCCATTTTCGAATGAAAGTTCTTATGATTTAACCTCCTTGTGTAATCACATGATGTCACCCACATAGAGAAACTCACAAGCTTTTTTTTTTTTTTTTGCCTCCAGGGTTATTGCTGGGGCTCCTGTGCCTGCACTAGGAATCCACTGCTCCTGAAGGCTATTTTTTCCCTTTTGTTGCCCTTGTTGTTGTCATTATTGTTGCCATTGATGTTGTCATTGTTGGCTAGGACAGAGAGAAATGGAGAGAGGAAGGGAAGACAGAGGGGGAGAGAAAGATAGACACCTGCAGACCTGCTTCACCGCCCGTGAAGCACCTCTCTCTCTCTCTGTCTCTCTGTCTCTCTCATTCTTCTAGACTTAACTTAATGTTATCTTTTCGGAAATGTCCGCTTCTATTGTAGGAAAAAAAAATTCCTATTCACGTATCCACTTACCTATTCTATTTTTTTAACACTCTACTTCTGTCCATATTTTATCTAAGAAGAGATTTGCTCAGCTATATGCCTTACTGAATACACTCTGATGAATGAGAAAATAATCAGTTTATTGTGTCATTTTACTCCCAGGGACTAGAACATGCCTGGGACGGACTAGTCACATAGTAAATACTTACTGAAGGACTGAATAAGCAGTGAATTTGATTCCATATATCGACACTCCCTTCCACAGCATATTGCCCGGCATATCCTGTTTATATTGTAATCAGAGGGACAGTAAACACTCGTTATACTGACTGGACACTGGCCAGTGCCAACCTGCCTCTGTGCCCATTTGCTCAGCACTAATGTACTCTGTCACAGCTCTTTGTGGACTCCTTCCCTCTCCCTCCTGGAACATTTGATACCTAAAACATGAAATTGGAAGAACCTATAAGAACTTCTGTTTCTCTGGTCCTAGCAGTTACCTGGCACAAAATAGATGGTCACATCTGAGCAAATAGTTCTTAGTTTCAATATTGCTTTTACTTGTGTGAGGTCAGAATCCAGCTGCATTTTGAGTAAACCAGTGTCCCACTGACCAGGTTGCCAGAACGCACAGGAAACATCTGTTAATTTTGGAAAGCAGTTACACTGATTTGGAGAATTATTGCTATTGACTTAAACAAAGCTCTCTTTGAAAGAAGGCCTTATGTGCAACTATCTTTATTAGAAACATAGTGAGCTGGGGCCTGATGGTAGCGTAGCAGGTTAAGCGCACATGGCGCAAAGTGCAAGGATCCCAGTTCGAGCCCCTGGCTCCCTACCTGCAGGGGGGGGTCACTTCATGGGCGGTGAAGGAGGTCTGCAGGTGTCTATCTTTTTTTTTTTTTTATTTAAGAAAGGATTAATTAACAAAACCATAAGGTAGGAGGGGTACAACTCCACACAATTCCCACCACCAATCTCCATAACCCACCCCCTCCCCTGATAGCTTTCCCATTCTTCATCCCTCTGGGAGCATGGACCCAGGGTCATTGTGGGTTGTAGAAGATAGAAGGTCTGGCTTCTGTAATTGCTTCCCTGCTGAACATGGGCGTTGACTGGTGGGTCCATACTCCCAGTCTGCCTCTCTCTTTCCCTAATAGGGTGGGTCTCTGGGGAAGCGGAGCTCCAGGGCGCATTGGTGGGGTCTTCAATCCAGGGAAGCCTGGCAAGCATCCTGGTGGCATCTGGAACCTGGTGATTGAAAAGAGAGTTAACATACGAAGCCAAACAAATTGTTGAGCAATCATGGATCCCAAGCTTGGAATAGTGGAGAGGAAGTGTTAGGGAGGTACTCACTGCAAACTCTAGTGTACTTCTGCTTTCAGGCATATATTTTGCAGTAGTTTATGGATACGTGTGCACATAAGCTCTCTCTCACAGAAACTGGTGTATATCTAGGTTATGGGACTTTGTTAGAAAGTAAACCACCTGAGATGAAATTAGAGTGTACTATAAAAGGAGAGGTCTCACCCGAGTAATGAAGCTGAAGGGTTGTCATTCCACTCGTGAAGTCTCTGGACACAGTCTGAGGTGAAGCATGTTGAGGTAGCAATCGTTGCGTTGGTTAGGTTGTGATCGGCGGATGCAATATTATTTGGTATGGATTGGGAGACGCATATGGGAAAGTGGGTCCTATCCAAGGGTTCCAGGACTGGGGGAAGTAGGGGCTCTATAGTGGAGATGTGAGTTTCCTGCTGTCTTAGGGTTCAAAAAGACAATCGATAGTTAATGTTATCATCACATTATTTGGTAATTGGGTTAACTTTGAAAAGTCCTTTTGTTATGGTTTGCTGTACAGTATCCAGTATCGTGTATATAGCTGTGCTATTGGATGCTTCTAATCTACTTGGTCTAGGCTTTTGAGAGAGCCCGCATATCAAATACACAGCCTATATATTAAAAAGATTCAGTTTGTGTTTTGAGAAACTTTGAGACATACAATTGATTTTCCCCCTCTCATATTAATCAACTACTGATTTATATGTCTACATTTTGCTAGGAGTGTACATAAACACCATTCCCACCACCAAAAGACTGTGACCCATCCCTCCCACCCACTCCCACCCCCCACTGGCCCAGGAAGCTGCATGTCTACCCCTCACCACAGGGTTTTTACTTTGGTGCCCTACTTACAATTTGATGAGGTCCTGCTTTTAGTTTCCCTTTCAGATCTTCTTACTCAACTTCTGTTGATGAGTGGGATCATCCCATACTCATCTTTATCTTTCTGACTTAGCTCACTTAACATAATTCCTTCTAGCACTGTCCAAGATGGGTCAGAGAAAGTGCGTTCATTGTTCTTGATAGCTGCATAGTATTCCATTGTGTATATATACCACAGCTTTCTCAGCCACTCATCTGTTGTTGGGCACCTGGGTTGCTTCCAGGTTTTAGCTATTATGAATTGTGCTGCTATGAACATAGGAGTACACACCTCTTTGTGGTTGTGTGTTATGGAGTCCTTGGGGTATAACCCCAGGAGAGGAATTACTGGATCATATGGAAGGTCCATGTCTAGCCTTGTGAGAGTTTTCCAGACTGCTCTCCACAGAGGCTGGATCAATTTACATTCCCACCAGCAATGTAAAAGGGTTCCTCTGTCCCCACATCCTCTCCAGCATTTGTTGCTGCTGTCCTTTTTGATGTATGCCATTCTTACAGGAGTGAGGTGGTATCTTAGTGTTGTCTTAATTTGCATTTCTCTGACAATCAGTGACCTAGAGCAGTTTTTCATGTTTGTTAGCCTTTTGGATCTCCTCTGTAGTGAATGTTTTGTTCATATCCTCTGCCCATTTTTGGATGGGGTCATTTGCTTTTTTGGTGCTAAGTTTGCTGAGCTCTTTATATATTTTGGTGATTAGTTTCTTGTCTGATGTCTGGCATGTGAAGATCTTCTCCCATTCTGTGAGGGGTCTCTCTGTTTGTTTAATAGTTTCTTTGGATGTGCAGAAGCTTTTCAATTTGATGTAGTCCCATTGGTTTGTTTCTGCTTTAGTCTTCCTTGCAATTGGGTTTGATTCATCAAAGATGTCCTTGAGGTGTAGGTGGGAAAATGTTTTACCAATGTTTTCCTCTAAGTATTTGATTGTTTCTGGTCTGACATCTAGGTCTTTGGTCCATTTGGAGTTGATTTTTGTTTCTGGTGAGATAAAGTGGTTCAATTTCATTCTTCTGCATGTTACAACCCAGTTTTCCCAGCACCATTTATTGAAGAGAGTCTCCTTTTTCCATTTAATCCTTTGGGCCCCTTTATCAAAGATTAGATGCCCATAGGTGTTGGGATTTATTTCTGGGCTTTCAATTCTGTTCCACTGGTCTGTGTGCCTATTTTTGTTCCAGTACCATGCTGTTTTGATGATGATGGCTTTATAATATAGTTTAAGGTCTGGGAGTGTGATGCCTCCATTTCTGTTTCTTTTCCTCAAGATGGTTTTGGCAATTCTAGGTATTTTCAGGTTCCAGATAAATGACTGTAGTGTTTGTTCTATTCTCTTAAAGAAGCTTGGTGGAACTTTGATGGGTATAGGTGTCTATCTTTGTGTCTTCCCCTCCTTTCTCCATTTCTCTCTGTCCTATCCAACAACAACAACTACTGTAACAATAAAAAAGGGCAATAAAAGGGAATAAATAAATATTTTTTTAAAATTATAATTTGTATGCTTATAAACTGGTAAATCTATTTATTTATTTTTATTAGAGATTTAGTATTGCTTTACAAAACCATAAGGTAGTCGGGTTGTAATTCCATATAGTTTTCACAACCAGTGTTCTGTGTCCCATCCCCTTCACTAGAAACTGCAGTAGAGGAGGGCCAGGCAGTAACGCAGCAGGTTAAGTGCACAAGGCACAAAGTGTATGGACCAGCATAAGGATCCCAGTTCAAGCCCCGAGCTCCCCTCCTGCAAGGGGGATGGAGGTCACTTTACAGGTGGTGAAGCAGGTCTGCAGGTATCTTTCTCTCCCCCTCTCTATCTTCTCCTCCTCTCTCCATTTCTCTCTGTCCTATCCAACAACAATAACAATAATAGCAAGGCCAACAGAAATGGCCTTCCAGGAGCAGTGGATTTGTAGTGTAGGCACTGAGCCCCAGTGATAACCCCTGAGACAAAAAAAAAAAAAAGAAGAAGAAGAAGAAGAAGAAGAAAGAAATGTAGTGAGCATCCCCATTCATGGAGTGGCTAAGTGAGAGACATTCCTTTATATAAATATTCCCTTTTTGTTGCCCTTGTTGTTTTTTTATAGTTATTACTGTTGTTATTGTTGTCATCGTTGTTGGATAGGACAGAGAGAAATGGAGAGAGGAGGGGAAGACAGAGAGGAGGAGAGAAAGACAGACACCTGCAGACCTGCTTCACCGCCTGTGAAGCGACTCCCCTGCAGGTGGGGAGCCGGGGGCTGGAACCAGGATCCTTATGCCGGTCCTTGTGCTTTGCGCCACCTTGCTTACCCCACTGCACGACTGCCCAACTCCCATGAGAGACATTCTTTTCCTCTCATTCCACAAGTCCTTTTGACAAAATGTATAAAAAGGCTTCATAGAATCTATATTTCTATTCCACTCAAAAGCAGTTATTTTTAAATTTTACTTTCTTCTTTTATTAGCAGTCTCTTAAGTAATACAGATGTTAAGATGGTTTCCATTGGGGTCAGGTGGTGGCTCACCCAGTAGAGTTCACACCCAGTAAGAGCTCACTTGCTACCATCTTTGAGGACCCAGGTTCAAGCCCCTGGTCCCCATCTGCAAGGGAAAGCGTCATGAGCAGTGGGACAGAGCTGCAGACTCCTTGCCTCTCTGTCTCTCTCTATGTCTCTCAGAAAGGAAGGAAAAAAGAAAACGGCCATGAGGAGCAGTGGAAGTGTTGTGCAGGAGACGGAGGGAAGACGGCATAGCGATGATGCAAACAGACTGTCGTGCCTGACGCTCCAGTGTCCCCCACACCACCATGATCCAGAGCTGAACAGTGCTCTGGTAAAAAATAATAAATAAACAAATGTGAATTGCACTAAAATATTCTTACTAAACCAAAAATAAAAGATAAAAATTAAGCCAAAAATGTTCTAAAAAAATTGCTGCACAGGCATCAAGCCTCAGTAATAAGCACTGAAAAAGAAGAGATACTATATATTATATGCCATCAGAGAGCAGACCATTATGTCATTAAGAAAAGTTTCTTCCCCTTTTTCTAGTTAATTTAAGTATCTTATCTTACAAAATGATAAGATCTCAAGGGTATATTTCACGCCTACACAGTTTCTTTTTTTTTTTTCCCTTTTGTTGCCTTTGGTGTTTATCGTCATTATTGTTATTATTGTTGTTAATTGCTGTTGTTGTTGTTGGATAGGACAGAGAGAGAGAGGAGGGGAAGTCAGAGAGGGAGAGAAAGACAGACACCTGCAGACCTGCTTCACACTTGTGTATCTCCCCCCCCCCCCCCCGCAGGTGGGGAGTCGGGGCCTTGAACCACAATCCTTATGCTGGTCCTTGTTCTTCACGCTATGTGCGCTTAACCCGCTGCGCCACCGCCTGGCTCCCCCTACACAGTTTGTTTTCCACAAGTCACCACACTTCCCACCAGTGTTCTCTGCTCCTCATCCCCATAACCACCAAAGTTCTCACAAAGTCCAGGAGACAGTTTAGCCACTGTCTTTTCCCCAAGCCATTTTTATTTGTGATGAATAGTGGTTTACTGGTTACTATTTTGTTCATCTAAGTTCTGCATAGTGAGTGAAACCGTTCAGTAGTTGTCTTTCACTTGGTTCACAGAGAATGGTCACTTAAAGTCCCATTCACTTGGTTCTATAGGACCCAGTAGCATCTTTCTCTGTTGTAGAGTTGTGCTCCACTGAATATATCTGATAGCTTCTTTATCCAGCCGTCTATCATTTGGGTATTTAGTTTGCTTTCGTACTTTGGCTACTGTGAACAGTGCAGCGCTGAACTCAGGAGTGCGTGTGTCCTTTTGGTCTAGTGCTCCGTTAGATGCGTGCCTAGGAGTGCTACTGCGAAATCCTAGGGCATTCCCATTCTTCATTTGCTTAAGAATTCTTCAGGACAGAGGGATAGCATAATGGTTATGCAAAATGACTCAGGCTTGAAGCTCCAAAGTGCCAGGTTCAGTCCTTCAGACTACCATGAGCCAAAATTGAGCGGTGTTCTGGTAAAAAACGAAACAACAAAGAACACCAAACGAAACAAAACAGAACTCTCCAAACTCCATGGGGGCCGCATCATCGCATCATTTTGCGTTCCCCCAACAGAAACCAACGTTGGGGGTGCTAGGAGAGCAAGAGTGCATGCCTTGCCGTGGCCCAGCCCAGGCTAAAGTTCTTGCAGCTCATGGGAGTGCTGTCTGCATTCCCTCTTCATCTCACTGTTTATCGGGAAGATAAAGAATGAAAACGCTGGCCCGGGAGCAGTGACATGCAGGCTCGAGGCCCCTGTACTGAGGGGGGGGGGAATCACAGTTTAGCAAAACTCTTCTTAAAAACTTAAATCCTTACGGGAAAAAGTACCCCTGTATCTTACCACAAGTGTCCCAAAGAGCCTAGTAAAGGGCCTTGTGTAATTTATAAAAACTATGAGGGAATGATCTAAATGATTTAGGCACAAGTAAATCACCTGGACAGTACACCTGTTTTGCCGTGTGCTAGACACAGGTCTGAACCCAACCTGGCTATACTGAAGGAAGCTTAGGTATTGTGGTTTCTCTCTTTTCTTCCTTTCTGTCTGTCTTTCTTTATTACTAATGGTTTACAATCAACAGTAAAGTACAGTGGTTGCTACATGTGTAACATTTCTCAGTTTTCCGCACAACACTCTAACCCCCGACCTAGGTCCTCCTCCATCATGTTCCAGGACCTGAACCCCTCCCCACCCCACCCCACCCCACTCCAGAGTCTTTTACTTTGGTACAATACGCCAATTCCAGTCCGAGTTCTGCTTTGTGTTTTCCCTTCTGTACTTATTTCTCCATATCTATATTTGTGAGATCATCCCATATTCATCCTTCTCTTTCTGACTTATCTCACTTAACATGATTCCTTCAAGCTCCATCCAAGAGGTGAGGAAAGTGAGTTCAAGTGGTCCAGGAGGTGGCACAGTGGATAAAACATTGGACTCTCAATGATGAAGTCCCAAGTTCAATTCCTGGCAGCACATGTGCCAGAGTGATGTTTGGTTCTTTTTGTCTTCTTCTTCTTCTAGCGTTTGCCCTTCTTCCGTAGCCACTCAGTGGCTTTGAAAGTGACTGGGATCCATGTGGATTCAGTCGGCTAGGAAGGATCGTCAGTTTCCCCAATGAATGGGTACTCACGGGATGCACCACGAGAAGGTCGATCCAATGCATCCCATTTTTTTTTTGTCTTCTTATCCTCCTTAATAAGTAAATAAGACATTTTTTAAAAAATGAATTCACCATTTTAATAGCTGAGTAGTATTCCACTGTGTATATAGACCACAACTTTATCAGCCACTCATCTGTTGTTGGACACCTGGGTTGCTTCCAGGTTTTGCCTATAGCAAATTGTGCTGCTATGAACACAGGTATACATGCATCTTTTGGGATGGGTGGTGGGTGTGTTTGCTTCCTTAGGGTATCTTTCTCTCTCTATCTCTCTGTCTTTTTTCTACCTGTAAAAGAAAAAGTCAGCCTGGAGCAGTGAAAAATTTGTGACAATAATAGCAGAAAATATACATTCCCTTGTAACCATATACTTATTGCTACTAATATTTATGTGGTCAGTGATATCATATCAATGCAAACATTTCTGCCAAAATGCATTATTTTAGACTCACGAAGCTTTCCTTTCTGTGGTGGCTCCATGTATAGTGGCCAGGGACTCAAACTGCAGTCCTGAAGTGTGACCTCTATGGGGTGAACTGTCTCCATCTTTAGTTCAGATTGAGCCCTTCCCACCGTAAACAATAGATTTGTGATACTCTGTAATTTACAAAATAATGCCATCTCTGCTTATTCTTCAGAATCTTAGACCAGGTAAATATTTCTGCTGGAGCCTATAAAACATCTATTTCATTATTTATTTATTTTTCTTTTATCTCCAGGGTTATCGCTGGGGCTCAGTGCCTGAACTGTGAATCCACTGCTCCTGTGGCCATCTTTTTTCCCATTGTTATTGCATAGAACAGAGAAAAATGGAGAGAGATGGGGAAGATAGAGAGGGGGAGAGATAGACAACCTGCAGACCTGTTCCACTGCTTAGGAAACAACCCTCTGCAGGTGGGGAGCTGTGGTCTTAAACTGGATCCTTGCACTTCTGACTATGTGCAACTTTACTGCCCGGTCCCTGCTACCAATTATATATATTCCCATTTGTTGTCCTTGTTTTATTGTTGTAGTTAGTATTATTGTTGTTATTGATGTCATCTTTGTTGGATAGGACAGAGAGAAATGGAGAGAGGAGGGGAAGATAGGAGGGGAGAAAAGACAGACACCTGCAGACCTGCTTCACCGCCTTTGAAGCAACTCCCCTGCAGGTGGGAAACCGGAGGCTCGAACCGGGATCCTTGTGCTGGTCCTTGAGCTTTGCTCCACATGCTGCCAGTTTTATCACTGGGCCTGGAGCCTGCAGTTTAAATCTAATGCTCCTTGTGGGCGGTGGGCATTTTTTTCCTTTTCCCCTTTTCCTTTTTTTTTTTTTCCTTTTTCTTTCTAAATTTTTTTTTATTAGACAGAACAGAGACAAATTGAGAGGAGGGGGCAAGGAAATCCAGAGAGGGAAAGTTACACACTTGCAGACCTGCTTCAACTGCAGGTGGGGAGTGGGGTCTTGAACCTGGGTCCTTGTTCTTGGTAATATGTAAGCTTAGATGGGTGCATCACCACCTGCCCTCCATTTCATTATCTTCTTTTATAAATGTTTATTTATTTATTTATTTATTCCCTTTTGTTGCCCTTGTTGTTTTATTGTTGTAGTTATTATTGTTGTTGACGTTGTTGGATAGGACAGAGAGAAATGGAGAGAGGAGGGGAAGACAGAGAGGGGGAGAGACAGACAGACACCTGCAGACCTGCTTCACCAACTGTGAAGCGACTCCCCTGCAGGTGGTGTGCCGGGGGCTTGAACTGGGATCCTCATGCTGGTCCTTGCGCTTTGCTCCACCTGCGCTTAACCTGCTGCGCTACCGCCCGACTCCCCCATTTCATTATCTTACCAGTGTGCTTCCTCCCTAGGATTTACCTTGCAAACTGTGGGGAGCTTGTCATTTTCTACCTGCCCTGATGGCAGGTAGACAGTCTACAGCATGCTCCTCTGCAGTGTCTACAGAAAGTGTACTGGGAACCATTCTCACAGTTCACACGTCAACATCCATTACTTGTATTTGGGGGATGGTTCCGGTGGGGGTCACAATTCCAATCCATCCTCTCTGCCTTGGACCTTTTCTTTCATAAATAATGAAAGAAAAGAAAAACAGGGCTGGAGAGAGCACAGTGGTTGTACAAAAAGCCTTTCATGCCTAAGGCACCCACCCAACTCCACCATAAGCCAGAGTCAAGCAGTGCTGTGTTAAAAAAAAAAAAAAAAAGTGTAAGTGTTGAGAAGGGAGGCAGAGAACTTTAACTTGATTATATGTTAAAGTTGATTATATATTTATAAAAGTTGTATAGAATTTTTGTTGTTTAAAAGGTGAAGGTGCTTGGGATGAAAACATAGACTGTGCCTTCTTTTCTCATGATCCCCCTCCATTCCACCTGGTTATCAATATGGTTTTTTTTGGGGGGGGTAGGGAGTTAGTGGGGGAGGTGGAAGAGGTTGTTTGGTTTGGTCTCCATTGAGGAGGGGGTTGACTGTTGTGCTTTGAATTATGGAAAGTTTTAAAATGGAAAGGTTAGTAGCAGTTGATCTTTGTTCCTAGGAAGCCTTTGTTATCTTGGAGTAGGGCACAGCCTGTCAGCTGTTTCCCCTGGGCAGGAACAGTCTTGATAGGCTAACTCATCCCCAGCCAACGCCAGTGAAGGGCGAGAGTCAGATATGCTCCTCTCATGGGGGGGGGGGGGTGACATGCTGACTCTGCTCACTCCTCAGTCCTCTCCCCTTTCCTCTTTTCCTACTGCTTTCTTCATTTCTCCTCTCTCTCTCTCTCTCTCTGTCTCTGTCTCTCGCTAGTGACACAGGACAGGCTGTCCTAAGGTGCAAGACTTCTTCTACTTTAGTTCAGGATGAAAACTACTTAGGAAAACAAGAACAGAAGCAGAGTGCTAGGGGGAGACGGGGGCTGGTGCTTTGCAGCAGAGCAAAGGGCTCCGGGGAGCCGGGGTGTGTTCAGATCCTGCAACACGATGGCAGAGGAGGACCTGGGGGCTGTTAAAGGATTACGTGGAAAACGGAGAAATGTTACACGTGTACTATTTACTGTCAACTGTAAGCCATTAATCCCTGCCCCCATAAAGGAGAAAGGGAAAAAGAAAACCAGGCACTTAGAAACGTGAAAGAAATTTGCTTCATTTTGCAAAATGAGGCCCGTATGCTCAAGGGAATCAAGTGACACCTATCATGTTGTCATTTATAGACTTCATCTTGTCGCTAGTCAAAGCTGTGTTGCTGTGACCACTGGTTACTAAAGCGCTGTCTCATCAAATAAATAATAAATACATCTGAATTTGAATATTAACTCATCCATACATGTGGGGGTGGGGTGGGACTAGAGCATTACGCTAGCATGTGCAATGCCGTAAAATGATTTTGAGATTTCATGCTTAAGAAGAATCCAGTGCTTTATGGATCTCCCGGGATGAGAATAAAGAAACCACTTTTTTTTTTTTTAAACTATTCTGAGATCCAGTGTGTAGCTTCAAGTAAGCCATTTACATTGGTCAGTAAAATTCTTCTTCTTCTTCTTTTTTTTTTAATTTTATGTACTTATTCTTGAGAAAAAGAGGAGAGCCAGATACCACTCTATTACATGTGGAGCTGGGGGTTGAACTCAGGCCCTCATGCTTGAGTCCACTGCTTTATCCACTGTGTCACCTCCCGGCCCACAGTAGAATTCTTTATTTTATTTTATTTTATTTTTTATTTAAGAAAGGATAACAACAGATGAGTGGCTGAGCAAGTTGTGGTCTATATACACAATGGAATACTACTCAACTGTAAAAAAAAAATGGTGACTTCACCGTTTTCAGCCGATCTTGGATGGACCTTGAAAAAAATCATGTTGAGTGAAATAAGTCAGAAACAGAAGGATGAATACGGGATGATCTCACTCTCAGGCCGAAGTTGAAAAACAAGATTAGAAAAGAAAACACAAGTCGAACCTGAAATGGAATTGGAGTATTACACCAAAGTAAAAGACTCTGGGGTAGGTGGGTGGGTGGGGAGAATACAGGTCCATGAAAAATGATGAATGAAATAGTGGGGGTTGTATTGTTAAATGGGAATCTGGGGAATGTTATACATGTAAAAAAAAAAAAAAGAAGAAGTAGAAACGCAAAGCAGAAATTGACTGAGTTTGGAGTATGGCACCAAAGTAAGAAAGCAGAAGTACACTAGAGTTTGCAGTGAGTACCCCCCTAACACTTCCTCTCCACTATTCCAAGCTTTGGGTCCATGATTGCTCAACAATTTGTTTGGCTTCGTATGTTAACTCTCTTTTCAGTCACCAGGTTCCAGATGCCACCAGGATGCTTGCCAGGCTTCCCTGGATTGAAGACCCCACCAATGTGTCCTGGAGCTCAGCTTCCCCAGAGACCCACCCTACTAGGGAAAGAGAGAGGCAGACTGGGAGTATGGACCCACCAGTCAACGCCCATGTTCAGCGGGGAAGCAATTACAGAAGCCAGACCTTCCACCTTCTGCATCCCACAATGACCCTGGGTCCATGCTCCCAGAGGGATAGAGAGTGGGAAAGCTATCGGGGGAGGGGGTGGGATATGGAGACTGGGTGGTGGGAATTGTGTGGAGTTGTACCCCTCCTACCCTATGGTTTTGTTAATTAATCCTTTCTTAAAAAAAAAAAAAATTAAAAAAAAAGAAAGGGAAAAAAACTAAAAAAAAAAAAAAAGAAAGGATAAAGCTGAGCTCCAGTACACATTGGTGGGGTCTTCAGTCCAGGGAAGCCTGGCCGGCATCCTGATGGCATCTGGAACCTGGTGGCTGAAAATATTTTATTTTATTTTTATTGCCACCAGAGTTGTCACTGGGGCTTGGTAGCTGCAGGACAGATCCACCACTCCTGACAGCCATTTTCTTCTTTCTTTCTTTGGTTTTTTCTTTTCTATGTTATTTGATAGGACAGAGAGAAATTGAGAGGGGAGGTGAGATAGAGCGAAAGAGAGACAGATACCTGCGTCACCACTCAAGGAGCTTCCCCCTACAGGTGGGGAGCAGGGGCTTGAGCTTGAGTCCTTGTGCGTGATAATGTGTGCACTCACCCTGGTGTACCACCGGCCAGCCTCAGTGATGTTCTTTTAGAAATAAATAGGAGATAATATTGTGACATCCAGGTAACTGATTGCTCTGAGGTTCTGGACATTGCTTCTGTACAGGTAGTAAGTTACCAGAAAGAAGCAATGAAATTAGACATGGAAAACAAACCCAGGAGCCACCTGCTATGAAATCACGACTCATGTGAGCTAACTGCAGGAGCTCTTTATGCAGACTAGGAGCTGATGACAAATGGGTTCACATGACCGGTAAGGCAGACTTTCCTTGAGTCACTTACATGCGATTCTAAACTTCCGAATGTCTACAGCAGCCATTTATTTACTTATTTATTTTTTTCCTTTTTGTGGAGCCAGGACATGGTGTATACCAATTTCACTTTCCTCCCTTTCTTCCCTCCTTCCTTTTTTGTTTTTGTTTGTTTGGGTTTTTTTATTCAGATAGTTACAGAGGGAGAGACATCAGCATACCAGAACGTCCCTGGTGCTCTCATGCTTCTTCCCATGTGGCCATGGAACTGGAACCTAGGCTGCACCCAGGCAAACTACCTCTCCAGCCCTCTAAACCTACTTTTTTATGTCGAGAGGTGTTTTTATGTTTGTTTGCTCTCCTTTCTTTTTACCAGAGTACCTCTCAGTTCTATTGATAGTACAGGGGATTGATTTGGGGACCTCTTACATGGAAGTTCTGTGTACTTCATTGATTTTTTTTTAATACTTTAAATGACCATATAAGCCAAAAGGAAGTGCACAGATGGGGGGGGGGGGGCGGGCAGTAGCACAGTGGACCACGAGGACCAGAGTAAGGATCCTTGTTTAAACCCCCAGCTCCCCACCTGCAGGGATTCGATTCACAGGTGGTGAAGCAGGTCTGCAGGTGTCTATCTTTCTTCCCCCCCTCCCCCGTCTTTCCTTCCTCTCTCAGTTTCTCTCTGTCTCATCCAACAATAGCAACAACAACAGTAACAAAATGGAGAAAATAGCCTCCAGGAGCAGTGGATTCATAGGGCAGGTGCCGAGAAAGAGAGTGCCCAGACAAGCTAGTAAGTGTTCTAGGTTCAGTGAAACAGTGTTGTGGGTACATTGTGTATATTAATTCATTTAATTCTCGTAGAACCTTGTCCTCGGCGCCTCCATTTTATGGATTTGGAAGCTGAGGCACATTGAGCTTAGAGGCTTACTCAGTTTCACGTAGCTACTAAGTGTAGAGCTAAGTTTCAAACACAGGTAGTTGTGGGCAACCTAGTATTCCAAGGCTGGCCGAACTTGCCGTAAAGGCCCAGGCGGTAAATACTCCGGATCTGACGGGCCCTATAATCTCCGCTACAGCTGTCCCATATTGCGGCTTTTGTGGCTTTTGCTGCAATGGCAGCCAGAGAGTATAAAAGCAAATGTGCATGCCTGTGTTGCAATAAAACCTTATTTGTGGACACATTAATTGGAGTTTTCTTTTCTCATCACAAAGTATTACTCTCGATTTTCTTCACCATTTGAAAATGTGAAAACCAAGACTTACACTCATTGCAAAAAGAAGCAACAGGCTAAATATGCCTACTTACACTATGCTGCTTATGATAGTAGGATAAAACTCATTCATTTATTAATTCATTGACATAAGTAATAGACCAGATATGAGATTCTGGGGTTACCAGAAGCAAAGTAGAACAGAAACGTGTAGCGTCACTTGCCATTCTGATTATTTAGTGGACTGTGAAGCTCTCCCTCTCTTCATGTCTACTTGACATTTTGTTTTTAATTTTTTTTTTATTTTACTTAAAATTTATTTATTGGATAGAGACAGCCAGAAATTGAGAGGGAAGGGGAAGATACAGAGGGAGAGAGGGCAGGAGTAGATAGCATAATGGTTATACAAAGGGACTCTCATGCCTAAGGCTCCAAAGTCCCAAGTTCAATCCTCCACACCACCATAAGCCAGAGCTGAGCAGTGCTCTTGTAAAAATAAATAAATAAATAAATAAATAAATAAATAAATAGAGACCGAGAGACACTGGCGGCACTGCTTCACCATTTGCAAAGCTTCCTCCCTGCAAGTGAGGCCCAGGGGGACATGTTTACAATGTGCAGGGACCCAGATTTCAGCCCCTGGTTTTTATCTGCAAGGGGGAAGCTTTGTGAGTAGTGGAGGAGTTCTTCAGGTGCCTCTGTCTCTCTCCCTCACTATCTCCCCCTGCCCTCTTGATTTCTGCTGTCTCTATCCAATAAATAAATAAAGATGATTAAAAATATATGGGTTCAGCCAGGTACACTAACACCTGGCTCCTACCCTACTTAAAATTTTCTTAAAGGTTTATTTATTTCATAAACTAGAAATGAAGAATGGGGGGTGGGAAGAGAAAAAACAAACAAACAAAAAAGAATTTTTTTTTCTTAAAAGAAAATAAAAAAAAGAAAAATAAAAAAAAGACAGGGGGAGAGGACAGACCAGAACAGCATTCTGGCATATGCAGTGCTGGAGATTGAACTCAGTTTCATGCTCCTTAATCTAAAGTTCAGCCATTACACTATCTCTGGACCCACTGCTTAGAAAAACTTGCCTCGGAAGTCGGGCTGTAGCGCAGCAGGTTAAGCGCAGGTGGCTCAAAGCACAAGGACCGGCATAAGGATCCTGGTTTGAACCCCCGGCTCCCCACCTGCAGGGGAGTCCCTTCACAGGCGGTGAAGCAGGTCTGCAGGTGTCTGTCTTTCTCTCCCCCTCTCTGTCTTCCCCTCCTCTCTCCATTTCTCTCTGTCCTATCCAACAACGACAACAACAATAATAACTACAACAATAAAACAACAAGGGCAACAAAAGGGAATAAATAAATAAAATAAATATTAAAAAAAAGAAAGAAAAAATTAAAAAAAAAAAACTTGCCTCTATTTCCTGTATTTCTTATTCACTGCAGGTGCCAGACATGTTCACATCATCTCATTTAACCCACATTGTAAGTGAAATTATTTCAGTTTTATATTTGAGAGAAGTGTTATGTTGAAGAAATTAAAGCAGCTGGGTAGTTACAGGTAGTGATGGGACTTCAATTCAAATGTAGGTTTATTTTAGACTGGATCTGGTGTCTTCTCTGCTGCCGTCTGTGTGTGAAATGTATGAAACCATATTGAAATGTTTGTGATCTTATAAAAAAAAAAACCCAATCTTTTTATTTCATTTATTCACTGCATGTTTGTTTTCACTTCCTTACATTTTCCTTGACCTTAGTTTTGGAAGATGTTACCGAAGTGTTGATCTTTCTCCCTTTTTCTTTCCTTCCTTTCCTTCCTCTCTTTTTTTCTTTCTTCAAGAGCATTGCTCAGCTCTCGCTTATGGTGGTGCAGGGGGTTAAACTGGCAACCTCAGAGCCTCAGGCATGAGAGTCTTTTCACATCACTATTTTGCTATCTCCCCAGGGTTTCCTAGTGAAGGAAGCAAAAAAGAAACAGGGGTATAGTCAGCAATGTTACTAGTGGGAAGATACACTGAGGCGTGTGGTTTAGAAAGCGGGAAGAAAGCCAGGTCCTTGCCCGACGTCCTATGGCCTCTCGATATGGAAAAAATGGACTGTGTCTTCAGGCTGCTTTGAGAAAGAAATTGGATTCCAGGGCCTGTAAAATATCGCATTTGAATAGCATGTTGCTTTGCCATGTGTGTTGACCCCAGCCAGTTCTGTGATGGCTAACCCCCCCCCCCCCACACACACACACACACACACTCCCATCTCTAAAAAGGAGAGAAATGAGTTCCATATGGCATTTGGAATTACGGGTAAATCAGTAGCTGGTCTGGAGTAGATCTCTGTGACAATTCTTTTGTGGATAACACCTGAGAAGGAGAAATGGTAGCATGTTCTAAGAAAATGGACTGCCTTAGTCCTGAGTGACAGTTTCAGTCTCTGGGAGCTTCATGACCCCCTAGCAGCTTCCTGTTCTTTCCTCGCACCAGCGGGAGATCCCATTTACAGGTTGTGGTTCCCGCGAGAAAATGGGACACTCGGGTAGTCTCAGGTGAAATAAGATTTGGACTGAAAATCTGTAGTCTTTGTTTTTAAATACTGGTTTCCTTACTAGTCCTTGCTGTTTTCTTACAGTGGAATCTGTATCTACTGTAAGTCCTAACGTTCTGTAATGTGCGGTGTGACGTATTTCCATGAACTTATCTCACCTGGTAGCATGGATGCCTTGCCACACGGGAGGAGCTATGCCATCAGAGAAGCTCTGGTACTGTTTATTCTGCCTCTCTAACAACAACAACAACAACAAGAAAAAGACAGTGAGCCGGAGCAGTGAAGTCACACACGTGTGAATCTCCAGCACAGTGGAAACATTAAAAACAATAATACCTTGAAAGTTGTTTTTTATCATGATGGATTCTGCTTGAATACATGTGCACAATACACTTCGATCTACATGAAGTCAACTTTCTATAGCCTTCAGTATGATTTCTCAGAGTTAGCCACCAACGTACCTGCTTTGCATGGAAGGATCCTTTGGGCTGGCATCTCTTTGGTGGTTGTTTTTTTTTTTAACTTATTTCTTTATTGGGGAATTAATGTTTTACATTCAACAGTAAATACAATAGTTTGTACATGCATAACATTCCCCAGTTTCCCATTTAACAATACAAACCCCACTATGTCATTTATCACCCTTCATGGACCTGTATTCTCCCCACCCACCCACCCCAGAGTCTTTTACTTGGGTGCAATACGCCAATTCCAGTTCAGGTACGACTTGTGTTTTCTTTTCTGATCTTGTTTTTCAACTTCTGCCTGAGAGTGAGATCATCCCATATTCATCATTCTGTTTCTGACTTACTTCACTCAACATGATTTTTTTTTTTTTCCTCCAGGGTTATTGCTGGGCTCGGTGCCTGCACCATGAATCCACTGCTCCTGGAGGCCATTTTTCCCCCTTTTTGTTGCCCTAGTTGTTGCAGCCTTGTTGCGGTTATTATTGCCATTGTTGACGTTGCTTTGTTGTTGGATAGGACAGAGAGAAATGGAGAGAGGAGGGGGAGACAGAGAGAGAGGGGAGAGAAAGATAGACACCTGCAGACCTGCTTCACCGCCCGTGAAGCGACTCCCCTGCAGGTGGGGAGCCGGGGGCTCGAACCGGGATCCTTAGGCTGGTCCCTGCACTTTGCGACTCAGCATGATTTTTTCAAGGGCCATCCAAGATCGGCTGAAAACGGTGAAGTCACCATTTTTTACAGCTGAGTAGTATTCCATTGTGTATCTAGACCACAACTTGCTCAGCCACTCATCTGGTGTTGGACACCTGGGTTGTTTCCAGGTTTTGGCTATTACAAATTGTGCTGCCAAAAACATATGTGTACACAGATCTTTTTGGATGGATGTGTTGGGTTCCTTAGGATATATCCCCAGGAGAGGAATTGCAGGATCATAGGGTAGGTCCATTTCTAGCCTTTTGAGAGTTCTCCAGACTGCTCTCCACAGAGGTTGGACCAATTTGCATTCCCACCAGCAGTGCAGGAGGGTTTCTTTGACCCCATGGTGGTTGTTTTTTTGTTTTTTTTAAATTTTTTATTTAAGAAAGGATTAATGAACAAAAACATAAGGTAGGAGGGGTACAACTCCACACAATTCCCACCACCCAATCTCCATATCCCACCCCCTCCCATGATAGCTTTTTCATTCTCTAGCCCTCTGGGAGCATGGACCCAGGGTCGTTGAGGGTTGCAGAAGGTAGAAGGTCTGGCTTCTGTAATTGCTTCCCCGCTGAACATGGGCGTTGACTGGTGGGTCTATACTCCCAGTCTGCCTCTCTCTTTCCCTAGTAAGGTGTGTCTCTGGGGAAGCTGAGCTCCAGGACACATTGGTGGGGTCTTCGATCCAGGGAAGCCTGGCCAGCATCCTGGTGGCATCTGGAACCTGGTGATTGAAAAGAGAGTTAACATATGAAGCCAAACAAATTGTTGAGCAATCATGGATCCCAAGCTTGGAATAGTGGAGAGGAAGTGTTAGGGAGGTACTCACTGCAAACTCTAGTGTACTTCTGCTTTCAGGTATATATTTTGCAGTAGTTTATGGATACGTGTGCACATAAGCTCTCTCTCACAGAAACTGGTGTATATCTAGGTTATGGGACTTTGTTAGAAAGTGAACTACCTGAGATGAAATTAGAGTGTACTATGAAAGGAAAGGTCTCACCCGAGTAATGAAGCTGAAGGGTTGCCATTCCACACGTGAAGTCTCTGGATACAGTCTGAGGTGAAGCATGTTGAGGTGGCGCATGTTGAGGTGGCAATCGTTGCGTTGGTTAGGTTGTGATCGGCGGGTGCAATATTATTTGGTTTGGATTGGGAGATGCATACGGGAAAGTGGGCCCTATCCAAGGGTTCCAGGACTGGGGGAAGTAGGGGCTCTATAGTGGAGATGTGAGGTTCCTGCTGTCTTAGGGTTCAAAAAGACAATCGATAGTTAATATTATCATCACATTATTTGTTAATTGGGTTAACTTTGAAAAGTCCCTTTGTTATGGTTTGCTGTACAGTACATGGTGGTTGTTTTAATTGCCTCCTATTTGCACTATTGATAAGGGAGGGACTGGGGTGGGGTGGGGTGGGGGTGGGAATTCCCTCCCTAGGATTGTAGTCATGGCTAAGTACTTGACACTGGGCCATTGAGACTGACAGTGGACCATAAGCCAGTTCTGATCAATGCTCTGGTCAAGCAGCACGTTTGATATAAGGCCTTACTGGGGTTGCACTTGAAAACAGAGTAAACCACCCAGAGTTGTAGGAGGCAGGCCTCATAGTATCGAAGAGGTGGGTGAGCCCCAGGTTCCAGTTTGAGAATGTGATTGACATGTTTGAATAATTCTGTCGCTTGGCCCGCATCAAGGGTAATCCAGAACATCTGATCCTGTGGTAGAGTTTGGCCAGGAAACCTTATTTCAAGGAAGGAGAGGAAGAGGGGCAGCTTGTAGTTAGGGTCCCCAGGTACCGCTTGGTTTTCAAGACAGAACATAGTATGAGGCTTTGCACCACAGTGGTTTTATACTGAGTCACAACCAAGACCGTAGCCAGAGGTGTGGACATATTTTCCAAGAGTCTCACCACCTTTCCAGTGGTCGTTAGGATCATCATGAAAGACATTAAGGGAAGCAGTGTGGTAGGTACAGTTGATACAACAACAGCTGTTCTCGCTGGTAGAGAAGGTAGTTGAGGAGAAGTTGCTTATCTTCACTACTCACTATCTAGTCCTCTCCTGGCCTGCAGGCTCCTCCCTAAGGCTCCCAAATCTAGTGTTCAGGAAAGGGCCTCATTTTCCATCATAGATAGTTGATCTCTTCTGGCTTAATGGTTTATCAACCATATTGGCAGTAGAGATCTCTCTAATTTGGTGGACTCTTCTCATCAGAAATGCCCTTCCTGGGAGTTGGGCGGTAGCACAGTGGGTTAAGCACAGGTGGCGCAAAGCGCAAGGACGGGCGTAAGGATTCAGGTTCGAGCCCCCGGCTCCCCACCTGCAGGGGAGTCGCTTCACAGGCAGTGAAACAGGTCTGCAGGTGTCTGTCTTTCTCTTCCCCTCTCTGTCTTCCCCTCCTCTCTCCATTTCTCTCTGTCCTATCCAACAACAACAACTACAACAATAGAACAAGGGCAACACGCTTCCCTATTCTTTATACCTTCTAGTATTGTGGACCAAAGATCTCTGTGAAACACAGAAGCGGGAGTTCTGGCTTCTGTAGTTGTTTCTCTGCTGTACATGGGCATTGACAGGTCAATCCATACCTCTAACCTGGGGTAGTGTCTGGGGAGGTGGGGATCTAGGATACATTGGTGAGGTCATCTGCCCAGGGAATGCAGCCGACACCTGGGTGGTATTTTTCAATTTCTTTCTGAGTGAGATCATTCCATATTCATCCTTCTCTTGCTGAGTTATCTCACTTAACATAATTCCTTCAAGTTCCATCCAAGATGGAGTGCAGAAAGTGAAATCACCATTTTTAATAGCTGAGTAGTATTCCATTGTGTATATAGACCACAACTTGCTCAGCCACTCATCTGTTGTTGGACACCTGGGTTGATTCCAGGTTTTGGCTATTACAAATTGTGCTGCTATGAACGTATGTGTACACAGATCTTTTTGGATGGGTGTGTTGGGTTCCTTAGGATCTATCCCCAGGAGAGGAATTGCAGGATCATAGGGTAGGTCTATTTCTAGCCTTCTGAGAGTTCTCCAGACTGCTCTCCACAAGGGTTGGACTAATTTACATTCCTTCCAGCGGTGCTGGAGGGTTCCTTTGACCCCACAACCTCCCCAGCATTTGCTGCTGTTACCTTTTCTGATGTCTGACATTCTCACAGGAGTGAAGTGGTATCTCATTGATGTCTTTACTTGCATTTCTCTGACATTGACTTGGAGCATTTTTTCATGTTTATTGGCTTTTTGGATCTGTTCTATGGAGCATATTCTGTTCATGTCCTCCCCCCAATGTTTCTCCAATGTTTCTTCTTGATTTAACCATTATATTTGGTTTGTTATGAAATCCCTCCCTCACTACTTTTCAATCTGCTGATCACACTTGCCTAGGTTGACTTATGTCTACATAAGTTACTTAAGAGTTAAAATTTGGGAATCTTAATCATTGTTTCAGTGTTATCTCAATCCCTAAGGTGAAGTACAGTAGCTGTTTAACCTTCTTGGATTATCATGTTATTTCTCTTCCCTGCAGGTTATGGGAGCCTGAGGGGCTTTTTTAAGTATACGTAGATTTTTAGCCTAAGGAGACAGGGTGGGGGTAGATAGCACAATGGTTATGCAAAGAGACTCCCATGTCCTGAGGTTCTGATGTCCTGGGCCCAATCCCACTCCCCACCCCCACTTCACCACCAATTAGAGCCAAACCAAGCGGTGCTCTCTCGGCCCTCTGAGTTTCTGAATAAATCCTGTTTGTATTTGCTGGGTTCTGAGGCAGTTACTCTCCGTGTTTCCTAACTTATCAGGAAAACCATGTTTAAAGGCTCCTACTATATAGTCACATCTCCAGACCACAGGGAGTGTAGATTTCTCTCCTGGATCACCAGCCGGTTCTCTGCCTTCCCTGCTGTTGTTCCAGCCTCTGGAAGGCAGCAGCAGCAGTGGAGACTCAGGTGGTGTGTTTTAGGTGATTTTTCTCTTCCTTCAGCAGCCTTTTTGTTGCTCAAACTCAGACAGGAGATGGCATAGTAACTGGCAAAGTGCCGGACTGATGCCAGCCACTCCCACACAGGTATGGGCTTTTAGCCTCTAGAATCTCTCCTTAGCCCCCTCTGTCCATGAGCCACACGTGTTTGCACTCACCCGTAGCTCATTTGAAGTAATCTTAGTCCTATTTTGTTGCGTTTTGAGGTGATAGTCTTTCCTCTCTTTAAGTATTTTTTGCATTCTGGACCAGAGAAATGACTCCGTGGTTAGTTTGCCTCACATGGATGAGGCTCTGGGTTGGATCCTCCAGCATAACCTGGGAATAGCAACCACTCTTAGGATGGGGGCCAGGAGAAGGTGCAGCAGGAGGACCTGTGCAAGGATCCTGGTTGGAGCCCCCGGCTCCCCACCTGTAGGGGGGTCTCCTCACGAGCAGTGAAGCAGGTCTGCAGGTGTCTTTCTCTCACCCTCTGTATCTTCCCCTCTGCTCTCAATTTTTCTCTGTCCCATGCAATGGGGTGGGGGGGGGGGATGACCACCAGGAGCAGTGGATTCATAATGCTGGCAGGGACCCCCAATGATAACCCTGGAGGCAAAAAAATAGATAAATGCATAAATAAGTACCCTCAGGCTGGTAGATAGGCACTTGGTTTCTCTCTGTATGTACATCTCTCTTTTTAAAAATAGGTATTTTCGTAGGTAGAGAGGTGGTTTCATGGTGAGTTACATTCATGGAACTCTGGGTTTGACTTTTGGCAATGCATTAAAAAAGAAAAAGGAAAATTTAGGGGCTGGGTGGTGGCACACTTGGTTGAGGGCACATGTCACAATTCGCAAGAACCCGGTTCAATCTCCTGATCCCCACCTGGGGGGAACCTTTGCGAGAGGTGAGTGAAGGAAGCAGTATTACAGGTGTCTCTTTATCTCCCTCTTCCCTATTGATTTCTGGCTGTCTCTATCCAATAAATGAATACATAATAAAACATTTTAAAAGAAAGGAAAATTGAATTTGATTTGCTTTATAAAGCGTTTCAGTGTTGACCTGTGATTACTGTTTTTTCTTTCATTAGTTAATAAAACAATTAACTACTTAGCTGCATATTTTGGTCAGAGTGTTGATACTGGGAATTAGACCGGGAAACTCTTCCCCTGTGTCTGATGTGACTGTATTTAAATATCAGATATGAGATACTAAGTTACTTTGTTGGTCCAACTAACCGTTTTTAAAGGTTTTTAAGAACTCTAAAATTTATCAACCAGAGAGTAAAATGCTAATCATTATCTTTATTTATTATCTTTATTGGATAGAGACAGCCAGGAATTGAGAAGGAAGGGGATGATAGAGAGGGAGTGAGACAGACAGACACTGCAGCACGGCTTGACCAGTAGCAAAGCTTTCCCCCTGCAGGTTGAGACTGGGATCTTGAACCCAGGTCCTTGCACACTGTAATGTTACTTAACAGGTACACCACCGCTTGGCCCCTGATTGTGTACATTTTGTGTTCCCCTGTCAACTCTTGCTGTTTCACTATCTCAATGACTTTATCTATTTGTGTAATATGGTTATTAATCAGAGTTAAGCTCCAAAAAATTAATATACTACATACATGTGTTATAGATACTCTACTGAAATCAAGGTAATACATTATTGATTTTGATAATTTAAGTTTATCCTAAACTATAGCTCTTCAAAGATTAAAAGTTAATGTATATGTAATTTTACAAACTCCATGTATCTACCTTTTTTGGGGAAGGATATCTGCTACTGTACTGTGCTATATTATACTAGCTGTCCAACCTTATCTGTCATCAGAGCATCAATGTTTTTTTTTTATTTTAGTGAAAATAGCAATTGAAAGACTTATCAAATGATCTGGTTTGCTCCCTGACACATAGAGTCACATTTACTGAACCTGATTTTTGTTAAGTGAGGTTGAATTTGCTTCAGATTCTGGTATCTCTTGTTTCAAATGATCTGTCAACTGTCCATATGCTTAAAATAATTGTGCCAAGATCCTGTGTTTAGGAAAATCAACAAACATGGCACAAGTATCTGGGTCTTCCTTTGTTAGCAGGTAGAGTGACCATGCTTGGCTTTGTCACAAGTCCTGCCATGTGACTTCCTCTTCTTGGACTTAGTTCCTAAGAAATCCTTTCTAAGTGGAGAATGGAGAGAATGCCACAGATACTGTAGAACTAAGAGTAGTTGTGGGGTCAGCAGACTAGCTCACTTGGATAGTGCCATGTGCATGTGCTTGAGCCTGGCTCCACTGCACTGAAGCCAGATTTCCATGACAACCCCCCCCATCTAGAGTGGGGCAGAGAGATACAAAAAGACTCCCACCTGAGGCTCCAGGTCTCTACTTCAGTACCCCGCAACAGCATAAAGCAGAGTTATGCAGTGCTCTGCTCTTTTTTCTGTATCACTCTGTTAGTACCTTTCTCTATATCCTGAAAATAAAACAAAATACATTTTAAAATTTGTTGATTTGACTTATGGTTTTGAATCTGACATTGGAATCTACAACTCCACACGGGAACTAAAGTAACAGACTAAAAAATTTCTTGGTGAAACTACATAGAAACAATAGGAATGGGGAGACAGAAAGGGAGAGAGACAGAGAGGCATCTGTAGCACCACTCATGAAGCTTCCCCTTACAGGTGGGGAGCAAGGGCTTGAGCCCAGGTCCTTGAGCACTGTAACGTGTTCGCTTAACCAGGTGTGCCACCACCCAGCCCCACCATTCAGTCTTTTTTAAAAAATATTTATTTATTTCCTTTTTTTTTTTTTGCCCTTGTTTTATTGTTGTTGTTGGATAGGACAAAGAGAAATGGAGAGAGGAGGGGAAGACAGAGAGGGGGAGAGAAAGACAGACACCTACAGACCTGCTTCACTGTCTGTGAAGCGACTCCCCTGCTAGTGGGGAGCTGGGGCTCAAACTGGATCCTTACTCAGGTCCTTGTGCTTTGCGCCACCTGTGCTTAACCCGCTGCGCCACCTCATTCAATCTTTTCAAAGCACTCTGAAGTTAAATTTGTTGCCTTCTTTCCTTACTTTGTTGTTTTTGTGCACAGTCCTGGCAACTTTTATGCCTGACTCAACGTTGTGCAGGTCTCCTGTTATAAACGCTCTTAAGAGTAAGTAGACAAAAGAAATCTTTTTTTTTGGTGGGGGCTGGGGGATCAGATGGTAGCGCACTTTGCAAGAAGCCCAACGACCTGAGCAAGGATCCCGGTTTGAGCCCCCGGCTCCCCACCTGCAGGAGAGTCACTTCACAGGAGGTGAAGCAGGTCTGCAGGTGTCTGTCTTTCTCTTCCCCTCCTCTCTCCATTTTTCTCTGTCCTATCCAACAACAGCAACAATGGCAACAATAGTAATGAGGGCAACAAAAAATGGGAAAAATGGCCTCTAGGAGCAGTGGATTCTTGCACGCATTCCTCCAGCAATAACCCTGGAGGCAAAAAAAGAAAGAAATCTTTTGGGGTAGGTAGCCTAATAGTTATGCAAACAAACTCTCATGCCTGAGGATGCAAAGTCCCGGGTTCAATCCCTCACACCACCGTAAGGCAGGACTGAGCAGTACTCTGATTAAGAAATAATAAGTAGGGCAGGGGTAGATAACATAATAGTTATGCAAACAGACTCCCATGCCTGAGGCTCCAAAGTCCCAGGTTCAATCCCCTGCACCACCATAAACCAGAGCTGAGCAGTACTCTGGTTAAAATAATAATAATAATAATAAATATTTTAACAAAGAAAATAAACCTTTTTCTCCCTTCCTTATCTCATCTTCCTTCTCCATCCCCCCTCCCTCCTGCCCCTCGCCTTATCCTCCTCTAAGGTTACTTTATTGGGGAAATGTTAGTTTACAAGGCTATTGTTACTACATTTCTTTTTAAGGAAGTTTCTTCTAAAGGAAAAAATCATTCTGGATAAGGTATTTTACCTGAAAGAGAAATGTGTACACACTTTCAGGGGGAGACTTAAACAAGATAAGCATGATGATAGAAAAAAAAAATTAAGGAAGTGAGAGTATTAAGTGATGACCCATCCAAGGTATTGATTCATGGCAGGTGAAATTGAAGGAGCATTTACCTCAGCCGCAGTGTTGCAGGCTGTGAAGACCAAGGTGTTGTGTTCACTTCACCAGTGTATTCCACAAAGAATTGGGGGAGCTGTGGGTAGGCCTTACATACTTTATTTAGGAAAATAAAAATACCCTTACAGACATGTGGGTTGTTCAGAAAAAAATGCTCTACAGTAGTTCTATGCTGGCTTTTATTCTGACCTCTCTACCTGGGATGAACTTCCTGGTAGTCTGTTTAACTGACCTGGCTTTTCTATTGGTCCTGCTCCCCAGCTCAGACTTTCTAAGAATCCTTTCTAAGCCACACCTCTGTGTATTACTATTTCCTCTGGTGTCCTTTTCAGTGATAGCCAAAAACAGACTGAGTATGTTTGTGGGGCGGGGGGGGGGGGGGGGATCCAACACAGACATTCATGCCTTGCCCTAATCTTGCCCCTAACAGTAGGAACTTACTTCTGACTTTCTTTTCCTGACTGTCATCCTTTTTTTTTTTTTTTTTTTTTTTTTTACCAGAGCACTGTTCAGCTCTGGTTTATGGTAGTGCAGGGGATTGAACCTGGGACATTGGAGCCTCAGGCATGAGAGGCTCTTTGCATAACCATTATGGTATCTACCCTCATCCCTCTGTCATTATTTTAGTATACTTGATTAAAATGCATTTTCTAGTAACAGAAGCAAATCCAACTTAGAAAGGAAGGTTTAAGACAAAAGCTCCACTCCTGATTCTGTTTTAGTTTTTATTGCTGTTTCTGTTCAATTTTTTACTTTGACAATCAAATTATGACATAACTAGGCAGGAAAGTGTTAAGAAAACATCTTATACTCTTCCTTTTAAAAATATTTTCAAAAAATTATTTCACACTAGAGACACAGAGTTCTAGGGGCCAGCGCACATGTTACGTGTGCAAGGGCCCAGGTTCCAGCCTCTAGTCCCCACCTGCAGGGGAAAACTTTGCGAATGGTCAAGCAGGGCTTCAGGTGTCTCTCTGTCTTTCTCCCTCTCTCTATCCCCCTACCCTCTAGCTATCTGGCTGTCTCTATGTAATAAATAAAGATAATTAAGAGAGAGAGAGAGAGAGAGAGAGACTTCCACATGAGCACCTCTTCAGTACTTGTGACGGGGGGATTGAACAGGAAGCTTAGGCATGCGGATCCTGAGCTCTACTTGTTGAGCTATTTCCCAGCAGTCTTTTTGATTTTTTATTTATAAAAAGGAAACATAGGGAGCTGGGCGGTAGCGCAGCGGGTTAAGCACAGGTGGCGCAAAGCACAAGGACCGGTGTAAGGATCCCAGTTTGAGCCCCCGGCTCCCCACCTGCAGGGGGGTCGCTTCACAGGCGGTCTGCAGGTGTCTATCTTTCTCTCCTCCTCTCTGTCTTCCCCTCCTCTCTCCATTTCTCTCTGTCCTATCCAACAACAACGATGTCAATAACAACAATAATAACTATAACAATAAAACAACAAGGGCAACACAAGGGGAAATAAATAATAATAATAATAAAGATTTTTTTAAAAAGAAGCATTGACATAACCATAGGATAAGAGGGGTACAACCCCACACAAAAAATCCCACCACCAGATCTCCGTATCCCATCCCCTCCCCTGATAGCTTTCCTATTCTTTATTCCTCTGGGAGCGTGGACCCAGGGTCATTGTGGGATGCAGAAGGTGGAAGGTCTGGCTTCTGTAATTGCTTCTCCGCTGAACATGGGCGTTAACTGGTTGATCCATACTCCCAGTCTGCCTCTTTCTTTACCTAGTAGGTTGGGGCTCTGGGGAAGCGAAGCTCCAGGACACATTGGTGGGGTTGTCTGTCCAGGGAAGTCTGGTTGGCATCATGCTAGCATCTGGAACCTGGTGGTTGACAAGAGAGTTAACATACAAAGCCAAACAAATTGTTGACCAGTCTTGGACCTAAAGGCTGGAATAGTCCAGATGAAGAGTTGGGGGGGGGGGGGTCTCTGTTTTGTAGATAGCTAGTAGGCATATTTTAGTTATATTCCAAAGGGCCTGTGGCTATACTAGTGGTTTTGTTTGTTTGTTTTGCCTGAGCCTGAAATCTGATATATAGGTGGATCCTAATTATTGTCTGTGGAGATGATGTCATGGCTGGAAAAAGGACCAGAAAGCTGGATCAGGGAAGAGAGTAGCTCCCAAATATGGGAAAGGTGTATAAATATTGTTGATTATAAATCTCATCGATTTTGATGTGATCTAGGGCCCATATTCATCTTACGAGCCTATGTGACCTCTGCATCCCTGTAGATCGGAGCTCATATTCTGTGGTCATGAGTAGGAACATTCCAAGCTGCCCCAATATCAGGACCCATCTTCCTCAGGTGTAGCATAGAGTATGTTGTCCAGCCTCCCTTCGGAGGATGGAACATTCTCTACCATTGTTGATCCAAGTTAAAGGCAAAGGGGTCTATTGTGTTGTTCCTGATAGAAATGACTGGTAACAATGGAGAGAGGGATTTATTCTAGGTCTAGGCCCATCATGTCTGTTTGGGAATCTCAGGACTCCCTGATTAGGGCCCCAGCTGTTTTGTTGTTGTTGTTGTTGTTGTTGTTGTTGTTGTTGTTGTTGTTTTGCACTGCTCAGCTCTGGCTTATAGTGGTGCCAAGGACTGACTCTGTAATCACCAATACCTCAAGCATGAAAAGTACCCATGGTACTATCTCCCCAACTTGCCATTCCTTTAACCCACAAAGCAGACAGTGTAGGAATGCCTTACCTGCCATTGACAATGAAATGGAGAGCCCCAGACTGAGTGGCTGGGATGGGTAAGGGATTCCTGTTTCACTACAGAGCACTAAAGAGCGGCAGACGTGGTGGCGCCCGCCGGTGGTCCCAGCTCCCAGGGAGGCTGAGGCTGGAGAATCACTTGAGACCTGGAGGTCTGGGCTGTAGTGCGCGATGCGGTCTCTATGGGTATGCGCTATGGATGTCGGCGCTAAGTTCAACGTCAATATGGTGACCTCCCGGGAGCGGGGCACCACCGGGTTGCTAAGGAAGGTTGAACCGGCCCAGGTCGGAAACACTAAAGCAGCAGGTCAGAACACTAAAGCAAAAAAAAAAAAAAAGTGGGGCTTTGCATATGGCGGAGTAGTGCTTGGGTCTCTCTCTCATGGACATAACAAACAAACGAGGGCTGGTGGCTCTGTGGTAGAGTGTGTGCATGAGGTCCTGGGTTCAGCCCCCAAGTACTTGATTAAAAAAAAAAAAGGGAGTCGTGCGGTAGCGCAGCGGGTTAAGTGCAGGTGGCACAAAGTGCAAGGACCGGCGTAAGGATCTGGTTTGAGCCCCCGGCTCCCCACCTGCAGGGGAGTCGCTTCACAGGCGGTGAAGCAGGTCTGCAGGTGTCTGTCTTTCTCTCTCCTCTCTGTCTTCCCCTCCTCTCTCCATTTCTCTCGGTCCTGTCTAACAACAACAACATCAGTAACAACAACAATAATAACTACAATAACAAACAACAAAAAAAGATACCCTCCTCACCTTTGGAGGGTAGATAGCATAATGGTTATGCAAACAGACTCTCATGTCTGAAGCTCCAAAGTCCCAGGTTCAATCCCCCGCACCACCATAAGCCAGAGATGAACAGTGCTCTGGCTTACCAAAAAAAATAATAATAATACAATAACAATAAAAAGACAACAAGGGCAACAAAAAGGAAAATAAATAAATTTTTAAAAAATCAGACTGTTTCACACCATTGATTGCAATGCCCAAGACTCCCTTTCCACTAAACCATACACTTTTTGCCCCACACCTTTCTCTGTGATCTTTACTATTATAAATATTTACTGTCTGAATACTCATTGCTCTATAATACTTTTCTGCGTTTCTCCTATTTATATGCATAGATCATGCTATCTGTGTATCTTGTTGACTGCCTTTTATTCTGGCTAATCGAAGCCAATTAATTATCTGGCTGGATTGGGCTCACCTTCCTGAAAACCAGAAACAGAGAATCTTGCCCATAATTTGACTCAGGAAGTTTCAAGTCTCTCCCCCTCACACCAGCCCGGGGGCAGTATCTTCCATGTCTTAAGGAACTATGATAAGTCGCGCACCCACCGAACTGAGACTAATCTGATTCCTCACAGCCCGCAGCCACTGAGTAACAGGAAACCCCATCTTTGACTGTAGGAGGTGTTCCTTTTGGCATTCTGCCTCCATCCAGCAGGTTTATATAAGAGTTGGGCTCCAGGAATGGCTTCTGAGGCAAGTCCAGCTCCTAAGGGAGTGTAATCAGGAACTGGTAGAAAATTGATCTTCAGCTTTGAAGAGTCTTAGCAATTCGTACACTGTGTAGGAGCCTTGGCAGTTGAGTATACTGCTCAGAACCTGCTAACACGGCCTTCCAGGGTGAAATGCTGCTGTCTCTTTTTCTGCCCTACTTTCCCCTGGTAATTTCCTTTGGTTCCTTTGCTGACCTTTCTATTATGTGGATGGATTTATTTATTTATTTATTTATTCATTTTTACCAAAGCACTGCCGAGCTCTGGGTTTTTTTTATTATTATTATTTTATTCTTGATAGTCTTGTAGGCTGCAGACAGGAAAGCAATTGTTGCAGGCAAGTTTGTTCCTGAGTCTTGAAACCAGACCTCAAAAGACTAATTTCCCTGGCCTTCCTGGGGAACTTTCTATGGAATCCCCCCACTGACTGGACTGACATGGTGGCTTGTAGATTAAAGAACCCTGTCTCAAAGTCAGGTGGAAAGTGTTGATGGTGTCTGGCTTGTGGGGAGGAGTTGGTAAATCACCTGGCACTGAGGTTTTCAAACCTTAGTTTGTACCCTTGGGGGCCCTGCACTTCTAGGCTTTGTGAGTCAGCCGCCTGGAAAGGAGCCCAGGATTTTGTAATGTCCTGGTTCCTTCCTGTGTCCTGTGATGTGGCTGCAGAGCAGGCTGCTGGTGATAACCAGGGAGGTGGGCACAGGCTTTTGGAATAGCACACACGGTGTGATAGATAGGGAGATAGATTGCATCTCAGCAGGACAACAGACTTCCCTGTCTAAGACACCAGAGGTCCTGGGTTCAGTCCTCACACTACCCAGCACTACCACACTGCTATGAGCCAGAGCTGAGCAGCACTCTGGTAAAAACAAAACAAAACAAACACCCCCCCCCCCGCACCTCTCCCCTACACCCCTACACATAACTGTAATTATTGCTTTTACCTCCAAATCCTCCTAGATTAGCTCGTTGCTTATTAAAACACACACTCCCCCACCCCAGGCTCAAGGAAGCAGTACCTTTTCTTTTTTAAATTTTTTAAAATTTATTTTCCCTTTTGTTGCCCTTGCTGTTTTTCATTGTTGTTGTAATTATTATTGTTGTTGTTCTTGATATAGTTGTTAAAAAGGACAGAGAGAAATGGAGAGAGGAGGGGAAGACAGGGGAGGGGAGCAAAAGACAGACACCTGCAGACCTGCTTCACCGCCTATGAAGTGACTCCCATGCAGGTGGGGAGCCGGGGGCTCGAACCGGGATCCTTACGCCGGTCCTTTTTGTTGCCCTTGTTGTTTTATTGTTGTTGTTGCTGATAGCGTTGTTGGATAGGAGAGAGAGAAATGGAGAGGGGGGAGAAAAAAGAGACCTGCAGACCTGCTTCACTGCCTGTGAAGTGACTCCCTTGCAGGTGGGGAGCAAACCTGGATCCTTACACTGGTCCTTGCGCTCTGCGCCACCTGCGCTTAGCCTACTGTGCTGCCGCCCGACTCCCCTAATCATTATTTATTTATTAGATAGAGACAGAAGTCTAGAGGCGGGGAAGAGATAAAGAGACACCTACATACCTGCTTAACCACTCAGGAAGCTTTCCCCCTGCAGATGGGGACTGGGGGCTTGAACCTGGGTCCTTGTGTACTGTAATGTGTGTGCTTAACCAGGTGCATCAACATTCAGCCCCCTCTTTTTTTAATGTTATTTATTTATTAATTAATGAGAGAGATAAGAGGAGAGAGAAAGCATCAGCTATCACTCTGGTACGTGTGCTGCTGGGTATTGAACTTGGGACCTCATGCTTGAGAGTTCAGTATCTTATCCATTGCACCATCTCCTAGACCATGAAAGCAGCACCTTTGCTAATGTTCCACTGAAGCCTGTGCCCTTTTGTAGCAGCCCAGTGCATGTCCTCTAAGAGTTCTTGGTTTAGGGGTTGTGGTGCCCTGTTTGAGTGCACATATTACAATGTACAAAGACTTGGATTCAACCCCTACTCTCCACCTGCAGGAGGGAAGCTTCACAGTGAAGCAGAGTTGCAGACGTCTACCTCTCTATCTCCCCCTCCTCTCTCAATCTCTCTCTGGCCTATCAAATAAATAAATGAACAACTGCGTGACTGGCGAAATGACTTAACTGGTAAAGCACTGAGCTTTTATGCCTGAGGTTCCCAGTTCAGTCCCTAGCACCACATACACCGGGATGTGCTCTGGTTTCTTTCTTCAGTTCAGTCCCTAGCACCACATACACCGGGATGTGCTCTGGTTTCTTTCTTCAGTTCAGTCCCTAGCACCACATACACCGGGATGTGCTCTGGTTTCTTTCTTCAGTTCAGTCCCTAGCACCACATACACCAGGATGTGCTCTGGTTTCTTTCTTCTTTCTCTCCTCTCTGTCTCATGTGAAAATCTCATATGTAATCAATAAAATAAATCCTTTTTTAATTTCTTTATTGGGGATTAACGTTTTGCAGTCGACAGTAAAAACAGTAGTTTGTAGATGCATAACATTTCTCAGTTTTCCACATAACAATACAAGCCCCCACTAGGTCCTCTGTCATCCTTTTTTTTAAAAAAAAAAACCAGAGTACTACTTAGCTCTGGCTGATGGTGGTGTGGGGGATTGAACAGGGGACTTAACGTTATGCTATCTACCCACCACCCAATAAAATAAATCTTTAAAAATAAATAAATGAACAGATAAAGGAATTCTTAGTTTGTACTCAGCACAAGACCTGGTTTGGGGTAAGGATACAGGAGCCTTAGTATTCATTTTTTAGGTCCCAAAGCACTGCTCAGCTCTGGCTTATGGTGGCCATGAGACTTGAACCTAGAAGTCTTGGGCATGAAACCTTTTGCATAACTACTATGCTGTCTCCCTAGCCCATATTGGGGAAACTTAGAATGGAGGCAGCTGGGAAATTTGCTTGTCATTCACCGTATTGCCTTGAAAAACTCATGTTTTTCAAGGTAATCCACTTTTAAAATGTTTTGGTTTGGGTGAGGAAGAGACCAGAACAACATTACCGTTTTATGATGTTCTGTATTTGCATTTCTTGTTAAACACTATAGAAGTTGAACCCAGATCCCCGTGCACGCCACACAGGCTCTCTGCTCTGGAACTTTCCTTCACCCCCCCCCAAACCCAAAATGAATTTATGTTTTTAATGGTTGAAATGGAGAAAGGGGATGAAAAGTATGGTCAGTCTGGCTATCTTTTTTTTAATTATATATATATATATATATATATATATATATATATTTTAATTTCTTTATTGGGGAATTAAAGTTTTACATTCGACAGTAAATACAATAGTTTGTACATGCATAACATTTCTCAGTTTTCCATATAACAATACAACCCCCACTAGGTCCTCTGTCATCCTTTTTGGACCTGTATTATTTCTATTTTATTTTATTTTTCTTCTTTCTTTTTTTTTTAATTTTTTTATTTAAGAAAGGATTAATGAACAAAAACATAAGGTAGGAGGGGTACAACTCCACACAATTCCCACCACCCAGTTCCCATAACCCACCCCTCCCCTGATAGCTTTCTCATTCTCTAACCCTCTGGGAGCATGGACCCAGGGTCATTGAGGGTTGCAGAAGGTAGAAGGTCTGGCTTCTGTAATTGCTTCCCCACTGAACATGGACGTTGACTGGTCGATCCATACTCCCAGTCTGCCTCTCTCTTTCCCTAGTAGGGTGGGTCTCTGGGGAAGCTGAGCTCCAGGACACATTGGTGGGGTCTTCAATCCAGGGAAGCCTGGCCAGCATCCTGGTGGCATCTGGAACCTGGTGATTGAAAAGAGAGTTAACATACGAAGCCAAACAACTTGTTGAGCAATCATGGATCCCAAGCTTGGAATAGTGGAGAGGAAGTGTTAGGGAGGTACTCACTGCAAACTCTAGTGTACTACTGCTTTCAGGTATATATTTTGCAGTAGTTTATGGATACGTGTGCACATAAGCTCTCTCTCACAGAAACTGGTGTATATCTAGGTTATGGGACTTTGTTAGAAAGTGAACCACCTGAGATGAAATTAGAGTGTACTATAAAAGGAAAGGTCTCACCCGAGTAATGAAGCTGAAGGGTTGTCATTCCACACATGAAGTCTCTGGACAGTCTGAGGTGAAGCATGTTGAGGTGGCAATCGTTGCGTTGGTTAGGTTGTGATCGGCGGATGCAATATTATTTGGTTTGGATTGGGAGATGCATACGGGAAAGTGGGCCCTATCCAAGGGTTCCAGGACTGGGGGAAGTAGGGGCTCTATAGTGGAGATGTGAGGTTCCTGCTGTCTTAGGGTTCAAAAAGACAATCAATAGTTAATGTTATCATCACATTATTTGTTAATTGGGTTAACTTTGAAAAGTCCTTTTGTTATGGTTTGCTGTACAGTATCCAGTATCTTGTATATAGCTGTGCTATTGGATGCTTCTAATCTACTTGGTCTAGGCTTTTGAGAGAGTCCGCATATCAAATACACAGCCTATATATTAAAAGGATTCAGTTTGTGTTTTGAGAAACTTTGAGACATACAATTGATTTTTCCCCCTCTCATATTAATTAACTACTGATTTATATGTCTACATTTTGCTAGGAGTGTACATAAACACCATTCCCACCACCAAAGGACTGTGACCCATCCCTCCCGCCCACTCCCACCCCCCACTGGCCCAGGAAGCTGCATGTCTACCCCTCACCACTGGGTTTTTACTTTGGTGCCCTACTTACAATTTGATCAGGTCCTGCTTTTAGTTTCCCTTTCAGATCTTCTTACTCAACTTCTGTTGATGAGTGGGATCATCCCATACTCATCTTTATCTTTCTGACTTAGCTCATTTAACATAATTCCTCCTAGCTCTGTCCAAGATGGATCAGAGAAGGTGAGTTCATTGTTTTTGATAGCTGCATAGTATTCCATTGTGTATATATACCACAGCTTTCTCAGCCACTCATCTGTTGTTGGGCACCTGGGTTGCTTCCAGGTTTTAGCTATTATGAATTGTGCTGCTATGAACATAGGAGTACACACCTCTTTTTGGTTGTGTGTTATGGAGTCCTTGGGGTATAACCCCAGGAGAGGAATTACTGGATCATATGGAAGGTCCATGTCTAGCCTTCTGAGAGTTTTCCAGACTGCTCTCCACAGAGGCTGTACCAATTTACATTCCCACCAGCAATGTAAAAGGGTTCCTCTGTCCCCACAGCCTCTCCAGCATTTGTTGCTGCTGTCCTTTTTGATGTATGCCATTCTTACAGGAGTGAGGTGGTATCTTAGTGTTGTCTTAATTTGCATTTCTCTGACAATCAGTGACCTAGAGCAGTTTTTCATATGTTTGTTAGCCTTTTGGATCTCCTCTGAGGTGAATGCTTTGTTCATTTCCTCTGCCCATTTTTGGATGGGGTTATTTGCTTTTTTGGTGCTAAGTTTGCTGAGCTCTTTATATATTTTGGTGATTAGTCTCTTGTCTGATGTCTGGCATGTGAAGATCTTCTCCCATTCTGTGAGGGGTCTCTCTGTTTGTTTAATGGTTTCTTCTTTCTTTTGCTTGATAGACCAGAGAGAAATTGAGAAGGGAAGGAGAGAGAGAGAAAGGAAAAGAGAGACACCTGCACCCCTGCTTCACTGCCATGAATTTCCTCCTTGCAGGTGTAGACTGAGGGTTTGAATTGGGGTCCTTGTGCACAATAAAGTGTATGCTCTACTGGGTGCACCACCACCCAGCTTAGTAGTATTAGTATTAGTATTATTTTGCATCCAGCGGTTACCGCTGTGGCTTGCTGCCTGCTCCTGGTGGCTGTCTTTTCCATTTTCCATTGTTGTTGGCTAGGACAGAGAGAAATTGAGAGAGAGAGGAGTGGAAGACAGAGGGAAGAGAAAGATATCTGCAGACCTGCTTTCCCACTGGCAAAGTGACCCCTCTGCAGGTGGGAGCTGGGGGCTCAAACTGGGACCCTTGTTCTGTTCTTGTGCTTCAGCCCACCTCCCCTTTTTTTCTTTAATGAGAGAGATATAGAAAGACTAGAGTACTGCTCAGCTCAGGCTTATGGTAGTTCTTGGGATTGAATTTAGGAGCTCAGAACCTCAGACATGAAGGTCTTTTTCATAACCATGATGCTGTTTTCCACAGCCAGCCCAATCTGGCTATTGCTACCCCTCCAGGTTCCTTAGTTATGCCTTATTTACAACACTCACATAAGCTAACTGGTTTTTGCCAGGCGTGTTTAGTTCTGGTAGTGGCATCCCTTCTTGTTGAAGGTGACTAATGTGATCCTTCCTGTTGAAGCCGCCCGGGAGTATCTCAGGAGAGGCACAGTGACCCGCACCTTGGTCTCCGAGACCTTCCCTCAGACGAGGAAGAAGTCACCAACAGTTCTGATGATGACGATGACGACATCAGCTCTGGGTCCAGTAAAGGGGAGCCTGACTTGCTGGGATATAAACAGGTATGTTAATATTTGATTGACTGAATGCATAAAGACAGAGAGAAATCAGGAGGGAAGGGAGGTAGAGAAGGGAGAGAGAAGAGAGAGAGAGAGAGAGAGAGAGAGAGAGAGAGAGAGAGAAACACCTGCAGCTCTGCTTAACTGCTCATGGGGACCCGAGGCTTGAGCCCCAGTCCTTGTGCATTCTAACGTGTGCTGAGCTGGATGTACCACTGCCTGTCCCTTCTTTCTGTTTGATGTAGACCCATTTCCAGCCTCATTTTTTTTGTTCTGCTGTTGGCAGGAATACACCACTCTAGGCCCGCTTACTTTACTTTCTAAATACAGACACTGAAGCTTCACCCAGTGCCATGCACTTCTGTGTGTTTACTGGGAGCTCAAACCTAAGTCACACTGTGAATCCACAGCTCCCAGTGGCCTTTTTTTTTTTTTTCTTTCCATTTTATTTCATAGACCAGAGAGAAATTGAGTCGGGGGAGGTAGAGAGGGAAAGAGAAAGGTAGACACCTGCAAACCTGCTTCACCACTTAAGAAGTTTCCCCCTTCAGGTTGGGACTGTGGGACATTAAGAGCTTTTGAGGTGCCGGAGAGTTAGAATAGTTGTAGCTCACCAGGCTGTGACCTTAGGCATTACATTTTGCAGGGCCAGGCATACTGCACAGTGGTCATGCAAAGTGCTGTGAGGACCCAGATTCCAGTCCTAGCACCACCTCAGGCCAGAGCTGAGCTCTCTGAATATTGAAACGCTGCCATGGCGTCTCCCGCTCTGTCTTTAGATCTGATACTGGAAAGATATGATGACTTTCCTGCCCCTTTATTTTTAGGATTTTATTTGAAATAACAGTTGAATTACAATGAAAATCTAAGAGGAGTGTTTCTTTTTTTTTTTTTTTATTTTATTTTATTTATTCCCTTTTGTTGCCCTTGTTGTTTTATTGTTGTAGTTATTATTGTTGTTGTCGTTGTTGGATAGGACAGAGAGAAATGGAGAGAGGGAGGGGAAGACAGAGAGGAGGAGAGAAAGACAGACACCTGCAGACCTGCTTCACCAACTGTGAAGCGACTCCCCTGCAGGTGGGGAGCCGGGGTTCGAACCGGGATCCTTATGCCGGTCCTTGTGCTTTGCGCCACCTGCGCTTAGCCCGCTGCACTACAGCCCGACTCCCGAGGAGTGTTTCTTTTACTGGCTGTATCATAGCATCTTCTAAGCCCTGTGTTCTACCTATTGAGTTACTTCCTACTTTGTTGTTAATTTTTTTTTAGAGATTTTTAAAAATTATTATTACTTTTTAATATTTATTTATTTATTCCCTTTTGTTGCCCTTGTTTTATTGTTGTAGTTATTATTGTTGTTGTTGATGTCGTTGTTGTTGGATAGGACAGAGAGAAATGGAAAGAGGAGGGGGAGACAGAGAGGGGGAGAGAAAGACAGACACCTGCAGACCTGCGTCACTGCCTTTGAAGCGACTCCCCTGCAGGTGGGGAGCCAGGGGCTCGAACCGGGATCCTTACGCCAGTCCCTGCATTTTGCACCACTTGTGCTTAACCTACTGTGCTACTCCCCGACTCCCTCGTTGTTAAATTTTTAGTAGAGTTCTTGAGTAGCATTGTAGAGGCCTTTTATAAATTCTGTTAAAAAGTAACAGGTAGGGAGTCGGGTGGTAGCACAGCGGGTTAAGCGTAGGTGGCGCAAAGCACAAGGACCGGCATAAGGATCCCGGTTCGAACCCCAGCTCCCCACCTGCAGGGGAGTCGCTTCACAGGCGGTGAAGCAGGTCTGCAGGTGTCTGTCTTTCTCTCCTCCTCTCTGTCTTCCCCTCCTCTCTCCATTTCTCTCTGTCCTATCCAACAACGACAACAACAATAACAACTACAACAATAGAACAACAAGGGCAACCAAAGGGAATAAATAAATAAAATAAATATTAAAAAAAAAAGTAACAGGTAAAATCCACTCACCTTTATTTGCAATGAACAAATATGGAAAGAAGAGAACAGAAAATATAGATAAGAATTCACAGAACTGAGCCATCGTTAAGAGATGGGAACATAAAACTGGATTCCAGATCAAAGGTTCTATTTTGGAATTTGTCTGACATATTTCATGAGTTTGACAAAGTAATTTCATTGATTTGCGCTTCATATTTCAACTTCCACAGCAGAGTTTTGTTTTTTATGAGATGCAATTTTTTGACAAGCAATCTGCTTTGAAATACTGTGTGCTGAATGTGAGCATGGTCATTAACTGAAGACTTCAGATGCAGCATTTGGCCTCTGCTGAGATTTTTGCAGTGGGATGTGTTTTCCCATCATTGTTTGACTTGGGTCAGAATCAGTCATTGTTCTTACAATGTGCTGGAGATAATAGAGAGCCTTTTCATTTACTTATTTTTGTTACCTCTGACTTTCTACTTTGAAAATGATTACAACTCATTATAATCTATTTTTTTACTCACTAGCCTCCCTGTCTAGCACTGTAGTTTTACTAGTTTAAGAGGTCAGACAATAGAATGCACAGACTCCTCAAATCCAGAGTTACGAAAGGCCTTAGTCATTTAGTCCAGCCCCTGGGTGTTACTCTCTTTTTTTTTTTTTTAAACAAGAGGAGCTACATATAATAAGCTTTCGGTTCATTGCAGAGGGACAGACGTGTAAGGGCAGAACTCACCCTTGAGTTGCAGTGTGGCTCCCGTTTTTTGGCTGGAATAGAGTACTATGTACGCTGAAACTAAGCACATGTACTCCTTCAAGATGTCAGCTCGTTCCAGGGGGTTTTCATCTTTTCTTTTCTGTCACTATACTGTCTTTGCCACTTTGAGTTGACTTTTCTCAGGTAGAAAGAAATAGAGACCGAGCGAGACAGAAAAAGAGACACAAATCTTCCTCCCATGTGGTGGTGGGATCAGCTCCGGCCGAGTCTGTATGTATGCAAAAGCGGGGGCCTAGGCTATGCAGCTGAGCTGCCCTACTGGTCGTTCCATTCCCCTCAGGATTGGCCTTTTGTGTGGGACATTTCCTGTCAGGTTTGCCCTCATTATTCACTTCTTCAAGACCAGTTCTATTGCTCATTTAGCTTTAATTCCTTTTTTATATAAAAGAGATTTATTTATTAATTAAGAAAGGACAGAGTATTATATCAGTGTATCACATTTGATGTCAGGTATTGAACTCAGAACCTCATGCTTGAGAGTCCAGTGCTTTAACACCATCTCCAGCGTCTAACTCCCTTTTTTTTAACACACTTTTTGTTCCACATCTCAGAATCAGTGTTTCCAATGCAGTTATGTGGAAATCTATTACTTAAGAGCTGCCTGGTGATTCTGATGATCAGTAATGCTTTTTAAAATATTTTATTTTATTTATTTTAATGAGTGACAGAAGAAGACAGATAGAGACCAGAAAACTACTCAGTTCTGGTTTATGGTGGTGTGGGGGATTGAACCAGTGGCCTCAAAGCCTCAGACGTGAGAGTCTTTTTGCATAACCATTATGCTGTGTCCCGAGCCCATCAATCATGCTTTTTAACGTAGCTGCACAAAAGTGGAGAAGTTAATGACTCCAGATGTAAAGTAGTGTAAATGATCCTGAGTCTTCCTCTTAGAAATGACCTCAGGACCAGAAGTCGGGCGGTAGCGCAGTGGGTTAAGCGCACGTGGCGCAAAGCACAAGGACCAGCCTATTACGATCCGGTTCCAGCCCCTGCTTCCCACCTGCGGGGGAGTCACTTCACAGGTGGTGAAGCAGGTCTGCAGGCGTCTATCTTTCTCTCCCCCTCTCTGTCTTCCCCTCCTCTCTCCATTTCTCTATGTCCTATCCAACAACGACGACATTAATAACTACAACAACAATGAAAAACAAGGGCAACAAAAAGGGAAAATAAACAAATATTTAAAAAAAAGGAATAATCTCAGGATTATAAAGAGCACAGTAAATATAAAGTCTGCCTCTAGTGATATTACAACAAAGTGAAAACTCCAACTCACAGTAGATGAATTAAGGCTGCCATTCACACATTGTGGTTTTTATTTGCATTTCCTTCATGGCTCAAAGACCTAGCTTATTTATTAGTGAGGGAAGGAGGAAGGGAAACAGAGAACCGAGTATCACACTGACACATGCGGTGCGTGCACGGGATAGAACTCAGGACCTCTGACCTCACTCTCAGGCAGAAGTTGAAAAACAAGATCAGAAACGAAAACACAAGTAGAACCTGAACTGGACTTGGAATTGGCGTATCACACCCAAGTAAAAGACTCTGGGGTGGGTGGGTGGGTGGCGAGAATACAGGTCCATGAAGGATGATAAATGACATAGTGGGGGTTGTATTGTTAAATGGGAAACTGGGGAATGTTATGTATGAACAAACTGTTGTATTTACTGTTGAATGTAAAACATTAATTCCCCAATAAAGAAATAAATTAAATTTAAAAACAAACAAACAAAAAAACTCAGGACCTCATGCCTGCAGGCCAGCTTTAAATTTTTTTTTTTATTATCTTTATTTACTGCATAGAAACAGATAGAATTGAGGGAAGAGGAAGAGAGAGTCAGAGAGTCAGAGAGACACCTGCAGCACTGCTTCACCATTTTGCAAAGCTTTCCCTCTGCAGGTGGGGACTGGGGCTTGAACCTGGGGTCCTTGCACATGGTAACGTGCGCTCAAACCGGTGCGCCACCATCTGGCCCCCAGGCCAGGTTTTTAAAATCACTGCACCACTTCTCAGTCAACTTTTACTTATTTATAACAGAGTTATTTGAGTAATAAAAGTCATTTTCTCATTGTTGATATAAAATCATGATTTGAAAATACTTTCTCCTGTTTTGTGACACACTTTTTATTTTCCTCATGGTGTCTTTTGAAACATGATTCTCTTTTTTCCAGATTCAGTCCTTCACACTACTATAAACCAGAGCTGAGCAGTTCTCTGAGCAGTACTCTGGTAAGAAAAAAGAAGAACAAAGAGATGAAACATGATTTTTTAGTTTATGAAGTTTATTAAAACTTTTTTGACTATTTTATTTACTTTAATGAGAAAAATGTAGAAAAGGATACAGAGAGATTCCAGAGGGAGAGATAGACCAGAGCATTGCTCAGCTCTGGCTTATGGTGGTGCTGTGAATTGAACCTGAGAGCTACTAGCCTCAGGCATGAAAGCTGTTTGCAAGGGCATAGTGCAGTGGGTTAAGCACACATGGCGCTAAGCACAAGGACTCACGGATCCCAGTTCGAGCCCCCGGCTCCCCACCTTCAGGGGAGTCGATTTACAAGCGGTGAAGGAGGTCTGCAGGTGTCTATCTTTCTGTCACCCCCTGCTCTCTCAATTTCTTTCCATCCTATTTGATAAAAATAAATAAATGGAAAAAATGGCCTTCAGGATCAGTGGATTCATTGTGCAGGTACCCAGCCCCAGTAGTAACCCTAGACAAAATAAATATAATAAAATATATATAAATAAATAAATTAAAAGGGGGGTTGGGTGTCGGTGGTAGCACAGCAGGTTAAGTGCCTGGTTCCAGCATCTGGCTCCCCACCTACAGGGGAGTCGGGAGTCACTTCACAGGCGGTGAAGCAGGTCTGCAGGTGTCTGTCTTTCTCTCCCCTTCTCTGTCTTCCCCTCCTCTCTCCATTTCTCTGTCCTGTCCAACAACAGCAACAGCAGTGACAACAACAATAATGACAACAAGGGCAACAAAATGGGGAAAATAGCCTCCTGGAGCAGTGGATTCGTAATGCAGACACGGAGCCCTGCAATAACCCTGGAGGCAAAAAAAAGCTATTTGCATAACTACTATGCTGTCTCCCCAGATCAGCTGTGGTTTATCTCTTTTTTCTTTTTTACAAGATATTTGTGGCTGGTGACAATTTTTTTTTAAGTATAATTTTTTTTTTTGCATTAAAAAAAATTTACTTACTCCCTTTTATTGCCCTTGTTGCTTTTTTGTTGTTGTTGTTGTTGTTGATGTTGTTGTTGTTGGATAGGACAGAGAGAAATGGAGAGAGGAGGGGGAGAGAAAGACAGACACCTGCAGACCTGCTTCACCGCCTGTGAAGCGACTCCCCTGCAGGTGGGGAGCTGGGGGCTCGAACTGGGATCCTTCCACTGGTCCTTGTGCTTTGTGCCACATGCACTTAACCCACTGCGCTCCCACCCGACTCCCAATACTTTTTTTTTTTTAAAGATATTTGTGAAGTTGTATCTAAAAATTAAAATTCTAGCCCAAGGTCACATAGATTTTAGTTCTTATTTTCCTTTAGAAAATACGAGCTAATTTTTTAGCTCTTTTTCCCCCCTCCAGAGCACTGCTCATTTCTGCCTTATGGTGGTTCAGGGGATTGAAAGTGGGACTATTTTCTTTTCTTTTTTTTTTTTTTTTTTTTTAAGATTTTATTTATTGCTTCATGAGAAATGATAGGAGAGAGAAAGAACCAGACATCACTCCTGGTACATGTGCTGCTGGGGTTTGAACTTAGGACCTCATGCTTGAGGGTCCCAATGCCTCATCCACTGTGCCACGTCCCGGACCACAAAAGTAGGACTATTTTCAGCTACCTTGATAACTGAAAATTTTACTGACCACAAATTGGAGTTTACTGCTGATTGTCAGCTTATTCCATTGATCCTCATGCCTGTCTTCATGCCAGTACCTGCTGCTTTACCTCCTAGTTGTTTTTAAATTTTTTAATTGTCTTTATTTGTTTATTGGATAGAGACAGCCAGAAGTTGAGAGGAAGGGGAGGGAGAGGAGAGGGAGAGACAGAGAGACACCTGCAGCCCTGCTTCATTCACCACTTGCAAAGCTTTCCCCCTGCAGGTGGGGTTGCCTCCAAGTTTTATGGTCTCTTTTGTAGAATAGAAGCATATACTTTGGGGCAGATGGTGGCATACGGTGTTGAACACACACATTACCATGCACAGGGAAGCAGGTTCAAGCCCCTGGTCTCCACCTTCAGGGCATGTGGAAATTCATGAGTGTTGAAGCAGGTCTGGAGGTGTCTCTCTTTTTCACTCCCCTCTCTATCCCCCTTCCCCTCTTCATTTCTGTCTTTAATGAATTAGTTAATTACAAAGACCCCAGTGCTGCCTCAGAATCATTGCCACCCTATCTCACTGACTCAGTACCACACCTAGGAACTAAGACATGTTTAAATCATTGGCTTTTTAACTTGAAAATACAGTGCTGTCACTTTCAAATGATAAGTATCTCCCCCACCATAGCTGTTCTGAGTTCAAGCATTTTTGCACTCTGCTATAATGGAAGTAGGCTACCTGCCTAGGATAATGTTTTTATTGTCTGAGAATCATGCTGTACAATTCTTGCTAACCCAGGGCCCTGCAGAAGAAAATGAAAGTACAGAGCAAAAGTTGAAAAAGAAGTATAGAAGGGAAGGGCCCAACAGCCCTGTGGAAAAAGAAGTAGAGAAGAATAGAAAAATAGCACAGCTGCCAAAAATGAAGTGCGCCCACTTGGCATCTTTCGTTAAGAGCTGGTGCTCATTCTCACTGGCTCTCCCAGTCAGGTGCTTCATCATCTGCTGTGTACCTTGGCTCCTTTGAGGCAACTGCTGAGCCTGCCTGCTGACCAGTTATGGGCCCTCACTCATTTCAAAATGGAGAGTGAGTGCAGTGGCCAGCGAGGTGAGCCAGGAGGGGCAGGCAGTGCAGGGCCTGTGGGCCTTGGGGCCCAAGTTCAACCTCTGTCACCACATGTGCCAGAGGGGTGCTCTGAACTGATATGTCTCTAAGTAAATAAATATTTCTCAAGTTTTCTTCCTTTTCTTTTTTATTTATTTATTCATGAGAAAGATAGGAGAGAGAGAGAGAGGGAGAGAGACAGAGAAAGAGAGGGAGAGAGAGAGAGAGAGAGAACCAGACATCACTCTGGTACATTGTGTTGCCGGGGATTGAACTCAGGACCTCATGGATGAAAATCCAATGCTTTATCCACTGCACCATCTCCCGGATGACTTCTTTTTCTCTTTTAGATAGAGACAGGCAGAGACTGAGATTACAGTACTAAAGTAAGTTCCTTTAATGTGGTGGGGGTTGGCCTCTGACCTGAGTCACGTGCATGGCAAAGCAGTGTACTACCTACCCAAGGGAACTACTTTGCCAGCTCAATAAGTACTTTATAAAAATATATATTTTTTCCCTCTTGTTGCCCTTGTTTTATTGTTGTAGTTATTGTTGTTGTTATTGATGTCATCGATGTTGGATAGGACAGAGAGAAATGGAGAGAGGAGGGGAAGACAGAGAGGGGGAGAGAAAGACAGACATCTGCAGACCTGCTTCACCACCTGTGAAGCGACTCTCTTGAAGGTGGGGAGCCGGGGGCTCGAACTGGGATCCTTGCCGGCCTTTGCACTTTGTGCCACATGCGCTTAACCTGCTGCGCTACTGCCTGACTCCCAGCTAATCTTAAATTACTTGTGTGCCACCCAAGAATGTATGTGATGTGTGTAGTGGTATTTTCCCCTTAAAATGTGATCTTCAGTTTGAACCATGGATGATCATGTTTCACCAAGGCCCTGGGGTCATCTGCCCTGAACAGATGAGGAGATGAAGATTAGCCGTTGCTCTCAGCTCTACCTGTATCACAGTATAATTGCACTTCCCCCTCCCATTTCTGCCCTTCGAGTTCTTATTACTGTTATTATTATTATTTACCACGGAGCACTGTTCAGCTCTGGCTTATAGTGGTGTTGGTGATTGAACCTTGGACTTTGTTTTTTATATACTTATTTGAGAGAGAGAGAGAGAGAGACCAGAGAGCATCACTGCAGTACATGCAGTGCTGGGGATCAGACTCAGGACCTCACTGCGAGTGAAGCATTCTAGCCACTGTGCCAGCTCTGGGGCCACAGGATGTTCTGTAGTATGGAATCTGTTGTCAGAAGTAACCTATTAGGGATAAAATTTACATTTTTGGGAGCCAGGTGGCAACGCAGCGGGTTAAGCGCACATGGCATAAAGCGCAGGGACCGGCATAAGGATCCAGGTTTGAGCCCCCGGCTCCCCACCTCCAGGGGAGTCCCTTAACAGGTGGTGAAGCAGGTCTGCAGGTGTCTGTCTTTCTCTCCCCCTCTCTGTCTTCCCCTCCTCTCTCCATTTCTCTCTGTCTTATCCAACAATGATGACAACAATAATAATAACTACAACAATAAAACAAGGGCAACAAAAGGGAAAATAAATAAATAAAATATAAAAAATATTTTTAAAAATTTACATTTTAACTTAAAAATTATCTTCACTGTCCTTTCATGTACTTATACTTTCTCAATGTACTCTTACCTGCAGGATGAAGATCCTGGGGTGAAAAGTAAAGTTCATCATATTGCCAAGGAGATCATGAGCTCCGAGAAAGTGTAGGTTCCTTGTTTATGATGCAGAAGAATGTTTGTCTCTCCAGCCTCTCATTTAAAACATTTTTCATTGCTGTTTTTTACAGGTTTGTGGATGTGTTAAAACTTTTGCATATTGTAAGTATCTGCTGATATTTCCTTGAAATTTAAAGCCATCCTCTTTTTCATCTTTCCCTGTTCTCGAAAGTTTTCACCATGTAGTGAATGTTTCCCAAAAGTTTTCATAATTAAGTGACGTGGGTGGCTGGGAGAGACCTCATGCGTAGGGCACCTGTGGTGTCACTCCACACCTCTTGCTGTCAGATGCAAAATAATGAGGTAGTTGGCTTGGGAGCAGTGAAGTCACACATGTGCAGGCCCTGGTGCCACACACACACACACGAATTACATGCAAGTTCTTTTTAACACACATTTTCTAATTTACACATATATGTAACTGTAGAACTTTTATAAAGTGTGCATTATATATGTATGTATATATAACATCCAGATTATTTTTAAAATATAGATACTTTATATCCACATCTTTAAATTTTTGGATTGTTTTTCTCCTTAACAGAGAGTTTAAAAAATGATAATGTTTTTTTCTTGGACATGTGGAGAAGATGTCTGCTATCACCAATATTTTCTTTTTTAAAAAATAATATTTATTATTATTTATTTATTCCCTTTTGTTGCCCTTGTTGTTTTATTGTTGTCATTATTGTTGGATAGGACAGAGAGAAATGGAGAGAGGAGGGGAAGACAGAGAGGGGGAGAAAAAGACAGACACCTGCAGACCTGCTTCACCGCCTGTGAAGCGACTCCCCTGCAGGTGGGGAGCCGGGGGCTCGCACCGGGATCCTTACGTGGGTCCTTGTGCTTTGTGCTTAACCCGCTGCGCTACAGCCCAACTCCCTCACCAGTATTTTCATGATCACTGTTCAGAATCATTTTCCATCTTTCTAAATAAGGTTCTAGAAAAACCCTTCAAATAAATATTTTTACAACTATTTAAAAAAAAATTTTTAGAGTGGGGGTAGATAGCATAATGGTTATGAAAAGAGACTCTCGGGGGCCGAGTGGTGGCACACCTGGTTGAGCTCACATGTTACAATGTGCAAGGACTCAGGTTCAAGTCCCTGGTCCCCACCTGCAGGGGAAAACTTGACAAGCGATGAAGTTGTACTGCAAGTGTCTCTCTGTCTCTCTTCCTCTCTATCCCCCTTCCCTCTCAATTTCTGGCTGTCTCTATACAATAAATAAATAAAGATAATAAAAAAATTAAAATGTTTAAAAAAAGAAAAGAGTGGTCCAGAAGGTAGCGCAGAAGATAAAGTGTTGGACTCTGAAGCATGAGAAAAGAGATTCTCATGCCTAAGGCCTCACCGTCTCAGGTTCAATCCCCTGTACCACCATGAACCAGAGCTGAGCAGTGCTCTGGTTAAAAAAAAAAAAAAAAAAAAGACAAAACTTAAAAAAATTAAAATTTTATGTTTATTAATGATAAAGATAAGAGAAGCAGGGCACTCTGACACTTGCATACCAGGAGTTGAACTCCAGACCTCACACTTGTAAGTTCAGTGCTTTAGTGATTATGCCACCTCTCAGGCTCCTTTCGCAACCGATTATTTTTAAGAAGATTTATTTGGTTATTTATTGACAACAGATAGAACCAGATCTTCACTTACTCCAACACTTGTGATGTTGGTTGGAACACACTCTGAACTTCATGCTTGAGAGTCTACCCTATCCACTACGCTACCTCCTGGGCTGCTGTAGAGCTGTTATTATTATTTTGTTTTTGTTTTGATTTTTTTTATGGAGACAGAGAGAAATTGAGAGAGAAGAGGGATAGGAAGAGAGAGAGCCCTGCAGGTGAGGAGCAAGGGCTTGCTCAACTAGCTGTACCATCACCAGGCCCCTAATTTTTAAAAGTTCTGTTTTCAACTTGAACAAACTTGTTAGAAAACAATTATGGTAAATATCTAACTACATTTTCATTTTTCTTTGTACGTGCATGTTTTTACAAGTTTCATTATGCATTCTAGTTAAAATGTCTTTAGTGCTTACTTTATTCCTATTATATTTTGGCAAGATATTAAGACTTAACAGAAGAAAAGGCGTATGGTAAAGGAAACAAACAAACAAGAAAAAGAAATTGCCGTGAGAACTTAGTGCCACTGCTAATATCATCTTAAACTTAATTGCTAAGAAATGATGTTTTCCCCAAAATAGACTCCCACTTAGGTTTCTACAAAGAGTATAATTATCTTCAGCTATCCTTTTAATAGGTACATATGAACATAAAAAGTAGGTTTCACTTAAGTGTGATTCATATTCACCAGATGATTTCTTTATGCTCTGTTCAACCTACAGTAGAAATGTGGAGGCTAATTCCTTGGTGAAAAAAAACCAACTCTAGTTTTGGAAACAAAAAACTATCTTAACATTAATAATTTGTTTTAATGCAGTGTGGGGGGAGCTATAACCATATATACATGAGCAAAACCAATGATTAGATTCCTACTACAACTTTATTCTTCCTCTCCTCACTCCTCATCCTCCCCCCCACACCCCTTTTTTTTTCTTTGCCTCTGGGGTTATCGCTGGGGGCTCGGTGCCTGCACTATAAATCCACTGCTCCTGGACGCCATCTTTTTTTCCGTTGTTGCTGCTGCTGTTGTTGGATAGGACAGAGAGAAATTGAGAGAGAGAAGACAGAGAGGGGGAGAGAAAGATAGACACCTGGAGACCTGCTTCACTGCTTGCTAAGTGACCCGACCCCCCCCCCTCCCCCGGCGGAGGGTAGATAGCATAATGGGTATGCAAACAGACTCTCATGCCTGAGGCTCCAAAGTCCCAGGTTCAATCCCCCGCGCCACCATAAGCCAGAGCTGAACAGTGCTCTGGTAAAAAAAAAAAAAAAGAAAAGAAAAGAAAAAAAGAAAGAAGCAGCTAAGTGGCCCCCCTGCCGGTGGGGAGTCGGGGGCTCAAACCAGGATCCTTAACTGAGTCCTTGTGCTTTGCCTTATATGTGTTTAACCTGGTGTGCTGCTGCCTGAACCCCCCTCCTTATTTTTAAAAAGGGGAATGGAGATAGTGAGCTACTGGAGACATGGAGAGGGGAGAGATGCCACAGTACCACTTCACCGGCCCAGCAGCTTCCTGGTGCCATTAAAGACCCTCCCCTGTTGTGTCAGGGCTTGAAGTCATGAAGGTTTTCATTGTACTAGCTAACAACTTCCTGGACCCACCAGTGTATGTTGAAAAAGAATTAAAAAAAATTTTTTTAACTTATTTATTAATGAGAATGATAGGAGGAGATAGAGAAAGAACCAGATATCATACTGGTACATGTGCTGCCGGGAACTGAACTCAGGACCTCACACTTGAGAGTCCAATGCTTTATCCACTGCGCCATCTCCCGGACCACTTCTTTAATTTTTTTTTTTTTTTTACTAGAGCACTGATCAGCTCTGGCTTATGATGATGTGGGGGATTAAACCCAAGACTTCAGAGCCTCAGGCATAAGTATCTGGTTGCATTACCATTATGCTATCTACCCCCACACTGAAAAAGTATTTTTCCATGAATTATTTCTCACATATATAAATTTTTCTGACTACATTAGTTTTCTGTTGTAATTCAGTTTGTTAAATTACATAGCAGGGGCTGGGGAAGTGGCATAATGGTTATGCACACAACTTTCATGCCTGAGGCCCTACCATAAATCAGAACTGAGTACTGCTCTGTTAAAAACAAACAAATAAATAAAATTATATGGCACAATATTAGGTCATTCAGACAAAATATTGAATTCCAAATGCATCATCATTTCAAATAAGTAACTGGAAGCTTAATAAATAAATGACTTCAAAATAAACTCCAAATATACACTACCAGTTTGCTCTGAACCTCTCTTTTGCATGAGCAATGCAGGATGGAAATAATAAAAACTAAACTGTTGTTTTCTTGCAAGACTTATCCTACATGTCTAGGATCAGCAAATTATTCATTTTTGACATATTTTCTGCTATACGTGTTTAAACAGAAATAGGACCCCTCAGAGGAATTCCCAAGCATCTGCGAATTAGTTGGTAGCTGTTTAAGAGGGTGGAAATGCTATGGAGTTAGAAAGACTGAATTTGAACGTGAGTGTGCTATTTCAGCAAATTTTACATGGCACATTTGTTGAAGACACTGCTGTAAACAATATAGGACCTCTGTATTCTTGCTGCTTGAAGGCTAGAGTAGCACTTCTCACGTCCTTGTTTCCAACCCAGCAGCCCAAGAGGTGGCACAGTGACTAAGGGCATTGGACCTAAAAGCATGACGATCCCCAGTATGACATGTGCTAGAGTAATGCTCTCCTGGTAAATTAACGTATCTCTTAAAAATAATAAAATCTGGCTGGGGAGATAGCATAATGGTTATACAAAAAGACTTTCATGCCTGAGGCACCAAAAATCCCAGATTCAATCCACTGTACCACCGTAAACCAGAGCTGAGCAGTGCTCTGGTAAAATAAACAAATAAAAATAACGATAGGGATGTTGGCACATCCTGTAGAGTGCACACAAGTTATCACGCATAGTGACCCAGGTTCAAGCCCCTAAGCCCCACCTAGAGAGGGGAACCTTCATGAACAGTGTGTCTCTTTCTCTCTGTCCTCTTTCTCTCTCTCTCTGTATCAGACCCTCTATCAGAATTCAAAATAATAAGAAAAATTTCCAATCCACAGTAGAAGAAATGTATTGTAAAATATTATACATATGTTGGACTGCACTGCACAACCCAAGTTCAAGCCCAGCCCCTATCATATTGAAGGGCATTTTGGTGCTGAGGTCTCTGCTTCTCTGTCTCTATCTGAAAAAAACAAAAGAAAACAAGAAATTATAATAAATATATCATGGTCATGTCAAATTAATATAAAGTTTTCAGAAACTACTAGCTTAAATTCTGTCTGTTTTTACCAACTGTATGGGTTTTAAAAAATTGTTTAACGGGAGTCGGGCTGTAGTGCAGCGGGTTAAGCACAGGTGGCGCTAAGCACAAGGACCCGCATAAGGATCCTAGTTCAAGCCCTGGCTCCCCACCTGCAGAGGTGTCGCTTCACAAGCGGTGAAACAGGTCTTGCAGGTGTCTATCTTTCTCTCCCTCTCTCTGTCTTCCCCCTCCCCTCTCCATTTCTCTCTGTCCTATCCAACAACAATGACAACAATAATAACTACAACAATAAAACAACAAGGGCAACAAAAGGGAATAAATAAATAAAAATAAATATACAAAAATATTTATTTAAAAAAAATTGTTTAACCTACTAGCTCTACTTTCATTTGGAACAGGAGGATGGACGTCTGTTCCTCAGGTTGAGAGGAGTCAGTGGGATGACATGTGAGGGAGCTCTGTGTTCAACACAGCATGGACAGGTTCTCACGCTCCCTTTTCATTACTTTTTTTTTCGTTTCTTTTTTTCTAAACCAGAGCATTGTTTAGTTCTGGTTTATGGTGGTGCAGAACCTGGGACTTTGAAGCCTCAGGCATGAGAGTCTGTTTGTATAACCATTATCCCCTCTGCCCCTTTTCATTACTTTATGTGTCATCTTTCCTGATAGTTCATCACTGAACAGAAATAGGTCATTCCATTATTAGCCAGCAGATTTCCTAGTGTCAAATCCTTTTTTTTTACCCTGTATTAAAATTTCATCTTAATGATTCAAGTTCTGATTCTGTTTAATATAAGTGAAGCAATTTCAAACTTTATGTTATTTGAGTAATAGAAAACACAGGGCATGTTCTTAGCTCTTTTTTTTTTTTAACAAATTATAAAGACTGTGAGGAAGGGCAATCAAACTCAAAGTATTCCTCATATTATCTCAGTTGTGATGATGCCTGGGCTTCCTCCAGTTTGTGTTTCTCAGAGTAAATCATCCTTAACCCACCTTGACTCCTACATTTTCAGAACCTCATAAACCTTTAATGTAAGAGTGAGAACAGATGATGTGTCAATCTTCATGTTAACATCCTGTCTAGTGTGTGCAAATATTAACTCAGCAGCTTCCAACTTTAGTTGCTATCTTAACCACAGGACATTAGCTGCATTGTGAATCATTAGAACATGGGGCTTGGGAGTCGAGCAGTAGCACAGCAGGTTAAGTGCACATGTCATGAAGCACAAGGACCGGCCAAGGGATCCCGGTTCGAACCCCGGCTCCCCACCTGCAGGGGAGTCACTTCACAGGCGGTGAAGCAGGTCTACAGGTGTCTGTCTTTCTTTCCCCCTCTGTCTTCCCCTCCTCTCTCCATTTCTCTCTGTTTTATCTAACAATGACATCAATATCAACAACAATAATAATTACAACAACAATAAAAATAAGGGCAACAAAAGGGGAAAATAAAAGAACGTGGCACTTCTCTGGATAATGTAGATGAAGCCAACAGTCTCACATCCCTTCATTCTAATGCCCCCCATACTTTTAAAACTTATATCGGTACTTTTACAAAAGAAAAAACCACAGAAGAAATATGGATAGTTTAATCCTGAGCACTAATGCTACTTGATTTCAACTAAATGAGTTAACTTTAGTGTTAGATAATAGACTATGACTGTTTTAAAATGAGTTAGTAACAGACTTTAGATAATCCAATGGATGCTGGATACTTTTTGGATATCAACCAGGTATCCATGTGGCTTAGGAGAAAGCTGTTGTTTCCTCTAGATATGATATCCTAGGCAGATTTTTCCATACCAGAATTTTTTTTTTCCCTCCAGAGTTATCACTGGGGCTCAGTACCTGAACTATGAATCCACTACTCCTGGAGGCTATTTTTCCCTTTTTGTTGCCCTTGTTTTTGTTGTTGTGGTGGTGGTTATAGCTGTTGTTGGATAGGACAGAGAGAAATAGAGAGAGGAGGGGAAAACAGAGGGAGAGAGAAAGACAGACACCTGCAGACCTGCTTCACCACTTGTGAAGCAACCCACTTGTAGGTGGGGAGCTGGGGGCTCAAACAGGGGTCCTTAAACTGGCCCTTGCAGTTTGCGCCATATGTGCTGAACCCACCGTGCTACCGCCCAGTTCCCTCCATACCAGATATGCTAATGCTCTAGCATTACTGGGCCTTCTGTGATGACTAATATATTCATTATCTGTACTGTCCATCATGGTAACCAAACTTAAAATTTAGTAATCTGGGGGCTCCGTGGTGGCATGCCCAGAAGGATGCACATCGTGCTATACTCAAGGACCTGTATTCAAGTCCTCTCGTCTCCACCTGCAGAGGGAAAACTTAACAAGCAGTGCTACAGGTGTGTCTTTTCCTACCGCCCCCTTCCTCTTTCCCTGTCTTCTTTTCTCTGTCTCTATTAAGAGAGAGGCAGGATGTTCACCAGGAGTTCATGGACTTTGAATCGGATTCCCAAGGCTCCAGTACGCGGATGGCCCCTCTCTCATGCGTTACTCGCTAACTCAGAGCAGAGATGTCTAAATATCAGTCTTTTCCTTTGCTGAGTGGTATAGAGGTGTCAAGACCAGAAAACTTAAGATTAATTTTTCATTCCCCTCCTTACCCTCTCATCCTCAGCCAAAGCCATCAGAAAATCTTTTTATTTTATTTTATTTTGTTTTTTCCAGAGCAGCATTGCTCAACTCTGGCTTGTAGTGGTGCTGGGAACTGAACCTGGGACCTTACAACATGAGGCATGAAAGTTGTTTGCATAATTATTATACTGTCTCCACCAGCCTAGTTCATATTTTTATTTATTTATTTATTTTGGCCTCCAGGGTTATCGCTGGGGCTCGGTGCCTGCACTACGAATCCACTGCTCCTGGAGGCCATTTTTTTTCCATTTCTGTTGCCATTGCTGTTGTTGTTGGATAGGACAGAGAGAAATAGAGAGAGGAGGGGAAGACAGAGGGGGAAAGATAGACACCTGCAAACCTGCTTCAACACTTGTGAAGCGACCGCCCTGCAGGTGGGGAGCCGGCGGCTCGAAGCAGGATCTTTACGCCGGTCCTTGGGACTCACGCCATGTGCGTTTAACCCACTGTGCTGCCGCCCGGTCCCGTATTTTTATGTTTTATTCAGGCACCGCTACCAACCTTTTACCTGACACCTTCCTCTTTCCATTCTTTTTTTAAATTCTTTTTTTAAACTTTATTTATGATTGGATAGAGACAGAGAAATTGAGGGGAAGGAAAAGGAGAGAGGGAGAGAGACAGAGAGACACCTGCAGCCCTGCTTCACCACTCTGTGAAGCTTTCCCCCTGCAGGTGGGGACCGGGAGCTTGAACCCGGGTCCTTGTGCGCTGTAGTTCGTGTGCTTAGCCAGGTGCGCCACCACTTGGCCCCCTCTTTCCATTCTTACCCAATTTTCCTGTATGTTCCTTAAATTTTTTTTCCTTATAAAAATATAAAAATTAATTTCATAAAATATTTACTGTAGGGCAGGGGATGTAGCACACGGATTATGCAAAAGATTTTGCATGCCTGAGGCTCCAAAGGTCCCAAGTCCAGTCCCCCTGTATCACCATAAACCAGAACTGAACAGTGCTCTAGGAAAAAATTTATATAAACAGTTTAAATATATTTATATTAATATGTAATATATCATATACATTTATATTTCCTTATAAATTTATTATGTTCTATCACTCTCCTGCTCAAACCCCAATAAGTGATTCTTTTCCCCCTTTTGTTGCCCTTGTTATTTTTTGTCATCATTATTGCTCTTGTTGTTGGATAGGACAGAGAGAAATGGAGAGAGGAGGGGAAGACAGAGAGGGGGAGAGAAAGACAGACACCTGCAGACCTGATTCACCGCCTGTGAAGGTGAACTCCCTGCAGGTGGGGAGCTGAGGGCTCGAACCAGGATCCTCACGCCGACCCTTTCGCTTCGTACTATGTGCGCTTAACCCACTGCACCACCGCCCGGCTTCCCCGATAAGTGATTCTTCTATTAAGAATGAAGTCCGGGAGTCTTTTTAATTAATTACTTTATTTATTTATTCCCTTTTGTTGCCCTTGTTGTTTTATTGTTGTAGTTATTATTGTTGGTGTTGATGTTATTGTTGTTGGATAGGACAGAGAAAAAAGGAGAGAGGAGGGGAAGGCAGAGGGGTCGAGAAAGAGACACCTGCAGACCTGCTTCACTGCTTGTGAAGCGACTCCCCTGCAGGTGGGGAGCCGGGGGCTTAAACCGGGATCCTTACACCTGTCCTTGTACTTTGCGCCACCTGCGGCGCCACCTGCGCTTAACCTGCTGCGCTACCACCCGACTCCCCATAGTATATTTCTTTATCCTTTCTGTCTCTGCTCAAATATATCCTCCTCAGAAAAGTCTTCTTTTACTCTTTAACTTTCCCCTATTTGCATTCATTTTGGCAGGTAATAAAATTTATGTTTTTGTTTGTTTACTTGTTGACTTTTTGATCTACTAAAGTGAAAACCTGGTGGGATCAGAGTTCATATATCTTTAATCAGATTAAATGATAGAAATTTCTGTTATCTTATTTGCTCATAAGAGTGGTTTATCAAGCATGGCTCTAATTGTTCTTTATAGATGTCCAACCACCATGATTTGTTTTTATAGGGTTTTTTGTTGTTGTTCTTTGCTTTGTTTTTTTATTTTCCCTTTTGTTGACCTTGTTATTTTTTTTATTGTTGTAATAATTATTGTTATTGTTATTGATGTCATTGTTGTTCGATAGGACAGATAGAAATGGAGAGAGGAAGGGAAGATAGAGAGGGGAAGAGAAAGACACCTGCAGACCTGCTTCACCGCCCGTGAAGCAACTGCCCTACAGGTGGGGAGCCAGGGGGCTCGAACCGGGATCCTTACAACGATCCTTGCGCTTTGTGTCATGTGTGCTTAACCTGCCGAGCTACTGCCGGGCTCCCTGTTTTTGTAGGTTTATCTTGTTGATTTCACATGAGATAGGATAAGAGGTAGGAGGGAGAGACAGGCACCAGACCACCATTCTGGTACATGTGATATAGGGGATCAAACCAGGAGCCCAAGGCATTCAGGCCCAGTGCTCTGCCGCTGAGGTTTTTCCCTGTCTGCCCAACTAGTATGACTTTAAAATATATATACACAGGGGCTGGGCCGTGGCTCATCTGAGAGTTAAGGATGCATGTTACCATGCTTCAGGACCCAGGTTCCAGCCCCTCCAAGAAGGTTAACTAACAGTAGTAATGACCTACTACTAAATGACAAAGCCAGACTTTGAAGTCTTATGATTAGAGCTCATTCAGATAGTGATTAAAAATTGATACTGGGTCGTTGAAATAGTTCCTTTGGACAGTTTCGTGGGCTGTGATCTCTTTGATTATCTCTTTCCTTTCCTACCTCTCCGTCTCAATAAATGTTAAGTAAATAAATTGTGACTATATGGGCAGGAGTAGATAGCATAATGGTTATGCAAACTGACTCTGATGCCTGAGGCTCCAAAGTCCCAGGTTCAATCCCCCGCACCACCATAAGCCAGAGTTGAGCAGTGCTCTGGTAATTTAAAAAAAAAAAAAGTTACACTATAATTGTAACTGTAAATTGCACATCAGCTACTTGATTATATTAGCTTATTTTCATAATTCTTCCGTTTGACCTAAAAAGTCAGGGAAAATCTATTTTTTCATTTTCTAAAAATGAGAATAAAGCATGTTGTAACTCGCTTGGGCTGTATTGTGATGATCATTTGTTAAGTTTATTAGTTGATCTCGAAAGGAGATAAAGAGTTGGTTTCAGTTACATTTTATACAGTTTTTCACTGATGATTTGCATGGCAATAATCGGGTCTGAGAAAATAGAAAAAGAACAGTAATTTCATTGGTGAAGTATTTTCATTTTGAAACCAAGTCACATTGTAATCTGAGATTCCCCCACTTTCACTTCTTTGTTTTTGCATATTTATCACAACCCTTGACCTTAGCAGCCGCTTTGCTTTTCCTTAGAGTGAACTGTGCTCAGTGCCCTTTATGAAGGTAGGAGCCCTGCAGAGCTCCCTGCCTGCCCATATGTCCACATGATCTTTGTAATCCTCTGTCATCATACTGGTTAAGTAATGCCCTAAGGTCAGGTCACACAGTCAGGACAGCTGGTAATTAAGGCACTTATTTCTCTTTGGCCCTGGAGACGAAAATAATGAACGAGGCCATCTGCTTCCTACTGCCTTGCCTCAGATATTCATATTCAATTGTAGTGCATTGATTTCTGTTAAAGTCATGCCCAATTAATCACTGCTGGTAAGGCTCAGCGGAATTAAGTGAGTGCCTTAGTTTTGAAAGGGATTTGGTTCCTACTTGTTGATTTTTATTTTCTTTCATTTTATTTACTGGATAGAGATAGCCAGAAATTGAGAGGGAAGGGGATGATAGGGAGGGAGAGACAGAGAGACACCTTGCAGTCCTGCTTCACACTTGCAAATCTTTCCCCCTGCAGGTGGGGACTGGGGGCTTGAACCTGGGTCCTTATGCACTGTAACATGTGCACTCAACCAGGTGCGCCACCACCCGGCCCCTCTTACTTGTTGATTCTTCTGGGAATTATTTTTTAAATTATGTTTATATATTTCTTGGAGGTGGGGGGAGAGAGAGAAACCCACCAACGGGGCATCATTCTAACATATGTGGCACCAGAGGTCAAACTCCAAAACTGTGCTCTCAAGTTTAGTGCTGTAGCCACTGTGCCATCTCCCAGGGAGCAGTCTTCTGGGAATTATTAAGAATATTATATTCTGGGTCCAGGCAGTGGTGCACCTGGTTAAGCACACACATTACAGTGCTCAAGGTCCTAGGCTCAAGCCTCTGGTCCCCACCTGTAAGGGGGAAACTTCACAAGTGGTGAGGAAGGACTGCAGGAGTCTTTTTTATTTTATTTTTTTAATATTTACTTATTTATTTATTCCCTTTTGTTGCCCTTGTTGTTTTATTGTTGTTGTTGTTCGATAGGACAGAGAGAAATGGAGAGAGGAGGGGAAGACAGAGAGGGGGAGAGGAAGACAGACACCTGCAGACCTGCTTCACCGCCTGTGAAGCGACTCCCCTGCAGGTGGGAAGCTGGGTCTTGAACCAGGATCCTCACACCAGTCCTTGGGCTTTGGGCCACCAGCGCTTAACCGGCTGCACTACCGCCTGACTCCCATTTTATTTATTTATTTTAATATTTATTCTCTTTTGTTGCCCTTGTTGTTTTATTGTTGTAGTTATTGTTGTTATTAATGTTGTTGTTGTTGGATAGAACAGAGAGAAATGGAGAGAGGAGAGGAAGACAGAGAGGGAAAGAGAAAGACAGACACCTGCAGACCTGCTTCACCGCCTGTGAAGCAACTCCCCTGCAGGTGGGGAGCCAGGGGCTCGAACCGGGATCCTTATGCTGGTCCTTGCGCTTTGTGCCACCTGCGCTTAACCTGCTGCACTATCGCCACACTCCCTGCAGGAGTCTTTCTATCTCCCCCATCCCTCTGAATTTCTCTGCCTCTATCTAATAATAAAATACATAAAAATATTTAAGAAAACATTTAAACAAAAAAATTATTATATGCTTTATAATGCATAACCCCATTCTCTCCTCACCCCACCCCCCAATAGAGGCAGAGAAGTTGAGAGGGAAGAGGAGCATGGAAAAGGAGAGAGAGAGACCTGAAGCACTGTTTCACAATTTATGAAGCTTTTTCCCTGCAGGTGAGGTCCTGGGTCCTTGTGCACTGTAATATGTGCATTCAACCAGGTGAGCCACCACCATGGTAGCCCATTCTATTTCTAAAAAGAATGCAACAAACTAGCATTTAGTTGTTGTTACTGGTCATTGAATTGCAGATGATTTTGTTTCACATACAAAATTTTGGGTGTGATGGGTGTATTTTGACAGCAAAATAGTTCACTTGGCTAGTTTGCTGTTTTGCCATATGCACTCAGCCCAGGTTTGAACCAGGCCCAGACCACAATGAAGGAAGTTTCCGTGCCATGGTCTCTTTCATTCCCTCTCCCCTCTCTCTGGATTTTTGCCTCTATCTTAAACATTTTTATTCATTTACGTCAAGTATATAGATATGGAGAGAGACCAGAGCACTCAGATCTGGCTCTGATATATGCTGGTGTTCACGATTGAACCTTGACCTTCTGAGCCTCCGGCATGAAAACCTCATGCTGCTGCTGACTCCTCCGCTGCTGGGAAAGCTGAATAAACTCTAGTCCCCTTGCACTCTCTAGTTCCTCCTCTGCCCTTTTATTTTTCTTTCTTTCTTTTTTTAAATTTATTTTTATAAGATTTGTTTGTTTGGGGGCCAGGTGGTGGCACAGCTGGTTAAGTTCATGTATTACACATTGCACAGCGACCCAGGTTCAAGCTCCTAGTCCCCACCTGCAGGAGGAACCTTCACAAGCAGTGAAGTGGTGCTACAGATGTTTCTCTGTCTCTTTCTCCCTTGCTAGCTCCCCTCCCTCTCAGCTTGTTTCTTTTCTATCAAATAGTAAAGTTCAGTAATAATAATAAATAGTGGGAGTCGGACAGTAGCGCAGCGGGTTAAGCGCATGTGGCGTGAAGTACAAGGACCAGCATAAGGATCCCGGTTTGAGCCCCCGGCTCCCCACCTGCAGGGGAGTCCCTTCACAGGCGGTGAAGCAGGTCTGCAGGTGTCTGTCTTTCTCTCCCTCTCTCTGACTTCCCCTCCTCTCTCCATTTCTCTCTGTCCTATCCAACAACGACAACATCAATAACAACAACAATAATAACTACAACAACAGTAAAAAAGGTCAACAAAAGGGAAAATAAGGGGGTTGGGCGGTGGTGCAGTGGGTTAAGCGCACATGGCGCAAAGTGCAAGGACCTGCGTAAGGATCCCGGTTCAAGCCCCCAGCTCCTCATCTGCAGGCGGTGAAGCAGGCCTGAAGGTGTCTGTCTTTCTCTCTCCATCTCTGTCTTCCCCTCCTCTCTCCATTTCTCTCTGTCCTATTCAACAACAACAATAATAACCACAACAAGGCTACAACAACAAGGGCAACAAAAGGGGGGAAATGGCCTCCAGGAGCGGTGGATTCATGGTGCAGGCACCGAGCCCCAGCAATAACCTTGGAGGCAAAAAAAAAGGGAAAATAAATAATAATAAATAGTAAAAATATCCTTAAAAAAAAAAAAAGATTTGTTTCTTTGTTGATGACAGAGACAGAACCAGGACATCACTCTGTCACGTGCCATGCTGGGAATCAATCTCCAGGCCTCATGCCCTTAGGGCCAACACTTTAGTCACTGTGTCAACTCATGGGCCACATCTCAAGCCTTTTAGTTACCCCACTTTTCTAGTTTTCTGGTGTGAAATGTGTACTCTGAAGCTAGGTTTTGAAGTGCCAGTCCTGTGGGCTTACATCTTCCCTGTTTCAGTCAAAGAGAGGTTGGGGAATTTGGGTTCTGCTCTAAAATAGCTTTGCCTCTGGCTCCTAAGTCTCATCACACTTTCCCAAATTATCCTGGCTGTGAGCCCTTAAGAAAAAAAGAAAAACAAACAAACAAACAAAAAAACCCAGACTTATGTCGTAATCACCCTTTTCATTTAAAAGAAAAGAAGATGTTTTCCCCTTCCACTGGCACCAGTTTTAGAAATGGTGGAGGTTCAGGGAGATCCCAGAAGGTGGAGGTTGAGTGGATAGCCACCGTGTGAATTAGTCACATGTGCGCTGGACTCAGTGTTTCAGAATATTCTCCCAGAGGCTGAGTAAGGTGCAGCCTGGGCTGCCCTGTGTGGTCTTCGCTGTGAGTTCTGGCAGGCTGGGGAAGGGAGGTGCCCTTTCCTTCTTTCAGAAAAGATGCTGTGAAGTGATAGATAGCCTTTCTAGTGCTTCCTAAAAGTGTGTCCCTCTCTGGCCCTTAGGAGAAACTTGTCATAGGTAAATGAATAGGAACTCTTCCAATTTCTATAATCTTTGTTTAAATGTTCTTTTTTTTTTTTTGGTCCCATTTATTTATTTATTTATTTATTTTTTACCAGAGCATTTCTCAGCTCTGATTTATAGTCATGCCAGGGATTGAACCTGGGACCAAAGCCAGGTTGAAACATGTAAGTTTTTGAATAATCACTGTGTCGTCTTTTGCATGAAAATCTTTTGTTGGACTTAGGAATAAGCTTTGGATTGTTAAGAATGAGGCCCCTAGTTCAATCCACAGCATCACATATGCCAGAATGATACTCTGGCGCTCTCTCTCTCACACACACACACACATTAATAAATTAATAAGGCTCTAGTAGGGGAAATATTATTTATTAATTAATTTTTTTCAGCAGAGCGCTGCTCAGCTCTGGCTTCTGGTGAAGGAGGGGGTTGAACCTGGGACTTTGAAGCCTCAGGCATGAGAGTCTCTTTGAATAGCCACTATGCTCTCTCCCTCCCTCTATCTCCTCATCCTCTCTCAGTTTCTCTCTGTCCTGTCTAATAAAAACTAGAAAGAAAGAGGGAAAAATGGCCCCCAGGAGTGGTGGATTCATAGTGCTGACACTGAGCCTCAGTGATAACCCTGTGGCAGGGGAAAACTAGAGCTGCTTGCAGTGACCTTGTTTTGGCTTGGCCTGGCCACTCAAGGGGGGCTGGTGAATACTTAGCTAACTTTCTTACCCTCTTTCTTTCATATTGAAATAAGGAGTGGAAGCACAGCCCTGGAGCCTCCCCCAGGACTGTGGCACTCTTTGAAAAGTAAAGTTTTCAGGTTCAATCCCCAGCACCACCACAAGCCAGAATTGAGTAGTGCTCTGCTCTTGGTCTCTCTCACTCTTTCTTTCTGATCTTTCTCTCTGTCTCTCATTAAAAGAAAGTCTGCAAACGCAACAGGGCTTAGAGGTAGCCATCTCACTGGTCAGCTCAATATGGATTTGACTGGTCTCTGTTGAATGTGCCTTAAGTAAACACTTTTCCTTTTGGGCAATGATGGCAGACGTGTGGAACGCAGAGTCTGGCAAAAGCTGCATCAGACAGGGTCTTAGAGCTCCTTAGCAGCATGTGTCGAAAGTCACTGTCGTGACTTAGGAAATGCCTTCCAACTGGAAAAGAAAAATTAGCCTGCTGCCAAAACACAAACACATCTATCACTTCTTCCAGAAGAAAGGACTAAGCGAGGAGCTCTGGCTTCTAAATTAATTGCCAAATTAATTCTTTTTAAAAAAATATTTATTATTGATTCCCTTTTGTTGCCCTTGTTGTTCTATTGTTGTAGTTATGATTGATGTCGTCGTTGTTGGATAGGACAGAGAGAAATGGAGAGAGGGAGGGGAAGACAGAGAGAAGGAGAGAAAGACAGACACCTGCAGACCTGCTTCACCGCCTGTGAAGCGACTCCCCTGCAGGTGGGGAGCTGGGGGCTCGAACCAGGATCCTTAGGCCGGTCCTTGCGCTTTGCGCCACCTGTGCTTAACCCGCTGCGCCACTGCCCGACTCCCTCTACATTAGTTCTAATTGTTAAACTGGTAAGAGAAAAACACAGTGGAAGATGTTTAGCTGTTGTGATTTGAATGCAATTCCAGCCAAGGAAAGCGTTCCTCCTGATAGGCTTCTTCATTCTAGAGCTGCCCCCAAGGAAAACCCAATGCTTTTCTTAAGTGTTAAGTTTTCTTCTTAGTTCATGCAAGTGTTGATCGAAACAAGCTGTTGGCGAGTGGAATTTGGCCAATACCCATTTGGGTTTTGGAGATGTTTTGTGTGGCTTGCTGGATCGGAATTTATACAAGTTATGAGCTCTTGTATTACAGTGATTGTTGGAATTACAGTAACAGTAATTATTTAGTTACTCATGTAAGCAAAGTTCATTTGAACTAATGTGACTGTTGGATCAATTTAGTCAGCCCCCGGAACTGAGGCATCATTAGCTTTTGTGGAGCATGAGAGGCTTGACTAAAATAGCCATACCTTCCAGAAAGTTCTTGGGGGCCGGGTGGTGGTGCACCAACTAACTGCACATGGTACTATGCTGAAGGAGCTGTGCGAGGACCTGGGTTCAAGGCCCCGGCTCCCCACCTGCAGCAGGGACGCTTCAGGAGTGGTAAAGCAGGTCTGCAGGTGTCTGTCTTTCTCTCCATCTCTATATCCCCCTCCTCTCTCAATTTCTTTTACTTATCCAATAAAATGGAAAAAATGGCCTCCAGGAGCAGTGCATTCTCTGTGCTGGCACCAAGCCCCAGCGATAACTCTGGAGGCAAGGGAAAAGAAAGAAAGAAAGAAAGAAAGAAAGAAAGAAAGGGAGAGAGGAAGAGAGAGAGAAAGAAAAGGATTTTTTTTTCCTTTATTGGATAGAAACAGCCAGAAATCAAGAGGGAAGGGGAAGATAGGGTTATGGTTAATGTGTGTATGGGAGACTAATGTTGAAGGGGTTTGAGGAACAATCAGTATCCCTTGCTGTTTATTTGCTTTCAGTGAATTCCTGAGGGAAAAAACAGTTGTAAATAAAAGTAAAGGTTGATAAAGGCTAGCAAATTATGAGTTTTGCCCAGCCTTTACAAAAAATTTTCGGAGTTTTAATTAAGCTTGCTGTTCCTTGTTGAAGCTTTGGGTCTTTGGAACAGTCTGCACTATTGTTTTGCTTATATCTTGAGGCCCACCCTCTGCAGATAGTGAAATCTACATTCATACTCATCTTGGCCTTACCGTTTCTCGCCCTACCCTTTCCTGGGGAATGCCCCTAGGGGCTGTTGGATAGAGGGAAGAATCATTACAGGCCCAGAGCTGCAGTGTCTTGCGGAGGGCCTGAGAGAGAGCGCTCTTGGCAAGTGTGCTGCTTTGCCATGTGTGGCCTCCACTGTGCTGAAGAAGCTTCGGTGCTATGGTCTCTTTCATTCTTTTCTTTCTTTGCCTTTTTGGTCTCTGCCTATAAATAAATAAATAAATAAATGGAAAAAAGAGAGATCCTGGAGTAGTGAAGTCCTAAAGACGACAACAAAAGCCAAACCCAACCCAGATATCCAGAGACTGTGGAGGTGACTTCGTGTGAACTTGGTTGCATTTCGCACTAAGACCAAACGAAAACAGGTCATCACAGATGGCAGAACAGTGCTCCGGTCTCTGTCTCGTCTCTCATAAAATTTAGGGAAAAGCTTCATCAGCCAGGAGTTGTGCAGTGGATACAGTGTAGAACTTAAAGACCGATAGGTGGGCTGGGCTGGGAGGGGGCGCAGTGGATATAGCATTTCCCGAGTTCAGGCCCCAAAGCACATATGCCAGAGTGGGATCTGGTTCTTTTTCTCTCCTATCTTTCATTAATAAATAAATAAAATTTATCAAAAATAACAATAGGTTCTGAGTTCCGTCTCCAACATGGCATGTGCCAAAGAGATTCTGTGCTTTCTCTATTCCTTCTCTATCTCTTTTAATAATAAATCTTTAAAGAGTTAAAAACAGGGACCGGGTGGTGGCGCACCTGGTTGAGCGCACATGTTACAGTGCACAAGGACCTGGGTTCGAGCCCCCGGTCCCCACCTGCAGAAGGAAAGCTTTGCAAGTGGTGAAGCAGGGCTGCAGGTGTCTCTCTTTCTCTCTCCCTCTCTATCTCCCCTACCCTCTCGATTTCTGACTGTCTCTATCCAATAAATAAAGATAATAAATTTTTTTTAAAAAAAGTTAAAAACATTCTCAAGGACCGGCTTAAGGATCCCAGTTTGAGCCTCCGACTCCCCACCTGCAGGGGAGTCGCTTCACAGGTGGTGAAGCAGGTCTGCAGATGTCTTTCTCTCCCCCTCTCTGTCTTCCCCTCCTCTCTCCATTTCTCTCTGTCCTATCCAACAACAATGACATCAATAACAATAATAACTACAACAATAAAACAAGGGCAACAAAAAAGGGAATAAATAAATATTTTTAAAAAGTTAAAAACAAACAAAAATATATCCACCTTAGTCACTGTGTTTTTTTTTTTTTTTTTTACTTCTTATCTAGGTTAGTGGAATAGGACAAAGTAGATACTTTCAAGTTGTGACTGTAGAAAGAAAATTCAGGACCAAGTGGTGGTGCACCTGGTTAAACCCACACGTTGCAGTACACAATGACCCAGGTTCAAACGCTTCATGAATAGTGAAGCGGGTGTCTTTCCGTCTCTTTTCCTCTCTGACTAGCCCTGTTAGTTTCTCTCTGTCTCTACCCAATAATAAGTAAATATTAAAAAAGAGAGACAGTAAATGCCATCTGCAATTTCTATATCGGGTTGTCAGAAAAATCATGACACATTTTTGCATAGGAAAACAGAAAAACACATCATGACTTTTTTGACAGCTCACTAGTTAAAGGGAAGAGAGTGACTGCGAAGTAAAGCTTTTTATGAAGCTGTTGTGTGTATGCTGTTTTTCTTCCTCTCGCTATACTAGGATTTCCGGGATGCAGTAGCCCATGCTTCTAGGCAGCTGGGGAAGCCAGTTATTGAGGACCGGATCCTAAACCAGATCCTGTATTACTTGCCTCAGCTGTATGAACTCAACCGGGATCTCCTGAAGGAGCTGGAAGAGAGAATGTTAAACTGGTAACAATCTTTTCAGACTTTTTATTACTTATTTTCCCTTTTGTTGCCCTTGTTTTTTTTGTTGTTGTTGTTGTAGTTATTGTTGTTGTTGTTGATGTCGTCATTGTTGGGTAGGACAGAGAGAAATGGAGAGATGGGGAAGACAGAGGGGGGGAAAGATAGACACCTGCAGACCTGCTTCACCGCTTGTGAAGCGACTCCCCTGCAGGTAGGGAGCCGCTTGAACCGGGATCCTTACGCCACATGAGCTTAACCCACTGCGCCACCACCCAACCCCTTGATTATTTTTTTGATGACCAAAATCTGCAACCTTGGTGCACCAAGGCTAATGCTATACTTTTCCCCCCATTGGGTAATGCTCTCTCAAAACCAGGAAGGACTTAAGAGGTCAAATAGTGGTACAACAGGTAAAGGGTACAAGTTGCCAAGCACAGGGACCTAAGTTCAAGCTCCTGATCCCCATCTTAGAGGGGGAAGCCTCACAAGCAGTGGTGGGTCTCTCTCTCCCTCTCTTTCCCACTCCCTACTTCTCTCAGTTACTATCATAATTTTATTTATTTGATTTGATTGGACAGAGAGAAATGGAGATGGGAAGGGTAGATAGGTAGGTAGATAGATAGATAGATAGATAGATAGATAGATAGATAGATAGACAGACAGACCTACAGGCCTGCTTCACCACTCACGAAGCCTCCTTCCCTGTAGGTGGGGACTGGGAGCTTGAACACAGGTCCTTGAGCATGGTCACATGTGTATTCAACTAGGTACACCACCACCCAGTCCCTCCAATTTAAATTTTATAATGATCTCTGGTCATCAAAATGTCTCTCTCTGTGTGTCTTCATATATCTATATCTATATATCTATATATCTATATGGTTTCAAATTAGGAAACATCATTTGCATTGCTTCTAAAGAACTTCATCAAAACATGTGATAATTTATTTGGTCTCAAAAAATGTACATAGTGGTCCAGGAGGTGGCGCAGTGGCTAAGGCACTAGACTCTCAAGCATGAGGTCCTGAGTTCGATCCCCGGAAGCACATGTACCGGAGTGATGGCTGGTTCTGTCTCTCCTCCTATCTTCCTCATGAATAAATAAATAAATTCTTTAAAAAAAAAAAAAAGAAAGAAAAATCTACATAAATATGACATCACTACAGATACTATAGATTTCCAAACAGGGAAAGATTAACTTCAGTAGCCTTCCCTCTTCCCGGGTCTCACTTTCCATGGTTTCAGTTAAGTATGGTCAATTGGGGTCTGAAAATAATACTTAAGACTAAGATACTTTAAAAAAAATAATAAAATAAAAAAATAAATAAAAAAAAAAGACTAAGATACTTTGACAGCCCTTTCCTGTAGGGGAACTTTCACAGGCAGGGAAGCAGTGCTGCAGATGTCTCCCCGTCTCTTTCCCTCTATATATCTTCATTCCCTTTTAACCTCTTTGTCTCCCTCTAAAAGAAATGACATATTAAATGACATATATATATGAAATGACATATATATATATATATTTTTGAGGATGGAACTACATTCATGTAACATTAGCTACAGTACATCATTATGATTATCCTATTACTAATAATGTTCAGCTTTTTCTGTGTCTGATTTATAGATTAAACTGTTTAATAAGTATGTGTAGGAAGAAACATAGCATTGGAAAGTTCAGTACTGTTTAATTGCTGGCATCCTCTGGTTTTGGAAGATAGCTCCTGGGATGAGTGAGTGAGTACTCCTGTAGTTCCACTCAGCTATTGAAAGTAACAGAAACTGTGGTCCAGGAGGTGGCACAGTGAATAAAGCACTGGACTCTAGCATGAAATTCTGAGTTCAGTCCCCAGCAGTACATGTGCCAGAGTGATGTCTGGTTCTTTCTTTCTCTCCTCCTATTTTTCTCATGAATGAATAAATAAAATCTTAGGAAGAAAGAAAGAAAGAAAGAAAGAAAGAAAGAAAGAGAAAGAGAGAGAGAGGGAGGAAGGAAGGAAGGAAGAAAGAAAGAAAGAAAGAAAGAAAGAAAGAAAGAAAGAAAGAAAGAAATGAGGGAAAGCCAGGTGGTAGCCCACCAGATTAAGTGCACATGGCGCAAAGCACAAAGACCCATGTAAGGAACCCGGTGAGCCCCCGGCTCCCCACCTGCAGAGGGGGTCAGCTTCACAAGCAGTGAAGCAGGTCTGCAGGTGTCTGTCTTTCTCTCCACCTGTTTTCCCCTCCTCTCTCGATTTCTCTCTAACGTATTCAACAACAACTGTAGCAGTAACAATAACAAGGCAACAAAAATGGAAAAAAACAGCCTCCGGGAGCAGTGGATTCATAGTGCAGGCACCAAGCCCCAGTGATAACCCTGGAGGCAAAAAGAAAGAAATTTTGGTTACATCTTTAAAAACATTAAAAAAAAAACTCATTTTGGTGGAACTGAAATTATTGTTGAAGTTCCTGGGGGAGCCAAAGTGATTGGAATAACAAAATTGTACTGACAACTTTCACGATTAGCATTTTTCTCTCTCATCTTTCTTGCATATAATCCATATAATCCAAAAAGTAGCTTGCCAGTTCTGGATATAGCATGCCTCGGCATGTTGAGAAATACACTAAGTAAGTGATTAGTACTTAGCTGAAAACTAAGTGAAATAACAGTGAAGAATGACTAAAAGGTATTTCTTAAAATTATCATAGAAATAATACTTGTCAGTGTTTGCTTTTTATAAATAAATAAAAAGGAAAGAAAATATAGTCACAAAGTCTTCCTGTACATATATCAATTTCTTTAAAATTCATTGTTATAGAAATGTGAATATTTATACAAATGTTATTAAGAGGCTTAAGTATACTTTTGTCTATATTAAAATTTTTCCAGGGTACAGATCCAAGAAGGATGACAGAGGACCTAGTAGGGGTTGTATTGTTATATGGAAAACTGGGAAATATTATGCATGTACAAACTATTGTACTTACTGTCGAATGTGAAACATTAACTCCCCAATAAAGAAATTAAAAAAAATTTTTTCCAGGGGCCAGATGGTGAAATACTTGGTCCCTGTCTTCAGGACAAAAGCGCCATTAGAGGCAAAGCAGTGCTGTGCAGGTGTTTTGCTCTCTCCTTCCCTCTCTGTTACTTCTTCCTGTCAATCTCTTGGTCTATTTCCAATAAATATCTAAATAAAATATTTAAATTTTCCCCTAAATTTAGATTTATAGATGTCAAATCTATAAATGTTCCTAAGAAGTAGACTACTGATAAAAAATGATGAAAGGGGGCTGGAGAGATAGCATTGTGGTTATGCCAAGAGACTTCCATGTCAGAGGCTCTAAGCTCCCAGGTAATCCCTAGCATCATCATAAGCCAGGGCTGAGCAGTGCTCTGGTAAAACAACAACAACAACAACAGCAACAGCAACAAAAAACTAACTAAAACAACTAACATCACAATTAACGGAGTAAGCGCTACCTATTACTGCTGTAAAGTGATGATAGCTTTTGGTTAAGTCAGGTGATCGGCCGTTTCATTCTGCTTATTAAACTAAAATCTCAGGTATCTTTTGGATCAAGATATAGTCTTTGGTTTTAGTAGATTTTCTGAAATAACGTTTATTTCCACAAACAATGGGACATATTTATTAACAACCAATGAGATATATTTGTTTCTGCATTCATTCACGAAGCTTTTGAATATCTGCTGTGTGCTAGTCAGTGTTGTTATCCATATTGGGAATATCACAGTGCAGAAAATAGATAAGGTTCTTGGTATCATGGCGCAGATATTGTAGTGGGGAAAGAACAAGATTAATAGGAAAAAAAAAAACACAGGCAGAAGTGGTTTTTGCAGAGACAAAATCGGATGACATGACAGCAATTAAAGTGTTTTCTTTTTTTAAAATTTTTTATATTTATTTATTTTCCCTTTTTGTTGCCCTTGTTTTTCATTGTTGTTGTAGTTATCATTGTTGTTGTTATTGATGTTGTTGTTGTTAGGTAGGACAGAGAGAAATGGAGAGAGAAGGGGAAGACAGAAAGGGGGAGAGAGACAGACACCTGCAGACTTGCTTCACCGCCTGTGAAGTGACTCCCTTGCAGGTGGAGAGCCGGGGGCTTGAAGTAAGATCCTTACACTGGTCCTTGTGCTTTGCACCAGGTGCACTTAACCCACTGCACTACCGCCTGACTCCCAATTGAAGAGTTTTCTAACCAAGAAAAGTCTACTAAGAGGGTAGAGCATGTTCATTGATATCTCAATGACAAGCTAGGGTTCCCTCTCTCCAGACCTGTGGCACTACTATTAAAAGTGTGTAGGTCCAGAGGTAATTTTCAGAGAAATTTTAGATGAAAATTTCCCTCACCTAGGAAATCCTCAGAATATATCTATTTTGGAGGTAGATCAATCAACCAGAAAAAAAAAAAAAGTGTGTAAACCAGGAGAGAGAATATAGAGCAGGCCAGAGTGGTTGGCAAGTAACACACAGAGAGAAATATCAGAGTGGTCAGAAAGCTAGCAGTGGAACCTGCTGGATTCTGCAAGCCCAGATACTAAGGAATTTGTTTTGCTCACACACACACACACACACACACACACACACACACACACACACACACACACACACACACCCTTTCCCCCTTCCCTGTCTTCACCACTCTGTCAAATTTTCCATATATGTATATCTGGAGAGAGAGAGAGAGAGAGGGAGAGAGAAAGACCGACCATAGTACTGAAGCTTCCTCCAGTGCGTCAAGAGCTAGGCTCCGACATGGCAAATCGTGTGCATTTTCCTGGGGACTTATTTTGCTGGCCCTGAGGAATTTGTTTTCTAAGAGCCATTGGAAGCCACACGATGAGATGCACCTTTTTAGACTATCTGATTCTGTAGGATGAGGCTGAGGGACCAACATAGAAGCAATCGACCAATCAGAGGGCTGGCAGAGTTCACATGAGAGGTCAGCTGGCTATGGGAATGGTGCAAAGCATTTCAGGGTTATAGCCTACAAGGAAAAACCAGTCAGTCGTCGGACGACTCAGAGGAGGGACTCTACTTACCACTGGATATATTTTGGATACATTAATGACTCTTACATCTTTTGTGTATCTCTTCTTTGTCCTTAGGACTGAACAACAAAGAATTGCTGATATCTTTGTAAAGAAGGGGCCATATCTAAAAATGTATTCCACATACATCAAAGAATTTGATAAGAATATAGCTTTGCTGGATGAACAGTACAAGAAAAACCCAAGTTTTGCTGCTGTTGTTAAAGAATTTGAGGTGTGTTTACTACCATCTGTTGTTGAACATTTTTTTGTTAAGTTTTGTATATATTTTTTACTATTTATTTTCCCTTTTGTTGCCCTTGTTTTTGTTTTTTTTTGTTGTTGTTGTAGTTATTGTTATTGATGTCATCATTGTTGGATAGGACAGAGAGAAATGGAGAGAGGAGGGGAAGACAGAGGGGAAGAGAAAGATAGACACCTGCAGCCCTGCTTCACCTCTGTGAAGTACCTCCCCTGCAGGTGGGGAGCCGGGGCTCAAACCAGGATCCTTACGCCGGGCCTTGAACTTTGTGCCATGTGTACTTAACCCGCTGCGCTACCACCTGAACCCCTTGTAGACCCCTTATATTTTACAGAAAACGTACAAATTAAAATATACTAAAGCACAGCCTATTCAAGATCAAAGAGTAAATGGAAAAAAACAGTGTTTGTAAGATTTATTTTTGCAACATTGTTTATTTACCACTGGAATATTTTGATGGTTTCTCTAATTGTGATAAAATGCTTATAAAATAAAAATTAACTAGAGGCCATGTGGTGGCACAACTGGTTGAGTGCACGTAACAATGCACAAGGACCCGGGTTCAAACCCTGGTCCCCACCTGCAGAGGGAAAGGTTCACAAGTGGTGAAGCAGGGCTGCAGGTGTCTCTCTCCCTCTCTCTCCCTGTTCCTCTCAATTTCTGACTATCTCTATCCAATAAATAATAAAAATAAAAATAAAAAACAATACAAATCCACTGCTCCTGGTGGCCATTCCCCCCCCCCATTAAAAAATAATAATATGGGAGTCGGGCTGTAGCGCAGCGGGTTAAGCACAGGTGGCGCAAAGCACAAGGACCGGCATAAGGATCCTGGTTCTAACCCCGGCTCCCCACCTGCAGGGGAGTCGCTTCACAGGCGGTGAAGCAGGTCTGCAGGTGTCTGTCTTTCTCTCCTCCTCTCTGTCTTCCCCTCCTTTCTCCATTTCTCTCTGTCCTATCCAACAACAACGACAACAACAATAATAACTACAACAATAAAACAACAAGGGTAACAAAAGGGAATAAATAAATAAAATAAATATAAAAAATAATAATAATATAATAAAAATTAGCAATCTTAATCATTTTTAAGTACATAGTGCTGAGTACACTCACATTGTTGTACATCCAGTGTTCCAGCTTTCCATCTTGCAAAATGGACATCTTCAGTAACCAGTAAATTCCTAGGGCTGAGTGGTAACACACCTGGTCAAGCACACACATTACCGTGTGCAAGGATCCAGGTTCAAGCCAAGGGAAGGTGTCAGATAGCATATTGGTTTTGCCCAGGTTCAATCCCCTACCACGTAAGCCAAGCAGAGCAGTGCACGGGTTAATAAGAAACGGAAGTAAGTAAAAAGGAGGCTGCCAGAGTCGAGGCAAGGGCAGAACAGGGATTATTATTGGTTTTGTTTTGTTTTCATCTTTTAGATAGAGACAGAAAACTTGAGGAGGGAGGAATAAAGTGGGGGGAGTGAGAAAGAGAGAGAGAGAGAAGCTGACCTGCAGCACTGCTTCATCATTCATGAAGCTTCTCTGCATGTGGGGGCCAGGGGCTTTTTTTGAGCCTGTTTTTAGCTTACATAGCACAGTGCAGGTAGACAGGGAAGACCTTTCTCCTTTTTCTTTATCACATCTTTTATACTGTCTTCTCCTAAATATGTTACATCCAGGACCTAGTACATAGAATAATTACGGACTATAATGATAAACTATGCTGAGGAAGCAACTATCATTAACCAAGACAGCTAGCATCCCCCTAACTGAGTTCCTATCGCTACCAAGGCAACACAAAAACTCACTGGATAGTGACGAAAACCTGGGTGAATATCAGTTGCCTTGGCTATGAGACCACATTTCCTTTCTCGCTAGTGTGGAGACATCAGAGAAGGTGCTGGGATGCATTGGATCGACCTTCTCGTGGTGCATCCCGTGAGTACCCATTCATTGGGGAAACTGATGATCCTTCCTAGCCGACTGAATCCACATGGATCCCAGTCACTTTCAAAGCCAGCAACAAGCAGCTCCTGACAGCTTTCAACCTGACGCTGTTGACTGGCTACGGAAGAAGGGCAAATGCTAGAAGAAGAAGAGAAGGTGCTTTAGTTAAAAACTAACTAAAGCAGGGAGTCGGGCGGTGGTGCAGCGGGTTAAGCGCACATGGCACAAAGCGGTATAAGGATCCCAGTTCGAGCCCATGACTCTCCACCTGCAGGGGGTTCGCTTCACAGCTGGTGAAGCAGGTCTGCAGGTGTCTGTCTTTATCTCCCCCTCTCTGTCTTCCCCTCCTCTCTCCATTTCTCTCTGTCCTGTCCAACAATGACAACATCAATAACAACAACAATAAAAAACAAGGGCAACAAAAAGGAAAATAAATAAATAAAATAAAATAAAATAAAGCTAACTAAAGCATCCCAGAAAGTGGTACAGTGGATAAAGCACTGGACCCCTTAGTGATGTTCTGTATTGTGTGTGTCCTCTCTCTCTCTCTCTCTCTCTCTGAGTCCCAAATAAAAAAAATAGGTAAAAGTAAGTAACTAAAAAAAAAATGACATGCCATTTTATTCTTTTTTTTAAATAGATATTTATTTATTTATATTTTACCAGAGCACGACTCTGCTCTGGTTTGTGGTGATGCAAAGGACTGAACCTGGGACTTCGGAGCCTCAGGCATGAGAGTCTTTTTGCAGAACCATGATGCCATCTACCCCTGCCCTTTATTCCCTGTTTTGTTTTATTTTTTTAAGTTTTCTTTCTATTTTATTTGACAGGAGAGAAATTGAGAGGGGAGGGGGAGATAGAGAGGAAGAGAGAAAGACAGACACTTGCAAATCCGTTTCACTGCTCTTGAAGTTTACCCCCTGTAGGCAGGAAGTGGGGACTTGAAGCTGGTTCCTTGTACCTGGTGATATGCACTTATCCGGTGTGCCAACGCCACTCAGGCAGATGCCCTTCTGAGTGACAGTTGCTAAGTGGCAAGTGGCGTGGACTCTGGTTAACTTGGACACAGACGACCGTATCGTAATTACCTGCTCTAATAGGACTGTGTACATGCCTTCCCAGTGAGTGAACAAAGGGACTGTGTTAGGTAGTGACTGTACTTGCACTGTGCGCCTAACAGCTGTGCTTTAAACAGTCAGGTAATAAGATTGGTGACATAGCTTACGGGGTGGCGTGCTGCTTTGCCATGAGCCCAGTCCTCACTGCATTGAAGGGAGCTTCAGTGCTGCTGTCTCTGTCTTGCTCTCTGCCTCTATTTATGGATAAATAACAACAATAACAGTAATAATAAAATAGGGTCTGTGCGTTGACTCACCCCACTGATTGCGTGTGCCACTATGTTCAAGGACCCAGGTTCAAGCCCCCAGTCCCCACCTGCAGGGAAAACGCTTCAACAGTGACAAAGCAGTGCTGCATATGTCTCTATCTCCATCTTCTCTCTGAATTTCTGTCTCTGTCAAAAAATAAAGAAAAAATTAAATTTTAAATAATAGTAATAATAACAAAGATCATTTTTAGGCTTGGGTGAAGGCTAACCCAGTTGAGCATGCATGTTCAATCCCCAGGTCTCCACCTGCAGGGAGAATGTTTCCTCCCTGATAGAACAGTGCTCCAGATGTCTGTCACCTTTCTCTCTCTCTCCTGCCTTTCACCGTCTATCAAAACTTTTCATATAAATACAATTTTGAAATAATAATAATAATAAGGTAATTTTCACTGAATCTCCTCTCAGAGTTTGTGGCTATTCAAAACTGGGTCCCTTGCTTCTTAGAAAATGTTTGGGGCTAGGAAGGAAAAAAGAAAATGTTTATTTGATGGGAAGGTAAGTGGTGGCACACCTGGCCGAACTCACATATCATAGTGTTCAAGGACACAGGTTCAAGCCCTGCTCCCTGTCTGTAGTGGAAGCTTCATGAGGTCTCTTTCTCTCTCTCCCCCCCCTCTCTTTTCCCTTCCCTCCCTCCCTTTCGTCTTCTCTCTCTCCCTTCCTCTCTGTCTCTCAATTCCCTCTCAAGTTCTCTCTGTCTCTATTCAAAATAAGTAAATAAAATAGTCTTTAAAAGATAATGAAAAAGAACATTAAAAAATAAGAAAATGTTTGTGCTTACATTGGACACCTTTTCCTTTCAGATGAGTCCACGCTGTGCGAACTTGGCCCTCAAGCACTACCTGCTCAAGCCAGTTCAGAGGATCCCCCAGTACAGGCTCCTGCTGACAGGTGGGTTCTCCAGTTGGCTTGCCAAGCAGCAGACTCAGCTCACTTCTCTGAAACTGCCCTTCCTAAGAAGACCTCTCTTTTTAAGTCATTCCGGAAGCCCTTTACTTAATCTCTACATTGACCGATTGCCTGTAACCTCACATGTGCATTGCCTAAATTGAACTTTTTAGTTCTTTTTACAATTTTTAATTACTTAATCATTGCCAAGGTTTCACTACTCTGGGCCAACTGTTTCAGGTAAAATGGGAGACAGAGAGGTAAAGACAACCACAGCACTAAATTATTCCCCCAGCATGAAAGATGAGGTCTGAGCTTGAGTCTGGGTCACACGTGACAATGTAGGTTCCCTATCCAAGTGAGCTATCTTGCTAGTCCAGGCATGGATAGATATATAGATAGATAGAGATATGGACATGGGTGCCAGTCTGGTTAAGCTCTCACACTATAGTGCACTAGGACCCAGGTTCAAGCCCCTGGTCCCCACCTGCAGGGCGGAAGCTTCATGAGTGCTGAAGCAGGGCTGCAGGTGACTCTCTGTCTCTCTTTCCTCTCTCAATTTCTCCCTGTTTCTATCCAACAATAATAAATAAATAAAATTTAAAGAAAAATATCTGCTTTATTGGGGGAGGCAGTAATAGAATTGTTGTTGACACATAGGTACAAAATCTGGCTTATGGTGGTGTGGGGGGTAGAACCTGGAACTTTGGAGCCTCAGGCAGAGTCTTTTTGCATAACCATTATGCTATCTGCCATGCCCCATACAGGCCAGTTCTCATCTCCTTGTAATATGTGTCTGCAGCATATTGTCATCCCTAAGGGAGTTCCTTTTACACGGTCCTGCAGCCGAATCCCAGAGCCCTCCCAGCCCCCTGCCTTCCCCTGCTTCCCCAGAGTCCCCTGCTTTGGTGCACTACACCAGACCCAGTCCAGGTCTTACCTTGTGTCCTGTCTTCCCAGCCTTGCTTCCTTGGCCCCACCAATGAGTGAGACCATCCAGTGTCCTTTCTTGCATGCCATTCCTAATGCATATAACATTTCCTGTCATATCAACGCTGTGTCTTCAGTCATTTAATTTAGTTAATGTTGCTATTATTTTGTGTGTTAAACCATTTTGTTAGAAAGAGACCACAGTACTGACACTTCTTTTTTATATTATTATTATTATTAATTCTTTTAAATTTTATTTATTTATTTATTTATTTTCCCTTTTGTTGCCCTTGTGAAGTTTCTTTCAGTGCATGCAGTGAGCATCAAGCTCAAACCAGGTTTCTCACATGGCAAAGCAGCGCATGGTCCAAGTGAGACGTTTTGACACCCTTTGGTTAAACTGCTGATCCCAAGAAATTGCTTTCCCAAGCGCTCACGTGTGAGGGTTGGAGGGTCATCCCAGATAGTTGCTTGACTTCTTTTATGAGCCTAATCATTTACTTTAGAGGGTTGTTAACAGGATTGATTGATGAACTCTGTGCTTTAAAACGTGCTCGGCCATAGTACATTCTATATAAATTGTTGCTGCTGCTATTAGCAGTTGCAGTATTGCACTACTCATTATTATGCTGGTGTGACCTTTGTCTTTATCTTCTACAAGCTTGTAAGTTTCAATAATACAGAATTGTCTTATTTAGTTTACTACGCTATTAGTTTAAAAAGAAGGAGGAGAGGAAAAAGAGGAACAGCTGTGATTTGCATGAAGGCACACAGGGTCACTTAAAGCTATATATATTCATTAACTTAAATAATTTACTAGGGACCGGGCAGTAGAGCCACGGGTTAAACCACACATGGCGAGAAGCGCGAGGACTGAAGGAAAGATCCCGGTTCGAGCCCCTGGCTCCCCACTAGCAGGGGAGTCACTTCACAGGTGGTGAAGCAGGTCTGCAGGTGTCTGTCTTTCTCTCTCCCTCTCTGTCTTCCCCTCCTCTCTCCATTTCTCTCTGTCCTATCCAACAACATTAACAGTAATAACAACAACAACAACAACAATAAACAAGGGCAATAAAAGGGAAAATAAATCAATATTAAAAATTAAAAAAAGAAAAAGAAAAGAAAAAATATGTATATATTTAAAACCAAAACACTTCTCGGCTCTGGCTTATGGTGCTGGCAGGATAAGACCTGGGACTCTGGAGGCTCAGGCATAGCAGTCTTTGTGCATAACCTCTACATTATCTCTTGGACTCAGGCCCAGTTCTTTTGCTCTTTAAAATCTTTGCCAGAGCAGCCTGGGAGGTGACACTGGCTAAAGTGTTGGACTTGAAAGCATGCACTCCTGAGTTGGAGTCCTGACTTTGTATGTCCCAGAGTAATAGTATGGTTCTCTCTTCTCTCTCATAAATAAAGAAATCTTTTTAAAAAAAATTTCATTAATGGGGGATTAATGTTTTACATTCGACAGTAAATACAATAGTCTGTACATGCATAACATTTCTCAGTTTTCCACATAACAATACACCCCCCACTAGGTCCTGTCATCCTTTTTGGACCTGTATTCTCCCCCCCATAAATAAATAAATCTTAAGGTAAATAAAATTCTACCCAGAGCCATGCACACATCGCACCATTATATACATAACCAAGATGATGGTAAGTAGTTTGGCATCACAAAACAGTAGTAAGCCCTGGTCCCCACCTGCATCGGGACAGCCTCAGGAGCCCTGAAGCTGCACTCCAGGTGTCCCTCTAGCTCTCTCTTCCTTCTTGATTTCTCTCTCTCTCTGCCCAATATAAATTTTAAAAAAGGGGGGGGGGCAGAGTAGATAGCATAATGGTTATGCCTGAGGCCCCAGATTCCCAGGTTCAATCCCCTGAACCACCATAAGCCAGAGCTGATCTGTGCTCTGGTAAAAAATTAAAAAAATAAATATATAGTTTCAGTAGCAAACAGTGTTCAACATAGATAGTACAAAGTCCTCTGGAAGAGTTGCTAAAATAGTGAATATTGAGACTAAATATCTAGAAAGACAAACTACTAGTGTGGAAGACCCACCTTTTAGCCCAGGTCCTGGCTACTTAGAAGTTTCAAGATTTAATTTGAATGTCTAATTGTGATTCAAGCACTAGATGTCTGCCTGGAATGACATACGGCAAACCAGATAATTTGAGGATATCCTGTCCATCTGTACTTTCTTTCCTCTGATGCTGGCAGAGTTTTAGAGTACACAGGACATAAGGAAGTACCCAGGCATGTGTTGTGTTTTTATGAGATAAACTCAGTACCATAAATGAACTACTGAATAGCTTAGGCTATTTCCACAGCTGTGAAATGAGGTGCTGTTTTCAGTGGCCAAAGACATCTGTGATTCTAAATACAAGAAGAATGGAGGAAGATTTTGTGATTGTACATAAAACTGTTTTTCCCACAGTATAAAAAACCCAGCTGTAAGAGTTACACATTTGCTATTTCACGATGAGTTTTAACTGGGAAATGGTAAGATAAAGGAAGCTTTCAAAGTGCTAAGGAAGTAGGTCTTGCTTACTTTATAAGATTAACACAATGTGGACTTGAGGTTATTTTTAGTTTTAAGTTGTCTCGTGTTTAATTTTTTGTTGTTGTTGTCACCAAGACTTCATTACTCTTGGGTGACTTTTTTTCAGTTAAGGAGAGAGAGGCGGAAACAAAAAGGCAGAGGGAGAATGGAAGGAGTGAAAGAGACCAGATCACCCAAACTTCCTCTTGAGCTGGGGGCCAGTGTCACACACTTGGCAAAGCAGCGAACTGTCCAAATGAGCTATTTTGCTGGCTCCTCTTGTTTTATCCGCCCCCCACCCAAATTATTTATGTGACATAGGCAGTCTTCTGTATGTCTTTGAATTTTCTTATGAGAGACAACCAGAGCATCACTATGACATGTATAGTGCTGGGGGTCAGACTCAGGACATTATATATGCGAGTCCCACCACTGAGCTGTCTCCACAGCCATGCACAGGACCCTGTGTATTGGAGACTGTCAGTACTTAGTGATTTAGCAAAGAGCACAGTTGATGAATATGTTCATGGTATCAAAGTAAGCACTGTAGTTATACAAGATAGGCTCTGTAGAGAAGTAACACACTTTATATTTTTCTTCCAATGATCTGAATCTTCCCTTCTATTCAATCTGTCCTGACAAACCCACCATCCCTAGAAATAGCCGGTCTCTTAAAAGACACTTATTCCATATTGTGTGGATTTGCTAGCACTTTTAAATTTTTTTTATATTTATTTTCCCTTTTGTTGCCCTTGTTATTATTTTTTTTATTGATGTTGTAGTTATTGTTGTTGGATAGGACAGAGAGAAATGGAGAGAGAAGGGGAAGACAGAAAGGGAGAGAGAAAGAGAGACACCTGCAGACCTGCTTTGCTGCCTGTGAAGCGACTCCCCTGCAGGTGGGGAGCCGGGGCTCGAACTGGGATCCTTACGCCGGGCCTTGCACTTTGCGCCACCTGCGATTAACCTGCTGCGCTACCGCCCGACTCTCAGCACTTTTGTTATATATATAGATATAACTATATATCTATATATATATATAGTTTTATATATAGATATATAATTTTCCCCCTTACCAGAGCACTATTCACCTCTGGCTTATGGTGGTGCAGGGGATTGAACCTGTGACTTTGGAGCCTCAGGCATGAGAGTCTCTTTGCTAACCATCCTCAATATTGATTGCTTGCTAATTTAAAGATTTATTTATTACAAGAGAGGAGTTCTAAGGTGGTGCCACTTATAAGGTGGTTCCTGGAATTGAGCCTGTAGCCCTCCTGGCCTCAGGGATACAAGTTGGCATTCTAACTGGTTGAGCTTTCTCTATAGCTTGATTTCTTTTTTTTTTTTTCTTTTCTTTTTTTTAATTTCTTTATTGGGGAATTAATGTTTTACATTCAACAGTAAATACAATAGTTTGTACATGCATAACATTCCCCAGTTTCCCATATAACAATACAACCCCCACTAGGTCCTCTGTCATCCTTCTTGTATCTGTATTCTCCCCACCCACCCACCCCAGAGTCTTTTACTTTGGTGCAATACGCCAATTCCAGTTCAGGTTCTACTTGTGTTTTCATTTCTGCTCTTGTTTTTCAACTTCTGTCTGAGAGTGAGATCATCCCATATTCATCCTTCTGTTTCTGACTTATTTCACTCAACATGATTTTTTCAAGGTCTATCCAAGATCGGTTGAAAACGGTGAAGTCACCATTTTTTATAGCTGAATAGTATTCCATTGTGTATATAGACCACAACTTGCTCAGCCACTCATCTGTTGTTGGACACCTGGGTTACTTCCAGGTTTTGGCTATTACAAATTGTGCTGCCAAGAACATATGTGTACACAGATCTTTTTGGATGGATATGTTGGGTTCCTTAGGATCTATCCCCAGGAGAGGAATTGCAGGATCATATAGGGTAGGTCCATTTCTAGCCCTCTGAGAGTTCTCCAGACTGTTCTCCACAGAGGTTGGACCAATTGACATTCCCACCAGCAATGCAGGAGGGTTCCTTTGACCCCACACTCTCTCCAGCATTTGCTGCTGTTACCTTTTCTGCTGTATGACATTCTCACAGGAGTGAAGTGGTATCTCATTGTTGTCTTTATTGCATTTCTCTGACAATCAGAGACTTGGAGCATTTTTTCTTGTGTTTCTCAGCCTTTTAGATCTCTTCTGTGGTGAATATTCTGTCCATGTCCTCCCCCCATTTTTGGATGGGGTTATTTGTTGTCTTGTTGTTGAGTTTGGCAAGTTCTTTATATAGTCTGGTTATTAGCGTCTTGTCTGATGTAAGGCAGTGTAAAGATCTTCTCCCATTCTGTGAGGGGTCTCTTGCTTTGGGTAGTGGTTTCTTTTGCTGTGAAGAAGCTTTTTAATTTGATATAGTCCCATAGGTTTATGCTTGCCTTAGTCTTCTTTGTAATTGGATTCGTTTCATTGAAGATGTCTTTAAAATTTATACAGAAAAGAGTTCTGCCAATATTTTCCTCTAAGTATCTGATAGTTTGTGGTCTAACATCCAAGTCCTTGATCCACGTGGAATTGACTTTTGTGTTTGGTGAAATACAGTGATTCAGTTTCACTCTTCTGCATGTTTCAGCCCGTTGTTCCAACACCGTTTGTTGAAGAGAAATACAGCTTGATTTCTTTGCCTTCCTTCCTTCTTGCCTTCCTTTCTTTCTAATAATTTTATTTATTTATTTATTTATTTATTTATTTGAAAGAGAGAGAGAGAGAGAAAGAACCAGACATCTTTCTGGTGCATGTGCAGCCAGGGATCAAACTCAGGACCTCATGCCTGAGAGTCCAATGCTTTATCCTCTGTGCCTCCGCCTGGACCAGGCTCGATTTCTTCATTTGATGATAAACTTAAGGGTTTTGTTTGTTTGTTTTTGTTTTGTGTTTACCACTCTGGGCCAAGAGTTCAGGACACAACGACACTGATATCACAGCACTGACGTTTCCCCTAATGGGTTGTGGTCGGGCTTGAACCTGGGCACTCTCATGGCAAAGCAGCCACCCTTCCAGGTGAGCAGTCTTGCTGACCCCTCCTTGAGTTTTTAGTGCCCTCAGGACATCTGGATAAATCTGGATGCCTTGAAAGCTACTCAGAAAATAAGTTTCTTTCAGTTTGACTTAGCTTAAAACGTCTCTTTGACTAAAATGTTTTTAGTTTAAAGAACCACACAGAGAGAATTTTGGAGATGGCTCTTCTTTGTACATGGGAGACACCCAGATGTTGCAACATCTTCCTTTTGGCTGCATAAAGAATATTAGCTGAAGCACTTAGGGTCACAAAACCCTAAAGACATGGAACATAGGGATTGCCACTACAGGTTTGTTTTATAATTTAAAATTCTGATTCGCTAATACTCAATTTTGAGATGCCAGTCCTTGCTTTGCAACATGTTTTTACTGTTGTCAAAGTGGCCTTGTCAATGCACTTAAGAGTTTTTAGAAGTTGGACTTTGAGTCTTAAAGTGGGTCATCATCTTTTGATAATTAGGTTTGGTAACTTAATCCTTCTAACAGCCCAGTGAGGTTAGTACTTTTATTTCCGTTTTAGAAATTGGAGCAGTTTGTTTTCCTCCTCTTTTTTTTTTTTTTTCTGAGCAGTTCTTAGCTCTTGCTTATGGTGGTTGGTGGTGTGGGGGATTAAATTTGGGGCTTTAGAGCCTTGGGCATGAGAGTCTGTTTGCATAACCATTATGCTACCTAGCCCCGCCCTGGAGTAATTTCAAGTGCACAGAATATACAGGAGCAGAGAGGAGGCATGAGGCAACTCTTGACAACTCTGATTTATTAGTGAATTTCAGGCAGAGAAGCAGAATTCCAGTCTGACTAGTGTAAAGTGATTTGTGCTGCCTTGTTTCCTTGTAGTGGGAGATTGAGAAACGCAGATATGAAGTGCAGGTAACATAGGATAGTGTATTTTGGAATTCTTTTAGAAAAAAGTAAGTGGAAATCCCCAGTTTCAGCATTCTTGCTCAAACTATTCAGAAATCTACTCTCTTGTTTGCATTTTTTTGTATATTTATTTATTTATTTTCCCTTTTGTTGCCCTTGTTGTTACAGTGTTACTGTTCTGGTTATTATTGTTCTTGTTATTGATGTCATTGTTGTTGGATAGGACAGAGAGAAATGGAGAGAGGAGGGGAAGACAGAGGGGGGAAAGAAAGATAGACACCTGCAGACCTGCTTCACCACCTGTGAGGCGACTCCCCTGCAGGTGGAGAGCCGGGGGCTCGAACCTGCATTTTTTTTTAATACACATTTACTTAGTTTAGACAGAGACAGAGAAATTGACAGGGAAGGGGGGGGTAGAGGGTGGGGGGAAGAGACATCTGCAGCATGGTTGTTCTCACCGCTTGTGAAGCCTCTCTCCTCAATGTGGGGCCCGAAGGCTTGAACCTAGGTCCTTGTACATGGTAATGTGTGCACTCACCCAACCCCTTTGCAATGTTTTTTTCAGGACACAATTTGGACTTTCAGTGGGCACTTGGCTTTCTCATCCTTCTTTGTAGTTAAAATTTCCAACTAAATTTTTGTCTTTTTTTCCATCTAGATTTTAGTAGTTTTTTTTTAAGCTCTACCGACATAGAATTAAAGAAAATGCATGGCTGGATAATAAAATGCTTAAGATAAGAATTAATAGCTGCAGGGAAATAGCTCATTTGGTGGAGCATCAGACCTGTACACCTAAGGTTCCTGGTTCAGTTCCCAGCACTGCGTGTACTAGAGTGGTGCTCTGACTTCTCCATCTCTCTGTCTCTCTCTTTCCTTTCTGCCCCATGTGAAACTCTTCAATATGTAAATAATATAATAGTACTAAAAATAATCTTTAAAAAGATAAAATAAAGTGAATGATTTACTTAGTTTCAACAAACAAATAAAAACCCTGAAATTTTACCTTTGTATTGGCTACTTATGGCCAGTGGATCTAGCCAGATCTGTAAATCTATGTGAGACCCAGAACATATTTGGAGTTAAGAGAAATGAAATTTAGTTTTTCAATGTGGTATCAAAGATTGAATCCAGGGTTTTGTGCATGTGTCCTACAGTTGAACCACCTCTCTGGCCCAATATTGTATTTTGTCTTTAGGCTTTATTTATTTAGTGAGAGGGGGAGAGGCCAGAACCCCACTCTGTCAGACGTCATGCTGGGGTTCAAATGCAGTGCCTTCTGCATGTTTTTTTGAGTGAAGGGAAACAAGAGAGACTGTAACACACCATCCACGGAGTTCACATGTTTGCTCTCATGTAGTGGAGCTTCAGGACTCATACCAGGCAGGTACCTGCTTGACCACTGAGCTACCTCCCTGGTCTGGAAATGGGTATCTTAGAGTAGCAGTGAAGAAGTAATGAAAAACAAAAAACAAAAAACCAAACTGAGAGAAGAGCAGCAATATATTTAAAAGATAAGCCACTGGTCAGCAGTAATTGTAGGATGAGTGGATGGATCAATAAATGGCTTTGAAGAGTACAAACACTTCCAGTCACTGCTATGGGAAGAACTCTGAACTACTTCCCTTCCCTCTGTCACAGATTCTGCTGACCTATTTTCCACGGCCTCTGTATCCTGTTCTTCCATTTCCCTTCTTACACCGTAGGCCTCCCTAAACTCCCACAAAATTGTGTCAGCCGCCTCTTACTAAACCACCTTTGCATTGTTTGTCTTCTAGGAACACAGTAAAGGAAAAACCCAGCTCTCTCATGTTTCTTCTATAATTGGTCGCATTACTGCCACACTCACAATACTTCTGACAACAAATGCGTCTCCCCACCCCACACATACACCAAGCCGTTCTCTTTGACGCCAGCTAGTTTTCCTGATGCTGTTTTCCTGGAGATAGCAGATCCTGCAGGGCTCATTAAAGGCTCACTCCCACCAGCTCCATACCAGCTCCTTCCCTGTCTAATTCAGTCCAGTCCCAAGCTCCAGATTGTCACCTATACTTCTTTTTTTTTCTTTTGTTTTTTAAATTATCTTTTATTTTTTGGATAGAGACAGCCAGAAATCGAGGGGGAAGAGCGTGATAGAGAGGGAGAAAGACAGAGAGACCTGCAGCCCTGCTTCACCACTCGCAAAGCTTCTCCCTGCAGGTGGGGACCTGGGGTTTGAACCTGCATCTTTGAGTATTATAACCATGTGTGTTCAACCACCACCACCACCCCTTTTTAAAACTTCTGTATTGGGGAATTAATGGTTTACAGTCGACAGTAAAATACAATAGTTTGTACATGCATAACATTTCTCAGTTCTCCACATAACAATTCAGCCCCCACTAGGTCCTCTGCCATCCTGTTCCAGCACCTGAACCCTCCCCCCCTGCCCCAGAGTCTTTCACTTTGGTGCAGTACAGCAACTCCAGTCCAAGTTCTGCTGAGTGTTTTCCCTTCTGATCTTGTTTTCAACTTCTGTCTGTGAGTGAGATCATCCCATCTTCATCCTTCTGTTTCTGACTGATCTCACTGAACATGATGTCACTATACTCTGACCAGCTAGCTATAAGTCAGAGTTCCCATGATTCCAACTCCAGGTTCAGTTGATTTGCTAGAGTTAAAGAACTCCAGAAAACAATTTACTTGCTATTAACCAGTCTGTTATTAAAAAAAAAAAAATGTATACTGCAAAGTGTGTAAGTCAGAGCTCAGCACTCTGATGGCCTCCCTCTTGAGCACAATGGTCCCACCCCCACCCCCAGCCCTCCTGTCTTTAGCCAGCCAGAAACTCTCCAAACCCTGCTGTCAGTATGCTCATTAACTCTGCCTCGGCCTCCTGTCACTTCCTTGAAGATGGAGGGAGGAGCTGAAATTTCAGGCTCTTCAGCATGGCTGGATCTTTCTAGCGACCCTTGTAGTGCTACTCAGGAGCCCACCCAGAGTCACTTCACTAAAACAGAAGATAGTCCTACCCCTCAGGAAATCTGAGGGGTTTAGGAGCTCTGTCAGAATGAAGGTCAAAGACCAAAACTGAAAACAAAAGCTGCTCCTAGCCCTCTTATCACTAAGAAAATTACAGGACCCCTAGGTGCAGGTACTCTGTTCCAGGAACCAGGAGCAGAGACCAGTATTTGTATATTTTTTCTAAAATTTAATAAACATATTTTGGGGGCCAGGCAGTAGCTTACTGGGGTAAGCGCACATAGTATGAAGCACATAGTATGAGGACTTGCGCTGGGATCCCAGTTGGAGCCTGCAGGAGGGGGAGGGGGTCACTTCATGGGCAGCGAAGCAGGTCTGCAGGTGTCTTTCTTTCCCTGTCTTCCCCATCTCTCTCGATTTCTCTCTGTCCTATCCAACAACAGCAGCAATGGCAACAGTAACAACTACAGGGGCAACAACATGGGAAAATAGTCTCCAGGAGCCGTGGATTCGTAGCGCTGACACTGAGCCCAGTGATAACCCTGGAGGCAAAAAATTTTAAATTAAAAAAAAAATTTCCTCCAGGAGCCGTGGCTTCGTAGTGCAGGCACTGAGCCCCAGTGATAACCCTGGAGGCAAAAGTAAAAAAAAAATTAAAATAAATACATTTTTCTTCCATAGCTTTGGCTGCTCGACACCTCAGGCTCACCGATACCCACAGAATGCGTAAAACAAGAGTCAACGTCTTGTAAATTTTTAGACTTTGGGGTGGTAATTAGGTGTCATTGTAGGTTCATCCATTGTGAGGAATGTAATTCATGAATCTTTTTGTGAGGGGTTTTAATGACAGGAGCTCAGGGATGCTATGGAGTGATATACTATGATGCTATGGAGAGTGTACTCTCCTCTCAACTTAAAACTGCGCCGGGGGGTTGGGCGGTAGCGCAGCGGGTTAAGGGCACATGGCGCAAAACTCCAGGACTGGTGTAAGGATCCCGGTTCGAGCTTCACAAGCGGTGAAGCAGGTCTGAGGTCTGCAGGTGTCTGTCTTTCTCTCCCCATGTCTGTCTTCCCCTTCTCTCTCCATTTCCCTCTGTCTTATCCGGCAACAACAACAATAGTAATCACAACAGTGATTAAAAGGGCAACGGGAGTCGGGCGGTACCGCAGCGGGTTTAGCGCATGTGGCACAAAGCGCAGGGACCGGCGTAAGGATCCCGGTTCGAGCCCCTGGCTTCCCACCTGCAGGGGAGTCGCTTCACAGGCGGTGAAGCAGGTCTGCAGGTGTCTGTCTTTCTCTCCTCCTCTCTGTCTTCCCCTCCTCTCTCCATTTCTCTCTGTCCTATCCAACAACGAACAACATCAACAATGGCAATAATAATAACCACAATGAGACTACAACAACAAGGGCAACAAAAAGGGGGGAAAAATGGCCTCCAGGAGCGGTGGATTCATGGTGCAGGCACCGAGCCCAGCAATAACCCTGGAGGGAATAAATAAATAAATAAATAAATAGAAGGGCAACAAAAAGGAAAATAAGTAAATATATATATATATATATATATATATATATATATATATATATATATATGATAGTCAAAGTTTTAGGATGAGACATGGGACACACATTTCGCCCACATGGGGATCCAGGATAGCCTCAGGCAGTGATGCAGGTGTCCCTTTTTCATTCCCTCTCTCTCCCACTCTCCCTCCCTGTGTATTTTTATTTTATTTATTTTTATTTTTTTATTTAAGAAAGGATTAATTAACAAAACCATAAGGTAGGAGGGGTACAACTCCACACAATTCCCACCACCCATTCTCCATAACCCACCCCCTCCCCTGATATCTTTCCTATTCTCTATCCCTCTGGGAGCATGGACCCAGGGTCATTGTGGGATGCAGAAGGTAGAAGGTCTGGCTTCTGTAATTGCTCCCCCGCTGAACATGGGCGTTGACTGGTCGGTCCATACTCCCAGTCTGCCTCTCTCTTTCCCTAGTAGGGTGGGTCTCTGGGGAAGCTGAGCTCCAGGACACATTGGTGGGGTCTTCAGTCCAGGGAAGCCTGGCCGGCATCCTGATGACATCTGGAACCTGGTGATTGAAAAGAGAGTTAACATACGAAGCCAAACAAATTGTTGAGCAATCATGGACCCAAAGCTTGGAATAGTGGAGAGGAAGTGTTAGGGGGGTACTCACTGCAAACTCTAGTGTACTTCTGCTTTCAGGTATATATTTTGCAGTAGTTTATGGATACGTGTGCACATAAGCTCTCTCTCACAGAAACTGGTGTATATCTAGGTTATGGGATTTTGTTAGAAAGTGAACCACCTGAGATGAAATTAGAGTGTACTATAAAAGGAAAGGTCTCACCCGAGTAATGAAGCTGAAGGGTTGTCATTCCACTCGTGTAGTCTCTGGACACAGTCTGAGGTGAAGCATGTTGAGGTGGCAATCATTGCATTGGTTAGGTTGTGATCGGCAGATGCAATATTATTTGATATGGATTGGGAGACGCATATGGGAAAGTGGGCCCTATTAAAGGGTTCCAGGACTGGGGGAAGTAGGGGCTCTATAGTGGAGATGTGAGGTTCCTGCTGTCTTAGGATTCAAAAAGACAATCGATAGTTAATGTTATCATCACATTATTTGGTAATTGGGTTAACTTTGAAAAGTCCTTTTGTTATGATTTGCTGTACAGTACCCAGTATCTTGTATGTAGCTGTGCTATTGGATGCTTCTAATCTACTTGGTCTAGGCTTTTGAGAGAGCCCGCATATCAAATACACAGCCTATATATTAAAAAGATTCAGTTTGTGTTTTGAAAAACTTTGAGACATACAATTGATTTTCCCCCTCTCATATTAATCAACTACTGATTTATATGTCTACATTTTGCTAGGAGTGTACATAAACACCATTCCCACCACCAAAAGACTGTGACCCATCCCTCCCACCCACTCCCACCCCCCACTGGCCCAGGAAGCTGCATGTCTACCCCTCACCACAGGGTTTTTACTTTGATGCCCTACTTACAATTTGGTCAGGTCCTGCTTTTAGTTTCCCTTTCAGATCTTCTTACTCAACTTCTGTTGATGAGTGGGATCATCCCATACTCATCTTTATCTTTCTGACTTAGCTCACTTAACATAATTCCTTCTAACTCTGTCCAAGATGGGTCAGAGAAGGTGGGTTCATTGTTCTTGATAGCTGCATAATATTCCATTGTGTATATAGACCACAGCTTTCTCAGCCACTCATCTGCTGTTGGGCACCTGGGTTGCTTCCAGGTTTTAGCTATTATGAATTGTGCTGCTATGAACATAGGAGTACACACCTCTTTTTTGGTTGGGTGTCCCTGTGTATTTTTGTTTCCATTAGAAAAGGAATGGGAATGGGGTAGGGCCACCAATAGGTGGTGCACCACGTTAAGTGCACACAGTGCAAAGCGTAATGACCCATGCAAGGATCCAGGTTTGAGCCCGTCTCCCCACCTGCAGGGAGGTCCTTTCATAAGTGGTGAATCAAAAAATGGCCACAGGAGCAGTAGATTTGTAGTGCAGGCACCGAGCCCCAGCAATAACTCTGGAGTCAAAAAAAAAAGGGGGGGGTAGGGAAAGAAATTGGTCTTAATTTGTTTTATTTTAATGAGAGACCGAAGCACCTCTCAGCTCTGGCTTATGGTGGTGCTGAGGATTGAACCTGGAACTTTAGAAAATCAGGCATAAAAGGTTTTTTGTTTGTTTGTTTTTGCCTCCAGGGTTATTGCTGGAGCTCGGTGCTGCCACTACAAATCCACTGATCCTGGTGGCCATTTCTTCCTTTTCCCTTTTTTTTTTTTCTTTTTGATCAGAGAGAAATTGAGAGAGGAGGAGATAGAAAGTGAAAAGAGAGGAGTCGGGCGGTGGCGCAGCGGGCTAAGCGCAGGTGGCGCAAAGCACAAGGACCGGCATAAGGGTCCCGGTTCGAACCCCGGCTCCCCACCTGCAGGGGAGTCGCTTCACAGGCGGTGAAGCAGGTCTGCAGATGTCTATCTTTCTCTCCTCCTCTCTGTCTTCCCCTCCTCTCTCCATTTCTCTCTGTCCTATCCAACAACGTCAACAACAATAATAACTACAACAATAAAACAAGGGCAACAAAAGGGAATAAATAAATAAATAAAATAAATATAAAAAAAAAAAAAAGAAAGTGAGAAGAGAAAGATAGACACCTGCAGATCTGCTGCAGGTGGGTAGCCAGGGGCTCAAACCAGCATTCTTGTATGGATCCTTGTGCTTAGTACCTACTATGTGTGCTTAACTGGTGCACCACTGCTTGGCCCCCATGAAAACTCTTTTGTTTTGTTTGTTTGTTTGTTTTAATTTAATTTAATTTTTTTATTTAAGAAAGGAGACATTAACAAAACCATAGGATAAGAGGGGTACAGTTCCACACAATTCCCACCACCCGATCTCCATATCCCACCCCCTCCCCTGATAGCTTTCCCATTCTCTATCCCTCTGGGAGCATGGACCCAGGGTCATTGTGGGTGCAGAAGGTGGAAGGTCTGGCTTCTGTAATTGTTTCCCCGCTGAACATGGTCATTGACTGGTCGGTCCATACTCCCAGCCTGCCTCTCTCTTTCCCTAGTAGGGTGGGTCTCTGGGGAAGTGGAGCTCCAGGACACACTGGTGGGGTCTTCAGTCCAGGGAAGCTTGGCCGGGAAAGCTCTTTTGTTTAGCCATTCTGCTATCTCCCCTGTCCAATAGTCTTAGTTAAAAAAAAAAAAAATACAGGCCACAGTTTATAACTCAGACCTTATTTTCCTTTGCTCTAGCTCCAGTAGTTCTCATGCCGCTTCCTAATATCTGTCCTTCAAGATCAGATTCTCCCTTCCACTAATCACTTATGAATTTACCAAAGAAAAAAATCTAGCTAGGCTGACTTGGAGCTGCACAGTGTTATACACTGACAAACACATGCACAGCCCTGTCCCTTGGAACTTGCTGAGGTGTACTTTCTTCCCAAGTCTTCCCACTCATTCCTCCAAGATTCTGTTGTTCTTGTTGCTTCTTTTGAGTTAATCTTTTTTATTATTATTGTTATTATTATTTTTATTTATAAAAACGAAACATTGACAAAACCATAGGATAAGAGGGGTACAACTCCACACAATTCCCGCCACCAGATCTGTGTATCCCATTCCCTCCCCTGACAGCTTTCCTATTCTTTATCCCTCTGGGAGTATGGACCCAGGGTCATTGTGGGATGCAGAAGGTGGAAGGTCTGGCTTCTGTAATTGCTTTCCCGCTCAACATAGGCATTGACAGGTAGATCCATACTAAGTCACCTAATTATTCCACACACCTACATCATGTTGTTTGAACTAGATTGCAAGCCTACTAAAGGCAGAGGCCAGCTTTAATTATTAATGCAAGTAACAGTCACAATAAATACTCATTTTTGTGCCTTTAATGATGTCTGTAAATTTGTATCTCTGTATGTGTGTATTATAAAAGACCAATCTCTCCATATCTACAATTCAGCAATGACTGTCATATAATCTTTAATAGTTTTTGTCTCTTTACTCTGTGCTGTTTTATTTCTTTTCCAGTAAAAAACTTTTATTTATGGAAAGTGGTTATATTGATGTTGAAATAGTTAAATCAGTTAGGGTCATGGAGGAGAAAATATAATGAAAATATAATTTTTTTTTTCCCTCCAGGGTTATTGCTGGGCTCGGTGCCTGCACCATGAATCCACCGCTCCTGGAGGCCATTTTTCCCCCTTTTTGTTGCCCTAGTTGTTGCAGCCTCGTTGCGGTTATTATTGCCATTGTTGACGTTGCTTTGTTGTTGGATAGGACAGAGAGCAATGGAGAGAGGGGAAGACAGAGAGAGAGGGGGAGAGAAAGATAGACACCTGCAGACCTGCTTCACCGCCCGTGAAGTGACTCCCCTGCAGGTGGGGAGCCGGGGGCTCGAACCAGGATCCTTAAGCAGGTCCCTGCGCTTTGCACCACCGCCCGACCCCCATAAAAATATAATTTTTAAATTCTCTGAAATATATTTTCCACTTTCACATTTAGGGAGAAAATGTTTAAGGGAAAACACAGCCTTTTGAACTTTGATTAAATTTGGACCAGGTATTTCCTTTGATCTCTTTCAAAATATTTATGGTATATTAAAAGTTGCTCTAACTACATAGTATATTACTCTTTCCTGTAGTCTTTGTCTTTAGTCTAGGATAGTATTAACTCTCTCTAGGTTTTAAAAATCCAGATTTCCCATGTTGGTTTAAAATGGAATATTGAAAACATCTGTTAAAGTGTTTTGAAGCTATAAATTTGAGCTGTGAGCAGGCTAATAAGTTTCAAATTGAGATCAGAATAAAATTAATTCATGACTTTTAAAAAAAAAAAAGCTTTAATGCAATGAAACTTCCACTTAGCAAATATTTGTATTGTTAAGTGTTTTGTTTTAATGCTTCAGGCTACATGTCTACATAAAAAGTCATTGTGACACTTTCAGGCAGAACTTGGTGAAAGGTGGGGCTGCCCTGGCTACCAGCCAAGGAATTTATTTAGTTTCTGAGGAACCTATGGGCCCTGACACAAGGCAGTTCTGTCCGTATGAAAAGGATGGATGCCGTGTTCAGAATTCCCTTTGTGATGCGTACAGCTTGGTCCTGGCATACTTCATCTGTAAGTGTAGCAGTGAACACGGTATTTTGAGAGATAATATTGCACAGATGGTTTTCAGGAAATATTTTAATGCTGTGGAAAGGCTTTAGGACATAAATGATAAGTGTGTTTTGTCTGCTTGTTCTGTCTTCTAAACACAGCATTTTGATGTAATCATTACTTTTTTTATAAAAGGAATTCCTTTTTTTTTTTTTTTTTTTGCCTCCAGTGTTATCGCTGGGGCTCAGTGCCAGCACTATGAATCCACTGCTCCTAGAGGCCATTTTTCATTTTTATTGGATTAGGACAGAGAGAAATTGAGAGCGGAGGGGGAGACAGGGAGAGAGAGACACTTGCAGACCTGCTTCACTACTTATGAAAAAGTCAAAAGACAAAGCCCTTGCAATCCAGCCGTTGCTGAAGAGCTTCCTTCTTAGTGCTGGTGGCAAATGCTAGAAGAAGAAGTGCTGGTCAGAATCATCGACTCACATCAGAGGAGGGTCTGTGAGAAACCTCTGGAATTCACTCAGATCTAGATTTACTTTTCTGTTGACATTCATTTGCCTGCTCTCCACTTGATTCTTTGTCCATAGAAACTTTATTTCTCTCTGTAAGTCTACACATGATCGGGGTTGGTGATCAAGGTAGTGAGGAGCAACTCTGGACTCTAACTGGGATCTAACTGTGCCAGGCTCACTTGGTACACATTTGAGGTTTCCACTTGTCTCTCTCCTCCCTTCTCTCCCTCGTCCCTCTCAGTTTCTATCTCTATCCAATAGTAAATAAACAAATTAAAAAATGTTTAAAGAAAGAAAAAATAAAAGAGACGACCTGCATCACTGCTTCACCACTCATGAGGCTTTTCCCTGCAGGTGTGGACACGGTCTTGAACCTGGCTGGGTCTTTATGCTTTGTAACATGTGTGCGGTCACCTGCCTCTCACAGTCCTATATACTCATTTCTTGTGAGCTTTGCCAGCAGCCATTTCTCAGCATTGGTCCCGGAATGTGACTGGGTGCTGTTTTGTTTTGTTTTGTTTTTGTTTTTGTTTTAATTCAAAAATCCCCAGATTCTTACAGATGATTCACTTTGCAAAAGGCTGCCTGAACTTCTGATAGTTTTCTACTTTCTTTTTTTTATTGGGGAATTAATGTTTTACATTCAACAGTAAGTACATTGGTTTGTACATGCATAACATTCCCCAGTTTCCCATATAACAATACAACCCCCACTAGGTCCTCTGAATCCTTCTTGGACCTGTATTCTCCCCACCCACCCACCCCAGCGTCTTTTACTTTGGTGAGATACGCCAATTCCATTTCAGGTTCTACTTGTGTTTTCTTTTCTGAACTTGTTTTTCAACTTCTGCCTGAGAGTGAGATCATCCCATATTCATCCTTCTGTTTCTGACTTATTTCACTCAACATGATATTTTCAAGGTTCATCCAAGATTTACTTTCAATTGATTGTTCACTGGGTAGGTAATTGAGGGGTAAAAATACTTGGTACAAGCCATATATTTAAAAGTTAGACCTCTGACAAGACAGTGTTTGTTACACCTTCATTTTTTCACTCTGGGCCTCACATGTGAGGGGGAAATAGTCAGCTTGCTTGGCTGCACGTCCTGTTTGTAGTTACGCTAAAGTTGGTGGTGATCAGGGCTAATTAAAGCCTGTTGATCAGTGGTGCCACCTGGTGGCCGACAAATACATTTTGTGGCACTCATGACTGCTCTGTCAACTTGTGGCACGTTTTGTTTTGGTGATAGAAGTAAGTTCTGTAGCAGTTAAGACTTTTTTTTTTTTTTTCCCCTAGTAAAGTTTTGAAAACTTCTTATATTCATGGAAGCAGGGAAGTCATGGACTACTACAAGTTGAATTTAGCGATTTGAAGTGACTGCTCTTGTCATTACTTTATGAAACTTCCTGTAGAATGATAGGTCCTAAGTGGGTCAAAGTAAACAGTTCCTGCAGACTAATGCAGGTGTGTCTGTCTGGTCTCCTTTCCTGGGTTTCACCTGAGCCATAAGAATTCCTGGGGCAGCTGAAGGTTTCGGTGTTCCTCCTGTCAGCCTCAGGGTGTTTGGTCACATTCCTTTCCTTATGAAGTGAAGACATTGGGTGATCCTTGATGCTTGTCTTTTTTTTTTTTTTTTGATCCTTGTCTTCTTTGAAGAAGGGAAAAGTACTCAGAGGCTGTATTTTAGCAAGACAAACTCATGAATAGATGGATACATACATGGAAGGGTGGATGGATATGGATATTGGGAGGTCGCATAGCTGAATATTTTTTAATTGGAAAAGGACATTAAACACAACTGTATTATTTCCTTGAATGTGAGCGTGGTTTGGGGGAGTTCAGTGGTGGCTTACCCAGCAGAGCACACATGTTGCAGCCTGTGATCAGGGTTCAAGCACTGGGGCCATGGGAACACCCACAGGGGGGACGTCTCATCTGCTGAGCAATATGCTGCAGTATCTCTCTCTCTCTCTCTCTCTCTCTTTTTTATTCCCTTTTGTTGCCCTTGTTGTAGTTATTATTGTTGTTGTTATTGATGTTGTTGTTGGATAGGACAGAGATAAATGGAGAGAGGGGGAGAGAAAGACAGACACCTGCAGACCTGCTTCACCGCCTGTGAAGCGACTCCCCTGCAGGTGGGGATCCAGGGGCTCGAACTGGGATCCTTACGCTGGTCCTTGTGCTTTGCGCCATGTGCGCTTAACCCGCTGCGCTACTGTCTGATTCCTTTCTTCTTCTCCTCCTCCTTCTCCTCCTCCTCCTCCTTTTTCTTCTTCTTCTTCTTCTTTTTTTTACACCAGAGCACTGATCAGCTCTGCTTATGGTGTTACTGGGAATTGAACCTGGGAGTCTGAAGCCTGAGGCATGAGTCTCTTTGCATAACCATTATGCTGTCTACCCACACCATGTATCTCTGCTTCTCTATTGGTCTCTCTCCTCTATGTCCCACCCTCTATCTAAAAGAATAGAAGAAAAATAGAGGCTGGTAGCACAGTGGGTTAAGTGCAGGTGGCACAAAGCTCAAGGACCACCGTAAGGATCCCAGTTCAAGCCCCTGGCTTCACCTGAAGGGGTGTCGGTGAAGCAGGTCTGCAGGTGTCTATCTTTCTCTCCCCTTCTCTGTCTTCCCCTCCTCTCTCCATTTCTCTCCATCCTATCCAACAACAACAACTACAGCTATAACAACAATAACAACTACAAGGGCAACAAAATGGGGAAAATGGCCTCCAGGAGCAGTGGATTCGTAGTGCAGGAACCGAGCCCAGGTGATAACCCTGGAAGCAAAAAACAAATTATAAATAATAATCAAAAAAAGAATAGAAGGAAAATAAAGTCCATTGGGTCATGCAGGGACTGGGCTCCAGCAATAACCCTGGTGGCCAAAAGTGGGGAAAACGAATCTGGTTTCACAGTATCTCCATGGATTTTCTGTTCAGCCAATTTGTGTGTTTCAGCCCTTCCCTCAGAGTTCAGGATGACAGACCTGCAGCTGAGCTTGAGTATGAGCAAAGAAATGCAGCTCAGAAGCTTATCCACTGAGGTGGTAGAGGCTAGGTGAGGATATCCTCAAGCAGACATCTGCAAGTAATCCACTTGGTTTAGAGAACCATCTCAATTTGCATGGCTATTAAAGAACAAAATTGAGTATATAGCCCGAGGCTTGCTATGATCCTGATACTTGACTAGCACTGTGTCTAAAAATCAGTGTACATAGTTTAATTAAAAAATCTTTTCTTAAGGGGGCCAGGTGGTGGTCCACCTAGTTGAGCACATATGTTATAAATTGGAAGGACCTGGGTTCAATCCCCTATCCTCACCTGCAGTGCTGCAGCTGTCTCTGTCTCTTATTCCCCACTCTCTTGATTTTTCTGTCTCTAGCCAATAAATAGTCATGATGATTTAAACATACCATCGGGGCCACGTGATGACACACACCTGAGTGCACACATTGCCATTTTATTTTATTTATTTATTATTTTTTGTTGCTCTTGTTTTTTTTTTGTTGTTGTTGTAATTATTATTGTTGTCTTTGTTGGATAGGACAGAGAGAAATGGAGAGAAGAGGGGAAGACAGAAGGGGGGAGAGAAAGACAGACACCTGCAGACCTGCTTCACTGCCTGTGAAGCAACTCCCCTGCAGGTGGGGAGCCAGGGGCTCGAACCAGGATCCATACACTGGTCCTTGTGCTTAGTGCCACCTGCGCTTAACCCACTGTGCTACAGCCCAAATCCCACATTTCCATTTTCAAGGACCTAGGTTCAAGCCCCCCAACCTACCCCGTCCCCACGTGCAGTGGGCAAGCTTCATGAGTGGTGAAGCTGTGATGCTCTCAATTTCTATCCGTCCTATCAAATATAAGGGAGGGGGAAATACAGCATTAAAAATGCTAACATCATCTGAGCCTTCATTAAATCATAAACTTTTCATTACAAACTATCAATTAATAATATCCACAAAATGCAATAAAGTGAAGCTCAATAAAAACAAGGTGTGCCTGCACTTTAAGGTCTAAATTGCTAATGATTAACTCTAGCAGATAGGACCTGTGCCATGTTGCAGGGGAGCTTCGTGCTGTCACACACAGTATTTGCCTGACTTATTGCCAGTGCTGGGCATCTGAAAGGTGCATGTCTAGACTCACACAGACACTGAATCACAGTCTCAGAGTTTTAGCAACTGGGTGTGTATGTTTTTATCACCTATTAAGATGGAAAACTAGCACTAACATCCAAGTTTCCTTTCGAACATGACTTCATCGATCTATGGAATGAAATTATTCTACTCCATATCATTGCCAAGTGAAAACTGGGTCTGATGAAAACATACCCTTTCCTCCTGTTGTTTTCTCAGCTCCCACTGGCACTGTGATTGATTCAGTCTTTATTGCCTTTTACCCAAATGAAGACATGGTCTTATTTAAAAGAATCCTTTAAAAACTTATTTGCAGGGAGCCAGGTGGTAGCGCAGCAGGTTAAGCACATGTGGCACAAAGCGCAAGGACCTGAGTAAGGATCCCAGTTCAAGACCCCGGCTCCCCACCTGCAGGGGGGTTGCTTCACAGGTGGTGAAGCAAGTCTTCAGGTGTCTGTCTGTCTCTCCCCCCTTCTGTCTTCCCCTCCTCTCTCCATTTCTCTCTGTCCTATCCAACAACAACAACATTAACTATAACAATAAAACAAGGGGAACAAAAGGGAAGAAAAAAAGAAAGAAAGAAAGAAACTCCTTTGCAGGTTTTGCCCCTTGGATTCACTGCTGAGTCAATTCCCTGACTGCTTTTTTTTTTTTTTTTACCATTTTTATTTGTTTTTTAAAGAAGCTTTTATTTATTCTTATTTATTTATTGGATAGAGACAGCCAAAGATTGAGAGGGGAGAGTGGTGACAGAGAGGGAAAGAGATAGAGAGATGCCTGCAGCCCTGCTTCACCACTCATGAAGCTTTCCCCCTGCAGGTGGGGACCGTGGGCTCGAACCTGGGTCCTTGTGCACTGTGACAGATACACCACCACCTGCCCCCCCGTTTTTTTAAAAAATATATTTTTTTAAATTTTTATTTATTTTAACCAAAGCACTGCTCAGCTCGGGCTTACGGTGGTGCAGGGGATTGAATCTGGGACTTTGGAGCCTCAGGCATGAGAGTCTGTTTGCATAACCATGATGCTATCTAGCCCTGACCCTGGCCCCCCATTCTTTATTTGTTATTAATAGTGGGTTACAAGATCACAGGATCTAGACATATCACATAGCCACTGAAGTTCTGTGTCCTCACTCTCCCGAAGATAACTACTATAGTTCTCACCAAGTCTTAGAAACCATTTCTTTCTTTCTTCTTTCCTCTTTTTCTTTCTTTTCTCTTTCTTTTCTTTCTTTCGTTCTCTTTATTTCCTAAGTTCATGTGTATCAGTTCTAAATTCCACATTTGAGTGAAACCATCTGGTAGGCTGTATTTCATCTCTTTACTTTTTTTCACTAAGCATGATCACCTCCAGTAACATCCATTTTGTTCCAAAGGACACTGTATCATCTTTTCTGATTACAGTTGTATTCCATGGAGTATGTATCCCATCAAGATTGATTCGTTAAGAGTCAGGTACTTCCTTGTGTTATAGGATGTTTACTAGCGTCCCTGACCTTTAACACTAGATAGCAGTATCACCTGCTTATCCCCAGGTAATGACGATCTGAAATGTCACCAGATGTTTCCAAATGTCCCCTGGAAGAGGCAAATTTACCCCCACTTAAGAAGCTCTGATCTTGCTCTGGGGAGATAGCATAATGGTTTTGCCAACTTTCATGCCTGAAGCACCGAAGGGTTCCAGGTTCAGTCCTGACCACACCATAAGCCAGAGCTGAGCAGTGCTCTGGTCCAAACAAACAAACGAACCTACCTCTGATCTCAGTTACAAGTCTTGAGCTCCTCTGATGTCCTGGGTGCTGTTGGGCTCTTCTAGTAACCAGTCAGAGTCGCTTATGCCTCCAGTCTGTTAATCCTTGGAGTTTCGTACTAGCTGTACATCTGACGTTGAGACTCGGTGCTTCCTATGTGGTGGAGTGCACGCACGGGACTTGGTGGGTAGCCGGAGCCCTCGGTGCGAGCCCAGCTCGGCAGAGTGCTGTGTGACTTGGGGAAGCTCTTGTCCTCAGAAACCTAATTCCTCACCTTAGGAATGACCAGTGCAGCCTCTGGGCTTTTTCTTGTTTTCTGATTTCAAATTGATCTCAGGGATTTACTCTTTTTGGACAAACATTTATCAACCGGTAAGATCTAAGTATTGAACAAAACAAGGGAATTTGTTCTTTATAATACTAAACATTATCATTTTTCCTCTTTCCAGATTATTTGAAAAACCTTTTAGAAGACTCTGGAGATTACAGAAACACTCAAGGTATTTAGTTTTTGTGGTCTCATATAATATGGAAGGTTTTTTTTTTTAAAGATTATATTTATTTTAATTTGACCGGGCAGAGAGAAATGGAGAGGGGAAAGAAGTAGAGAGAGAAATACTGCAGACCTGCTTCACTACTTGTGAAGTCTCCTCCTTGCATAGGGGTTGGGGCTTGAACCCAGGTCCTTGCATACTGTAATAACCTGTGTGCTTAACCAGGTGCGCCACCCCACCTGGCCTGTCTTTCTTTCTCTTTTCCTTCCTTCTTTCCTTCCTTCCTTCCTTCCTTCCTTCCTTCCTTCCTTCCTTCCTTCTTCCTTCCTTCCTTCCTTCCTTTCTTTCTTTTTTAGAACTTACTTATTTATTCATGAGAAAGATGGGAGGAGAAAAAGAACCAGCCATCACTCTGGTACATGTGCTGCCGGGGATTGAACTCATGGACCTCATGAGAGTCCAGTGCCTCAGCCACTGCACCACCTCCTGGATCACTTTTTTTTTTTAATTACCTTTTTTTATTTATTAGATAGAGACAGCCAGAAATCAAGAGGGAAGGGGGAGATAGAGAGGGAGAAAGACAGAGACACCTGCAACACTTACCACTTGCAAAGCTTTCCCCCTGAAAATGGGCTCAAATCTAAGGCCTTGTACATTGCAACATGTGCACTCAATGAGGTGCTTCACCACCCAGCCCCATCTGGAAATTTTCTTTGTCTCATTTTTTTTTTTTTCCTCCAGGGTTGTTGCTGGGCTCGGTGCCTGCACCATGAATCCGCTCCTGGAGGCCATTTTTCCCCCTTTTTGTTGCCCTTGTTGTTGTAGCCTCATTGTGGTTATTATTATTGCCATTGTTGATGTTGTTCGCTGTTGGATAGGACAGAGAGAAATGGAGAAAGCAGGGGAAGACAGGGGGAGAGAAAGATAGACACCTGCAGACCTGCTTCACCGCCTGTGAATCAGCTCCCCTGCCGGGGGCTCGAACTGGGATACTTATACCGGTCCTTGCGCTTTGCGCCACATGCGCTTAACCCACTGCGCCACCGCCCGACCCCGTCTCATTTTTTAAAATATTTATTTTATTTATTTATTCCCTTTTGTTGCCCTTGTTGTTTCATTGTTGTAGTTATTATTTTTGTGGTTATTGATGTCATTGTTGGATAGGACAGAGAGAAATGGAGAGAACAGGGGAAGAGAGGGGGAAAGATAAGACACCTGCAGACCTGCTTCACACCCTGTGAAGCAACTCCCCTGCAGGTGGGTAACTGGTGGCTCAAACCAGGATCCTTACACTGGTTCTTGTGTGTGCTTTGTGCCACCTGCACTTAACCCACTGCGCTACCGCCCGACTCCCTCATATTTTTTTTTCTATATATATCATTATATATATATATAATGATATATATAGAAAATATATATATTTATATATATATATATATATATTTTATATCTATATATATATATCTATATATATAGATTATATAATATATATAATCATTATATATATATCATTATATATATCAGCCTTCCCATGGCTTGCCCTCATCATCAAACCTGTTATCTTTCTATTGACAATTAACTGAGCTTGTCCAGAGATTGGAATTTTTATGAACTAGCTATCTAGTCATCTGGACTTATCAATGTTGCAAAACTGTTCTAGTGGTGATGACCAAATAAATGCTCCTTCTGTTCCCACGTTTTAGATGCCCTTGCTGTCGTCATAGAGGTGGCCAACCATGCCAATGACACAATGAAGCAAGGGGTAAGTGTCACTGATCTCAGGGGTTGGTGCAGCATTGATTCTGAAAGCTTGGCTTTCATAAGCTCTGCATTCATTTGCTCTCTCTAGGACAACTTTCAGAAACTTATGCAGATTCAGTACAGCTTAAATGGACATCACGAAATAGTGCAGCCTGGGCGGGTAAGTGCTTTAATCTGCGTTTTGTAGGTGTAATACAGTGCATTAGGTAGCACTTGTGGCTGTTTTTAATTTCATATATGGATATAGTCTCCTTGTTACTTTTAGTATTATTCTTTATTCAGCCATTCTAAATCAACTAAGTTCAGTCTACCCATTCAAAAGGTCCGTGATTGACATTACTGTACTAAGTTAAGTTCTATTAGAATAGCAAGGAACCCCACAGAGTTTCTGATTACAGGGGATTATTCCATTGTGTATTAGCTGGCCTCACACAGCTTTAGAGATAATTTCATTTAAAGTCTTCAGTGTAGTATAGGATTATGAGTAGAGGGAGAAAATTGATATTTTGATACTCCTCATTGAGCATGAAAAATGACTTAGAGAATGTGTCCAGAAAAATCACAAAGTACAATTGCCAGGATGTTGGTTATGCCTCAGGGGTCAGGTATACACTTGGTCAATTATAGGTTAGACCACATACTCCCCTTGGGGCCACTGTTGGATTTATGAAACTCAGTTGACTTGTCCAATTCCTAAATTACAAGATTTAAAAGAAAAAAAAAACATGACTGTAAAAAATTCACAAGGATACTATATCTACCCACCTTTGCTGGGGAAGGAAAATCGAAAAGGAAACGGTATGTATATCGCATTTGTGCTGATTCAGTAAGACTAAATGGACTTTTGTTTGGCTCGTCAGGTTTTTCTCAAAGAAGGAACTCTGATGAAGCTGTCTCGGAAAGTCATGCAGCCCCGGACATTTTTCCTGGTGAGCAGCTTTGTGTGATTCTGATGTGCCCCAGGCTGGTACAGTTGCTTCATGGAAAGAGGCATTTGGACATGACGGATATTCTCAGCATATTCAACAGCAGCTTGAGTGAGATATTAGACTTTCTCTGGTGCTTATTCGCATTTCAAGTATAGAAAAAAGCCTTCCACGGCCCATAGCCAGCTGGTTATTTCCTTTCTAAATATTGTTTTATTTCACTCCTAATTTGAAGGAACTGATTCAATTAAATATGCATATTGTAATATTTTGGTGGGATTTCGAATTCAGAAAACATTACATCTATTGCAGAATTTAGAAAGATAGCACATTTTCCACAAATAGCCTCTTTAGTAATATCAGTAAACTACTTGAGATGAGTCTGGTTTATATATGCAGAACATTAGTCTTTTCTGCAGAAAGCTGTTAGCACAGTGATGATTTGTTTCTCTCTGTTCCTGTGTCTTTTCATTGTCTGTGTAGCTGAAATATATTTCTTTACATTGTCCTGCGAAATGCTTCTGCTTTCAGTTGAATGACGCCCTGTTATATACAACCCCAATGCAGTCTGGGATGTATAAACTGAACAACATGCTCTCATTGGCTGGAATGAAGGTCAGTATATGTTAGATCCCCCCCGCCATATATCTGTTTATTTATTGTTGAGTAGAGACAGAGAGAAACTGGGGGGGGGGGGAAGACAGAAAGACACCTGCAGCCCCACTTCACCACTCGTGAAACTTCCCCCCCAAATATATTTAGAGAAAAAACCCTATGCTCATATCATTTTCACATTCTTAACTTTTCTCTGTCCATGTTACTGTACATGCATTTGCTTATGCACACATTTAATTATCTGCTCACTCATCCTTTACTTTACTCTCAGGATATTTATTGGGAAAAAATGAGCTCACCTGTGTAGTGCTCTGTGTTGCCATGTGCATCAGCCATGCTCAAGTCCAGCCTCCAGCACACTGCAGGGAGCTTTGGTGCTGTGGTCTCTTTCACTATCTCTCTACCTCTGTCTAAACACACATGCACACAATTAAACAGTAGTGCAACTCACCGTCCATCAGGCAGTCAGTCAATAATGTGGAAATGTATTGGGACCTAGTGAAGTAACTGGAGGTGTCTAGGAAAGAAGCAGAATTGAGACTATTTTCTTGGAGGGAGAACCAAAAGTCTTAAAAGATCAGCCACATTTAGCCAGCATAGGGCCATGCTGCTGACATACTGTGACGGAGGGAAAGGCTTTCCTAGCAGTGAAGATAGTGAGAGCCAGTGCCTGAGGGTGGGAGAGCTGGGCCTAGGTCTCGTAATTCTGGGGCATAGAGAAGATGAAGTAGGCGAGTGGTCGATAAAGGTGGACAGGAAGCTTTGTTGTAGATGGCCATAGCCAGGGGGCTGACAACTGAATGCTTCAGAGTGGAGGTTTTCAGTACCATCGTCTGTTCAAATTGCTTTGCTTTTTTTCCAGGTTAGAAAACCCACTCAAGAAGCATATCAGAATGAGCTAAAGATTGAAAGTGTAGAACGGTCCTTCATTCTGTCCGCCAGGTAATTCTCACAAATACAAATGGATGAAGGCTTATTATCACAGCCAGACATCTCCAGCAATTTTTACATTTGCCTAACTACCAGGCTTCATTTAAAGGCCCCTTCCATGGTGGGGAGGCCAGGTAGATAGCATCATGTTTATGCAAAGAGATTCTCAAGCTTGAGGCTCCAAAGTTTCAGGTCTAATTACCCGCACTAACATAAGCCAGAGCTGAGCAGTGCTCTGGTAAATTAGTAAATTCATCAACTAATTCTTCCACGAGCTTATAGTTACTAGAGATGACATGTACTTAGCAAATGTTCACACAATTATTATTGTGAAAATACAGTAAACAGGTTGGTATGGGAGGTGGTAAAGGGGATAAAGCATTAGACTCTCATGAGGACTTAAGTTCAGTTCCTGACAGCACATGTACCAGAGTGATGTCTGGTTCTTTCTCTTTCTCCTGTCTGTCTCATTAATAAATAAATAAAATATTTTTTAAAAAGCCAGTGCACAGGAAGACTATGAGCTATTATAAGGCAGTAAAACAAGGAACCTCAAACTAGATCTGATGGATAAGTGGCTATCGGAATCTCTTTTCTAGAGATTTGTGCCTCTTGGGTTATGAAAGATAAAGATGCCTAGGCCAAGAGGAAGAGGCTTGTGATGATCAGGACAACGCTCTCTAAATTCTTTTGGAGCAGCTGAGCAGTGGCACGCCCAACAGAGCACACACTTTACCAAGTGTGGGGACCTGGGTTCAAGCCCCCAGTCTCCACTTGCAAGAGAAGAAGTTTCATGAGCAGAGGACCAGTGCTGCAGATATCTCTTTCTTCCACTTTCCCTGTCTATTTCTCTATCTGTTCGAATAAGAAGGAAAAAAAAAAAAAAAGGTCATCAGGAGTCATTGTTCAGGTACCAAGCCTCAGCAATAGCTCTTTGTAGCAAAAGAAAAGAATCGAGGTCCTGAGGTGAGAAAGAGCATCATGGTGTAGTCCGAGGACTGGGAGACCAATGTGGCGCAGAGAGAACGAGAGGGAAAGTAGCTTGGGCCAAGCCTGGAGGGACAGGTGAAACAGATCAGGCAGATCCGCTGTGTGGATTTTATGCTTTGGTCTAAGAGCCTCAGGAAACCACCAGGCAATGATGTGATCAGACTGGCATTTAATAAAACAAAAACCCGGTTTCTGTGTGGAGAATGATCTGAGAGGGAAATTAAAGGAAATGACTCAGTGGACATAGAGGAGGAGACGGGCACTAAGGGGAAGTCTGCAGCTTCCACAGTGTCTTGGCTGATGGCACCGTTTGCTTCGATCAGGCTTGTTGGAGGATGAGTGACTCTGGGCGAGAAAGCAAGAATCTAGTTTCAGACGTAATATTCAGCAGTACTGAATGTGAGGTTTCGATGAATCATCAAGGACCGACCTGTCAACACCCATGTTCAGCAATGACAGAAGCCAGACCTTCCACCTTCTGCATCCCACAATGACCCTGGGTCCATATTTCCAGAGGGATAAAGAATAGGAAAGCTATCAGGGGAGGGGATGGGATACAGAGTTCTGATTGTGGAGATTGTGTGGAGTTGTACCCCTCTCATCCTATGGTTTAGTCAGTGTTTCCTTTTTTTTTTTTTTATGAAATTTTTTTTTACTATTTATTTATTTACTCCCTTTTGTTGCCCTTGTGGTATTTTATTGTTGTTGTCATTATTATTGTTGTTGTTGACGTCCTTGTTGTTGGACAGGACAGAGAGAAATGGAGAGAGGCGGGGAAGACAGAAAGGGAGAGAGAAAGACAGACACCTGCAGACCTGCTTCACCGCCTGTGAAGCGACTCCCCTGCAGGTGGGGAGCCGGGAGCTCGAACCGGGATCCTTATGCTGGTCCTTGCGCTTTGTGCCACCTGAGCTTAACCTGCTGCGCTACCGCCCGACTCTGTTTCCTTTTTATAAATAAAAAATAAATAAATAAGCAAAAAAAAGGTGAGCCATCAAAGAGGCGATTTATATCCAGATCTGAATGTGGAATGGAATCCTGGGCTAGAGGCACTTACTTGAGTGTCATCAGTTTAGTGCTCTCGCTCGCTCTCTGTTCCACTCTCTCGCTCTCTTGCCTCCAGGACTATCACTGGAGCTCGGTGCCAACACTGTGACATATCCACTGCTCCCGGTGGCCATTTTTTCCATTTCATTGGATAGGACAGAGAGAAATGGAGAGAGGAGGAGATAAATATATATATAGAGAGAGAATGACAGACACGTGCAGACCTGCTATGCAGCTTGTAAAGCGTCCCCCTTGCAGGTGGGGAGCAGGGGCTCGAACCTGTATCTTTGCTCGGGTCCTTGCACTTAAGTACTATGTGTGCTTAACCAGGTGCACCACCGCCTGGCCCCACCATAGTGCTCCTTTCTGCTCTCATGGTTTTGGAGAAAGACTGCAGTGCTTTGCATTAGTGCAGTACAACTATGCAGCCACCTAGGCACGATTTGCAAAGTTCTTCTAAAAAATATTGTGGCCTAGGAGGTGGCACAGTGGATAAAGCATTGGATTCTCAAACATGAGGTCGTAAATTCTATCCCTGGTGGCACATGTACCAGAATGATGCCTGGTTTTTTCTCTCTCCTCCTCCTCTATTTCTTATTAATAAATAAAATCTTGATATGTATGTATATATATATTTTTTTTTTAATGAGATAAAAAGAAAGAAAAATAATAAAGACCAGACCACAGCTCTGTTCTGGTTATGGTGGTGCTGGGGGTTAAACCCAGGACCTTAGAGCCACAGGCTTGAAAGTCATTTGTATAACTATTATGCTATCTCCCCAGCCCAATTCTTAAACTTCTCTGTACCCCGAGAGAGAGAGAGAGAGAGAGAGAGAGAGCGAGGAGCAAGGACAAGATATGCATAGGAAAGAAAGGGAGAGATACCATAGCACTGCTCTACCATCCACAGAGTTCCCTTTGCTTCTCTCATGTTATGCCAGGGTTTGAACCCAGGGCCTCACACATACTAACATCTGCACTCTATCTACTGAAATATGTCTCTTCCCTTGTCAACTGTTGTTTGATCCTTTGTCACCTAGTTAGAAAAGGAGCCTGGGAGCCGGGCGGTGGCGCAGCGGGTTAAGCACACATGGCACAAAGCACAAGGACCGGCATAAGGATCCCAGTTCGAGCCCCCGGCTCCCCACCTGCAGGGGGGTCGCTTCACAGGCGGTGAAGCAGGTCTGCAGGTGTCTGTCTTTCTCTCCTCCTCTCTGTCTTCCCCTCCTCTCTCCATTTCTCTCTGTCCTATCCAACAACAATGACATCAATAACAACAACAACGACGATAAACAACAAGGGCAACAAAAGGGAAAAAATGAGTAAATAAATGAAGTTAAAAAAAAAAGGAAAAGAAAAGGAGCCTCATCAGTCTCTACTCAGTACTTCAGGTCAATGTGTGTGGTCTGTGAGAACTGTGTTATCAGGGGCTGGTAAACATTGTTTTGGCAGAACCCTGACACAGGAGAGAGAGCCAGGAATGATTAAATGGAAGAACAGCATATGGGACATACTTTGCACAGTCAAATCACATTCCACACGCTCCCCAGGCTCCAGAAAAACCAGGCTTTGATTTTCTAGTGAGCCGTCTGCTTCTGCTTTCTGTTAGCTCTTTCAGTGAGAAGTGGAGGTGGGGAGGGGTGGTATTTGTGAGTGTTTATTTATAACCCTGAGCACATGTTCTCATAGGAAGGCTCTTCAGAAAATGTAAACACAAGCCAGAGGTGACCCGGTGGTGAAGGATTAAATCCTAAGCCTCTGGGGTCAGGCGGTGGTGCAGTGGGTTAAGTGCACGTGGCGCAAAGCACAAGGACCAGCATAAGGATCCCGGTTCAAGCCCCGGCTCCCCACCTGCAGGGGAGTCGCTTCACAGGCGGTGAAGCAGGTCTGCAGGTGTCTGTCTTTCTCTCCTCCTCTCTGTCTTCCCCTCCTCCATTTCTCTCTGTCCTATCCAACAACGACATCAGTAACAATGATAATAATAACCACAACAATGGTAAAATAACCAGGGTAACAAAAGGGAAAAAATGGCCTCCAGGAGCAGTGGATTTGTGGTGCAGGCAACGAGTCCCGGCAATAACCCTGGAGGCAAAAAAAAGAAAATAAATAAATCCTGAACCTCACTTGATTCTTTTTTCTTCTTCTTCTTCTTATCTTTATTTCTTTATTGGATAGAGAAGAAAAGAGACAGAGAGACACCTGCTGTCCTGCTTCACCACTCATAAAGCTTTCCCCCTGAGGTAGGGACCAGGGTCTCAAACCTGGGTCCTTGTACATTCTAACAGGTGCACACAGCCAGATGTGCCCCTCTCACTTGATTCTAATACCTGCCCATCATTTCATAGTCTATTGTGTAAAGCCGATTACTTAACATTTCATAGCTTCTTTATCGATAAATGGTGATGGTGCTTGGTGACACTGGGATTGTAGGAAAGTGGAAAAGAGAGTGATGGCTTAGATCTAGTAGATGTTCCATGAGGGAGCGCTGAAGAAAGATGTGGTAACATTTGCAAAGCACTTAGCATTGTTGGCCAACATGTACTGACCATTAAATAAATGGCAGCTAGTGGTGCAAGTAATGATAGAGTATTAGGAGCAACGGAAGCATATTTTTTTTGATTTAAAGAAGTAAGAGTGGAGGTCAGGGCAGAGGTACACCTGGTTAAGTGCACATAGTACAAAGCACAAGGATCTGGCTTCGAGCTCCCACTCCTCACCTGCGGGGGGACGCTTATTAATGATTGAGAGAGACTACAGGAATATCACCTTGTCATATGACAGAGATAGAACTCAGGCTGCATGACTACAATTCAGAGCTCTAATTACTGTGCACCCATTGCTGGCCCGTGAAGTGACTCCCTTGCGGGTGGGGAGCCAGGAGCCTCGAACCGGGATCCCTACGCTGGTCCTTGCGCTTTGTGCCACCTGCGCTCAACCCAGTGTGCTACCGCCTCCCCCCCCCATATTGGTATTTTTTTCAATTACAGGTGCAAGATCATTTTATGCCTACAGACTTTAGTGTATGTACCTGGAAAAGTACACATTTGGGAGCTGGGTCGAGGTTCACCTTATTGAATGCCCATTTTGTTTTATTTTTTATTTTTGTTTTTTTTCCCTTTTGTTATCTTTGTTGTTTATCGTTGTCATTGTTATTGCTGTCGTTGATGTTGGATATGGCAGAGAGAAATGGAGAGAGGAGGGGAAGACACAGGGAGAGAAAGATAGACACCTGCAGACCTGCTTCACTGCCTGTGAAGCGACCCCCCTGCAGGTGGGGAGCCTGGGGCTAGAACTGGGATCCTGATGCCCATCCTTGCACTTCGTGCCATGTGCGCTTAACCCGCTACACCTCTGCCCAGCTCCCTGAGTGTCCATTTTATGGTGTGCAAGGACCCCGGTTTGAGCCCCAGGTTCCCACCTGCAGGGGCCAAGCCTTGCGTGTGGTGAAGCAGGTCTGTGGGTCTCTCTCTCTCTCCCTCTCTCTCTCTTTATCCACTCCCTTACCTCCCCCCTTCTCTCTTGATGTCTGACTATCTCTATCCAATAAAAAAAATAAGGATAATGGAAAAAATAGTGTTTTGTCTCACAAAAATCTCATCTTTGTTATGCTGAATTTCTTTTTGATAGATTTTCAGCTAATTAAGAAATTATTTCAGGGGCCGGGTGGTGGTGCACCTGGTTGAAAGCACATGTTGCAATGCTCCAGGACCCAGGTTTGAGCCCCCGTCCCCACCTGCGGGGGGGAAAGTTTTGTAAGTGGTGAACCAATGCTGCAGGTGTCTCTCTGTCTTCCCCTTCCTCTCGACTTCTGGCTATCGCTATCCAATAAATAAATTTTAAAAGGAAATTATTTCTACACACACATAAACACATTATCTAAAATATGCATATTATCTAACGTCTTTTAAAATGTTGACACAAGTAATGACTGTGAGTTACTAGAGGTTTTTGCTTTGTTTCGTTTTTCTCAACAGGCTTACTCCTTGGCCCATTTCCATCTAGGTTTGAATCATAAAACTCCTGATAAACTGAGGGCAGGAACAGAGTGTGGACAGATGCATGGGCAGTGCGATATATTTCCAGCAATTGCCCTTTACTTCCCTATTAACAACTTCTGACAAAGAGACTCTCATGCCTGAGGCTCCAAAGTCCCAGGTTCAATCCCCTGCACCACCATAAGCCAGAGCTGAGCAGTACTCTGGTAAAAAAAAAAAAAAAAATTGAAATAAAAATTGAAAAAAACAAAAAACAACTTCTGAAACATCTCTTTATGATTCCAAAAATAAGGGAGTCGGGCTGTAGAGCAGAGGGTTAAGCGCAGGTGGCGCAAAGCACAAGGACCGGCATAAGGACCCCGGTTCAAGCCCCGGCTCCCCACCTGCAGGGGAGTCGCTTCACAGGCAGTGAAGCAGGTCTGCAGGTGTCTATCTTTCTCTCCTCCTCTCTGTCTTCCCCTCCTCTCTCCATTTCTCTCTGTCCTATCCAACAATGACAACAACAATAATAACTACAACAATAAAACAACAAGGGCAACAAAGGGAATAAATAAATAAATATTTTTTTAAAAGTAAAAAAAAAAAAATGATTCCAAAAATAAGTTTCCTTTCCCCTACTGCTCTTTGTAGAAAAATTTAGCTATGCTTAATAACCTAACAATAATTAGTATTCAGTCTTCTCTAAGTGTGGGTTTGAAATTTTGGAATATTTTTAAATTCTAGGGTTACATCCCAGGAAAGTCTTTGTTTATATAAATACTTATAGTTATTAATTGTATGACCAGCCCTTAGACCAAACAAAAATAGACTAATTCCAAATTTAGAGACTCTGAAAGCCATTCAGCATAAGGCAGCGCTTTTGTAATGGAAAAGGCGTTGTGCTCACTCAAATGTCATGTGTTCTCTAATGCCCGCTTTGATTTTCTGTGCACACAAGCTGCAAGACTGCTGTCTGAGACTAGCATTGTTGGAAGGTGGTGGAATCTATGGCCCTGGGAGAAGGAGAAGCAGTCAGAAAAAGGTGGAGAGTCAAAGCCGGTGTCTGGTTAATGGATCCTTCTTTTGCCCCCAACAGTTCTGCCACAGAAAGGGATGAGTGGCTGGAGGCGATTTCCAGGTCAATAGAAGACTACACCAAGAAGAAGACCACATTCGGCCCTGCCAGGAGCCTGGACGAGGTGCCTCTCTCTCTCTCTCTCTCTCTCCTCTCTCCTCTCTCCTCTCTCCTCTCTCCTCTCTCCTCTCTCTCTTTCCTGTCCAGTGAATTTGAAACTATTTTCTTTTTACCTTGGAGAAACTCTTTTTTAAAAATATTTATTTATTTCCTTTTGTTGCCCTTGTTTTATTGTTGTAGTTATTATTATTGTTGTTATTGATGTCATCGTTGTTGGACAGGACAGAGAGAAATGGAGAGAGGAGGGGAAGACAGAAAGGGGGAGAGAAAGACAGACACCTGCAGACCTGCTTCACCGCCTGTGAAGGGACTCCCCTGCAGGTGGGGAGCCGGAGTCTCGAACCGGGATCCTTATGCCGGTCCTTGCGCTCTGCACCACGTGCGCTTAACCCACTGCGCTACCGCCCGACTCCCCGGAGAAACTCTTATAGAGGGCTGGAAACACAATGTGTTTAACAGATTTGAAGGTGTGTATAGTTCCAGAGCTAAATATTTTGCTTTATTAATTTCTGCAGCAATTCTGTGACAGCATATAGTACATTCATATTTATCCTACTCATCAGACATCATTCTAGAAAATTGAGAAAGTACATGATAATTTAAGGAAGGAACTAGTCAGCCATGATGTAATTTTTGCATTAGAACATTAATAGAATTTAATATTCTGAGAGCATGAACAGTACATTGGCCCTTATCTTAGAGAGCATGAACAGTACATTGGCCCTTATCTTATCCTACATGCTAATGATAAATAGCATCGCAGTGTAAGCCACCACTGCAAACAAGAGGTCTGACTGTGTGTACACTACCTATAAGGAGATAACCAGAAGTCTTCCTTTACAGGCAGACTCCGAAAATAAAGAGGAAGTTAGCCCTCTTGGATCAAAAGCTCCCATCTGGATTCCTGATACCAGAGTCACAATGTGTATGATCTGCACTAGTGAATTTACTCTGACCTGGAGAAGACACCATTGCCGGGCCTGTGGAAAAGTTGGTGACAATAACATCTATCAGTGTTGTTAGTTTTAATAGCCCAGGCTGTACGTAGTGAGGGCGCATAATTCACCCCCACAAAAAAAAAATTCTATAGGAAAGGGGGAAAGAAGACTGAGTTATGGGCTGGGGTAGATAGCATAATGGTTCTGCAAAGAGACTCTCATGCCTGAGACTCAGAAGTCCCAGGTTCAATCCCATGAATCACCATAAGCCAGAGCTGAGCAGTGCTATGGTGTAAAATAATAGTAATAATAATAACAATAATAATAATACTGAGTTATACATGATATCTAGGCAAAAAAATTTTTTTCACACACCGGGGCTGTGCACCTGCATGATTCTACCTCTCCCAGTGGACTCTTCCCTCTCCCCCCCTTTAATTTGAGAGAGAGAGAAGGAGAGAGATACTGAGAGAGAAGGGGACATATTTTACTACTTGCAGTGCATAATGTCTGCAGCTAAAAACAGGTAGGAGCCAGTCCCAAGGCCAAGTGTGCTTTCTGCTGGGTGAAGTCTCTCTTCACCCGTGGGGCAATCTTGTGAGGGAACTTACTCTCCCACTCCTAGTCTGCTTAGAATGACAGTAAGTAGACAATTTGTATTACAAACACAAGTTCACAGTTAAATAGATCCTCTACTTATTTTTTAAAGTTTTATTATATGTGAGTGAAATTTTCTTATTCTTTTTTTCCCCCCTGAGCGGTGAATCACCGGCTTCTGGGGAGGACAGGCTTTGAACCTGAAGCTCTGTCTGCTTCAGAGTCCACGGGCAGAGCCACTACACCAGCTTGGCAGTCTGTGAGTGAAATTTTCATGCAAGACCAAGAAGAGGGGGTCGGGCAGTAATGCAGCGGGTTAAGTGAACGTGGTGCAAAGCCCAAGGACTGGTGTAAAGATCCCGGTTTGAGCCCCGGGCTCCCCACCTGCAGAAGAGTCGCTTCACAGATGGTGAAGCAGGTCTGCAGGTGTCTGTCTTTCTCTCCTCCTCTCTGTCTTCCCCTCCTCTCTCCATTTCTCTCTATCCTATTTGAACAATGACATCAACAACAATAATAACCTCAACAAGGCTACAACAACAAGGGCAACAAAGGGGGGGATGGCCTCCAGGAGCAGTGGATTCATGGCCCCAGCAATAACCCTGGAGGCAACAACAAAAAATAAGACTGGGGGGGGGGGGGGAGGCAGGGACATTAGCCCTTTTTTTTTTTTGCCTCCAGGGTTATTGCTGGGGCTAGGTGCCTACACCATAAAACCACTGCTCTTGGAGGTTATTTTTTCCCCTTTTATTGCCCTTGTTGTTTTATCATTGTTGTGGTTATTATTGTTGTTATTGATGTCATTGTTGTTGGATAGGACAGAGAGAAATGGAGAGAGGAGGGGAAGATAGAGGGGGAGAGAAAGACAGACACCTGCAGACCTGCTTCACTGCGTGTGAAACAACTCCCCTGCAGTTCGGGAGCCGGGGGCTTGAACCGGGATCCTTATGCTGCTCCTTGCGCTTCGCACTATGTGCCCTTAACACACTGCACTACCTCCCAACCCGCTGTGGTACCTCCCGACCCCCTCATCAGCTCTTTTTTGTGGTGGTGCTGGGTACTGAACTGGGAATGTTGGAGCCTCCGGCATAAATGCTTTTTTGCATGACCATTAGGCTATCTCCTGTACTCTCTTTGTGACTGGACTTGGTCAGGTCTGCCAAGCTGCAGATGCATAAATACAAAGATGATAAAGGAGGGTGAAAAGCACAGCTAAGACTGGACTTCCCGCTAGCAGGCTCTTTGCGTGTAGTGACTGCCTTAGCACGTCATGTTATAAAGGCAGCATTTAGAATTAATCTTCATATGTGGTTCTATGTAACTTCACTTCATGCCTGAAATCTGTAGATTAATTTGTGAGAGACAGTGACTGTGAAAAGGTTTACAAAAGTAAACAACACTATAAATTGAAGCATATCATATGGTTTGGATGCAAGGGCTATTCCAAGTGATATAATTTCAATGTGTTTTCAGATTGTGTGCCAAGCTTGTTCAGCAAATAAATATGGCCTGGATTACCTGAAGAATCAGCCAGCAAGAGTATGTGAACATTGTTTCCAAGAGCTGCAGAAACTAGGTAATATCAAAGTAAAGACTGTAAACAGTCTAGATTTCACAAACTTTCAGACAGCTTCCTGGGGGTGGAAAAAAAGTTAGGCACCTTAGTAATAAGATTGGTGGTACTCACCTGAAAATATTAATTATTTTACATTCTTAACTCATATTTTATAATTCCTGGAAATTTTGGGCTGAAATCCATTTTTACTCTGTTGCTAAGAAAACCATTTGTAGAGTGGAGGGAAATAACTTAATGATTATGCAAACTCTTAGGCCTGAGGCTCCAACGTCCCAGGTTCAATCCCCCATACCACCATAAACCAGAGTTGAGCAGTGCTCTGGGAGGAAAAAAAAAAGGAGAAAGAATATAGTTTCACATGGCACCCACTAAACTCCTGTGCTGCCTCCTCCCCTCACCCCCAGCCTCCATCTCAGTGATAAACACCATAGTTGTCGAAAGTCTTGGAGACAGCCTGGTTACTTTTTTTTTAACACAAGTTCATGTGTTTCAGTTCTCTGTACTCTACATACAAACAAAACCATCTGGGGGGCCTGGTGGTGCTGCACCTGGCGAAGCGCACATGTTACAATGTGCAAGGATTCAGGTTTGAGCCCCCAGTCCCCACCTGCAGAGGGAAAACTTCGCAAGTGGCGTTTCTTTGCCTGCCCCTCTCCCCTCCCCCTCCCCTCCCCCTCCCCTCCCCTTCTCTCTCTCCCTCTCTCCCTCTCCCTCTGCCTCTCTCTCTCCCTCTCCTTCTCTCTCCCTCTCTCTCTCCCTCTCCTTCTCTCTCTCCCCCTCTGCCTCTCTTTCTCTCTCCCTTTTCTCCCTCTCCCTCTCCCCCCTCCCCCTCTCCTTCTCTCTCTCCCTCTCCCTCTCTCTCTCTCCCTCTCCCCTCCCCCTCTCCCTCTCCTTCTCTCTCTCCCTCTCTCCCTCTGCCTCTCTCTCTCCCTCTCTCCCTCTCCTTCTCTCTCTCCCCCTCTGCCTCTCTCTCTCCCTCTCCTTCTCTCTCTCCCTCTCTCCCTCTGCCTCTCTCTCTCCCTCTCTCCCTCTCCTTCTCTCTCTCCCCCTCTGCCTCTCTCTCTCCCTCTCTCCCTCTCCTTCTCTCTCTCCCCCTCTGCCTCTCTCCCTCTCCTTCTCTCTCTCCCTCTCCCCCTCCCCCTCTCCCCCTCCTTCTCTCTCTCCCTCTCTCCCTTTCCTTCTGCCTCTCTCTCTCTTCTTCTCTCTCCCTCTCCCTTTCTCCCTCTCCCCCTCTCCCTCCCCCTCTTCCTCTCCCTCCCCCTCCCTCCCCCTCTCCCTCTCCCTCCCCCTCCCCCCTCCCCCTCTCCCTCTCTATCACTCCCTTTCCTTTCGACTTCTGGCTGTCTCTATCCAATACATACATAAAGATAATAAGAAAAAAAAATCTGGTAGTTATTTTTCATCTCCTACTTCACTAAGCATAATTACCTCTAGTTCCATCTACTTTGTCCCAGAGGACACAATATCATCTTTTTAAAAATTGAGAGCAGTATATCATTACATATATGTCCCATAGCTTCTTTTTTATGTAAATATTGTATTTATTAATGAGGAAGGTAGGAGGAGAGAGGGAGAGACAGAACCAGACATTCACTCTGGTACATGGGCTGCCAGGGATTGAACTCAGGACCTCCTGCTCCCAGACCACTCCTAGAGCTTCTTTATCCAGTCCTCCATTGATGGGCATTTCGATGTGCTTCCAACTCAAACTGAAGCACATACATAACCATGGTCAGGGACCCGGGCTTGAGACCCTGATCCATACCTGCAGAGGGGAAGTTTTATAAGTTGTGCTGTTATTGGATAGGATAGAGAGAAATCAAGAGGGGTTGGCGGGGGGGGGGGGGGTGGCGGTGGCATACAGACCTGCCTCACCTCTTGCAAAGCAACACCCCTGCAGGCGGGGAGCCCAGGGCTCGAACTGGGATCCTTAGGCCGTTCCTTGAGTTTTGAACCATGTGCACTCAACCAGTTGTGCTACCGCCTGCCCCCTCCTTTCATGGGTATTTTATGAAACTGTTTATTGATTTGAATTCAGGTAAATTGCAGAATGATTATCACTGGCTACATGCGTGTACTTGATTCATTTCAGATCACCAACACTCCCCTAAGACTAGATCTCCTGGAAGTCACAAATCTACTTCAAATGCCTTAACCTCAGTCTTACAGAGTATTCCCTCAGGGAGGAAACAGAAAAAAATACCAGCTGCTCTCAAAGAAGTAAGTGTTTCCACTAAACTCACTCCTGTGTATATAATACACTGTTGTTCTTTGAGAGGGGAAGATGTAAACGCCACTGCTGCGATGGTGTGCGTCTTAGCACCGTTTTCATGCTGGTGACGGATGCGGACACTCTTTCCGGTCTCTCTCATGACCGAAGCATTCAGGAAATGGAGAAGGCTCTCTGGCACTAACAGAAAGTGAAGATGATTTGAGCATACCTGAAGCCTCAAACTCACCCTTCCCGGAAGTTTGTAGAAGATCACGTGTGCTTTGTCAGCATTTTCTGATGGGTGTGTCCTTCAGTCTGGAGGCACTGGTTGGCTCTCCACAGCTGATATCAATGAGAAGATTGGGTTATTGGAAAAGTCATGATGTATTTTCCTGCGCAAAAAATGCATCGTGCTTTTCTGACAACCCAATAGGTTGTTTTTCCACTAAACTTCCTCCCTCTCTTAGTTTCTAAATTCATATTCATGAAAACGAGGTTGTTTTGCTTCCTTACTTGTTGATGTGGCACAGGGAAAGAATTTAAGGCCTTACACATCTAGAAGACCAAGAAGTGACCTGCTTGGCTCAAGCTTTGTTTTTTCTCATCCACCCCACCCCATTCCAAGCTCAACTTTATGCCTTTCCTTTTTTTTTTTTTCTTTCTTTTCCCCTTTTTTCTTGAGAGAGGGCAAAGACACTACATTGTTCCACCATTCAGAGTATTTCTGATGCCATCAATGATGCTAGCATGTGTTTCACCAGCATACTGCTCAGCTCTGGCTTATGGTGGTGTCAAGGATTGAACTTGGGATCTCTGAGCTTCAGGAATGCAAGTCTTTCGCATAGCTTTTATGCTGTCTTTGCAGTCCTCTCTCATGTGATGCCAGGGTTCAAACCCAAAGTCTTACAATAGGTGTGTGCTGCATCTATGAGTTACGTCCTGACCTCAGAAAAATAAGGTTCTTAATCAACCGAAGTAGCTTCCCCGTCTTCTCTCCCTCTCTCCCCCCAGCTCCATATATATGAAATAGCAGCATGGTTCTGCAAAAGACACTCATGCCTGAGGTTCTGAGATCTCAGTCAGTCCCCAGCTCCACCATAAGCCAGAGTTGAGCAGTGCTCTGGTACCTCACTCTCTCTTTTTAAAATATTTTATTATATTTTTGAGAGAGATGCAGAGAGAGAGAGACAGAAACATCAGAGCTCAGCCCTGGCTTTTAGTGGTGCAGGGGACTGAACTTGATACTTTGGAGTTTCAGGCATGAAAGTCTGTCTTCATAACCATTGTGCTAGCTCCTCTACCCACTGGTCTCTGTCTTTCGCTCATTAAAATAATAATAAAATATATATGTGTAATTTTTATTCTCAATGCTGATGTTATAGTTTATAGAAAATAATTCTCAGACTTCCTCCCTTCTTTGATCTAAACTCCACAGCATAGCTACAAGCCTGTTGTAGTCTAGATTAAACTGAAGCTAACTCCAACCCCATTTCATATATCATCCCACCCAAACACAGTTAGCACTCCCACTCTCAAGAATTTGAAAGGAAAGGGGGAGATAGAGAGGGAGAGAGACAGAGAGACACCTGCAGCCCTGCTTCACCACTTGTGAAGCCTCTCTCTTGCAGGTAGGGACCAGGGGCTTGAACTCAGGTTCTTAACCATTGTGATGTGTGCACTTAACCAGATGTGCTACCAACCGCCTCAACCCCCAAATTATATTATTTTTCCAGTAGTTTATGGAAACTTTTTTTTTTTTTTTTTTTTTTACCAGAGCATCACTCAGCTCTGGTTTATGGTGGTATGGGGAATTGAACCTGGGATTATGGAGCCTCAGACATGAGAGTCTGTTTGCATAACCATTATGGTATCTACCTCTGTCCAAAACTCTTCATTTTTAGAATTACATGGGAACTAGAGAGACAGCATAAGTCTGTCATACCATAAACTTTCATACTTGGGCAGGGGTAGATAGCATAATGCTTATGCAAAGAAAATCTCATTGCTAAGGCTCAGAAGTCCCAAATTCAGTCCCCAGTACCACTATAAACAGAGCTGAGCACTTCCTTCTCCTTCTCCTTCTCCTTCTCCTTCTCCTTCTCCTTCTCCTTCTCCTTCTCCTTCTCCTTCTCCTTCTCCTTTTGCCATCAGTATGAATCCACTGCTCCTGGCAGCCATTTTTTCTTCTATTTTTGTCCCCTTCTTATTTTTTATTGGATAGGATAGAGAGATTGAGAGAAGAGGAAGATAGACACCTGCAGACCTGCTCACCTGTGAAACCTCCCTTCTATAGATGATGGGAGCTTGAACCCAGGTCCTTGTGCATGGAGATACGTATGCTTAACTGGCTGTACCACCGCCCGGCCCCCACATATCATTCCTGAGCAAGCAAGGGTCATGTCAATCCTGTCTGCATTATTCCAGTTTTATTAATAGTATGTGTGCTGCCCAATCAGACACTATATTATTTTTGTTGCTATTCTTTCAACTTCTAATAAGCACAGAAATTTTGTTGTCTTAAAACTTATCTGTCAGCTGAGAAATAGTTCAACTGGTAGTAGAATATTGGACTTGTAGGCCTAAGGTACTTGGCTTGACACCCCCCACCCCCGCTGCCCCATAGCCCATAACACAGGGGTGGTCTGACTTGTCTCTCTTCATCTCATATAAAACCTTCTCTCTCGTATGTGAAAAATAATCCTTAATGATAAAATAAACTTGTCTGGAAATTATGAAACTATGCACAGGCTTCGTTTATCTAGGTATCAGCAAACACCGAAGATTCTTCTATGAGCGGCTACTTGTACAGGTCGAAAGGCAATAAAAAGCCTTGGAAACACCTGTGGTTTGTCATAAAAAACAAAGTTCTGTACACATACGCTGCAAGTGAGGTAAGATCTAAGCTCTAAGGATTGCGGGGGGGGGGGGGGGCTTGTTTTGAAGTTTTTTGTCTTGTTTTGTTTTTTAATCAGAGCTCTATTGAGCTCTGGTTTATGGTGGTGGTGGTTGGGGGAGATTGAACCCAGGACTCTGGAGCCTCAGGCATGAGAGTCTGTTTGCATAACCATTGTGCTATCTACCCCCACCTGGGGAGGGTTTGTTTTGTAATGTCAGTTGAAAATCTCTTTTCTTGTATGCGGATATGTTCTTGTTTTGCTTTGCTGTCTTAATACATGTAGTACTCTTGCTTTGTCCCTGGAGAACTCTGACTCAGAAGTGTTAGGCAGCTTCCACAATCCAGGGGTAGTGACCCGAGAGGCGTCACAGTCGGTGAAACTTGGACTCCAGAACTTGAAGTCCTCAGTTCAGTCCCTAACATCGCATGGTCGAAATGATGCTCTGGTCCTCTCTCCTCCTCCACTTCCCCCTCCACCTCCTCCTCCGCTTATTCTCTCATCTATATCTTCAGTAAAGTTTCTATTTCCCCCCTTTTTTAAAATTTTTAAAAAATATTTATTTTCCCTTTTGTTGCCCTTGTTATTTTTCATTGTTGTTTTAGTTATTGTTGTTGTTGTTGTTGTCGTTGTTGGATAGGACAGAGAGAAATGGAGAGAGGAGGGGAAGACAAAGAAGAGGAAAGAAAGACAGACACCTGCAGACCTGCTTTACCGCTTGTGAAGTGACCCCCTTGCAGATGGGAAGCTGGGGGCTCAAACCGGGATCCTTATGCCAGTCCTTGTGCTTTGCGCCACGTGCGCTTAACCCACTGCGCTACCTTTCAACTCTTTTTTTTTTTTTATCTTTATTTCCCCTCCAGGGTTACCATGGGGATCAGTGCCAGCACTATGAATCCTCTATTCCTACTGACCATTTTTCCATTTTTTTTCCTTCTATTTTATTAGATAGGACAGATAGAAATTGAGAGGGGTAAGGGAGACAGAGAGGGAGAGAGAGAAAAACACCTGCAGACCTGCTTACTGCTAATGAAGCAGACCTGCTTCAGGTGAGGAGCAGAGGCCCAAACTCCGGTCCTTACACATAGTATACTATGTGTGCCTAACTGGGTGTGTCCCCTAGATAATTTTTTTTTAAGTAAAAAAAAAGGGGGGCTAGGCTGTGTTGCATCTGGTTAAGTGCACGTTAGAATGCATAAAGACTTGGGTTTGAGGTCCCATCCCCATCTGCAGTAGAGAAAGCTTTGCGAGTGCTGAAGCAGTATTGCAGGTATCTCACCCCCCCCATCTTTCTCTTTCTCTTTATTTTAAATTGTCTTTATTTATTGGATAGAGACAGCCAGAAATTGAGAAGGAAGGGGATGAGACCCTATCACAAACTGCCCACACCGTCTTCCCTCACGATTTCTGCCTGTCATAAGCAATAAGTAGGTAAAGATAATATAAATAGAAAACTAGCATGCACATATATTTGGTGTTGTATGGCTGTGAACTCTGTAAAAGCAGAGGCTCTTACCCTTTATGTCAACATCTCTTGACATCCGCTTGACTGTTCCCAGATTGTACTGATCCTGCTTCAGCACAGATAAGATGAACTTTGTGGGGCCAGGTGGTGACATACTCTGTAGAGCGCACAAGGTAACAAGTACAAGGAGCCAGCTTCAAGTGCTCAGTCCCACCTGCGGGGAAGCTTCACAAGTGGTGAAGCAGTGCTGGACTGATCTCTTTCTCTCCGTCTCTCCCTCTCCCCCATTGTTTCTTTTTTAATTCATTTTTTTATCTTTATTTTTTTGCATAGAGACAGTCAGAAATTGAGAGGAAGGGGGAGAGAGGGAGACAGAGAGACACCTGCAGCCCTGCGTCACCACTTGTGAAGCTTTCCCCCTACAGGTGGGGACCGGGGCTTAAACCTGGGTCCTTGCGCACTGTAACATGTGCGCTCAACCAGGTGCGCCACCACCTGGCCTCTGCGCCCTGTTTCTATCCAAAATCACACATATGCTTTGTTTGGGTTTGTTTTCTGCCTACTTCCTCTAACACGTTTTCCCCAACTCTTCTCATTCTGTGCCCCAGCATAGGAAAAGCACTGATGTAGTGTCCAAACTTTTCCTTAGTGGGATGGGATAAGTCACTTGTTTCTGAGTTATTTTTTCTGCATATATAAAAAATGAAAATAAAATAATTATTACACTTTTTGGTTGTAATGTAATGTGAAATTCAGTGTTTGTGAACACGTTAAGAATTGTCTAGAGGGAGTCGGGCTGTAGTGCAGCGGGTTAAGCGCAGGTGGCGCAAAGCACAAGGATCGGCACAAGGATCCCGGTTCGAACCCCGACTCCCCACCTGCAGGGGAGTCGCTTCACAGGCGGTGAAGCAGGTCTGCAGGTGTCTGTCTTTCTCTCCTCCTCTCTGTCTTCCCCTCCTCTCTCCATTTCTCTCTGTCCTATCCAACAACGACAACAACAATAATAACTACAACAATAAAACAACAAGGGCAACAAAAGGGAATAAGTAAATAAAATAAATATTAAAAAAAAAAAAAAAAAAGAATTGTCTAGAATCCTGTCTGCTACACAGGGTGGGAGGAGATTGATGATTCATCAAAGTTTCCATGAATGACAGATGAACAGTCGTGGTGGAAGTGTCATTCTTTTATATGTGTGCAGGTGGAATTAATTGAAAACTATTTGCGTTCACAAATTTGAATTTATATCAATTAAACACTGTACCTTCATTTGTGTCTTCACATTAGGATGTGGCAGCTCTGGAAAGCCAACCTTTACTAGGATTCACTGTCTCTCAAGTCAAAGACGAGAACTCGGAGTCTAGAGTGTTTCAGCTATTGCACAAAAACATGCTGTTTTATGTATTCAAAGCAGGTGATGCCCATTCAGCTCAGAAGTAAGTACTTAGACTTCTTTGGCTTTGATACTGGAGGGTTCCAGCTGTTGCTGTGATCGTTTGGTTCCAAAATGACCTGCGTTCATGCCTGGGCCAACTCAGAATTTTACTTATAGCTCCAAATTAGAAAGATTTCACAGATTGCTCAAACTCTCTAGAACTGACTTCAAGGCAAAACAAGAGCCTCTGTAATATATCCAGGAGGCAAGAGAGGTGAAGGAAGTAGGGAGTTCTGCCCAAAATGTTCCATCTTCCCATGACCCTGGAGGAAGCCGCGTGCTGCTGCTCAGCTGAAAGGAAGGGGACCGAGACATCTGACTTCCGCTGCAGGGAGTGGAGGGTCTCCTTAACCATTGCCAGGCTTTGGCAATCGATCCAGTGACTCAGTTGTGCCATGCAACAGCAGGAGCTTAAGCAGCTGCTTGCGAGTTGACTTCTTTTGAGACAAGGGTCAAACACATTAGAGGCTCCCCCATGCTGTTCTCAGTGACTGAAGAGAAGGAAATAGATGACATTGTAGCTGAGAAAAGCTGAAATGGCTCTTAGTATTTCCAGAAGAACTCTTATTTGGATAGCATGAGCTTGCATAAACACGGAGAAGAGTATCTTTGTGAAATCTAGTCCTTTCTGAACAAAAAGTTGAGCTCACCTCACTTGATTTTTAATATTTATGTCATGGGCTTCACGAAATATACACTTTCATTTTTTACTAAGAGTTGTTGGCATTTTCTTGATAAACTTTAAAAGAACATGAAAATAGGGAGTCGGGCAGTAGCACAACGGGTTAAGCACACGTGGTGCAAAGTGCAAGGACCGGTTCAAGGATCCTGGCTCGAGCCCCCTGGCTCCCCACCTGCAGGGGAGTCGCTTCACAAGCGGTGAAACAGGTCTACAGGTGTCTTATCTTTCTCTCCCCCTGTCTTCCCCTTCTCTCTCCATTTCTCTGTGTCCTATCTAACAATGACGACATCAATAACAACAATAATAACTACAACAACAATGAAAAACAAGGGCAACAAAAGGGAAAATAAATAAACATTTAAAAAAATTTTTTTAAAGAAGTAAAAAAAAAACATGCGAATAAAAAGAGAACAGTTTAATAAGCAAGTCTTGCACTTTAACAAAATTAATGCACCAGAATTACATGTATTCCTGTATATCCACCACGTACAGTGTCACTCCAGAAGACATTTTTAAGTCTATGTCAGTCATGTGCAAGGATCCAGATTCAAACCCCAATCCCCACCCACAGGGGTGAGTTTCATAAATTAGTAAAGCAATGCTACAGATCTCTTTCTCTCCTTCTTTCTCTTCCCTCTCAATTTCTTTCTGTCTCTACCCAATAATATATATATACATATATATATATCCAGGGTTATCACTGGAGCTCAGAACCTGCACTGCTCCTGGAAGCCATTTTTCCCATTTTTGTTGCCCTTGTTGTTGTTATTGTAATTGTTGTTGGATAGGACAGAAAGAAATCAAGAGAGGAAGGGAGGACAGAGAAAGGGAGAGAAAGACACCTACAGATCTGCTTCATTGCTTGTAAAGCGACCACCCTGCAGGTGGGGAGCCGGGGGCTCAAACCAGGATCCTTATGCCGGTCCTTGCACTTTGTACCATGTGTGCTTAACCTGCTGTGCTAGCGCCCAGCCTCCAATAAATAGAAATATTATATCTGGGAGTCGGGTGGTAGCGCAGTGGGTTAAGTGCATGTGGCGCAAACCACAGGGACTGGCATAGGATCCCGGTTTGAGCCCCTGGCTCCTCACCTGCAGGGGGGCGTCCCTTCACAGGACCCTATTCTTCTCCATTTCTCTCTGTCCTACCTAACACCGATGACATCAATAACTGCAACTACAATAAAAAACAAGGGCAACAAAAGGGAAAATAAATAAGTATAAAAAATATTAAATCTGTGTTAGGATATGGTGATAACTGTTTCTATAAGTAATTCTACTTAGCTACTGAATAATTTGTGTAGGGGTGGTGAGGTGAGGTGTGAGGCCAACTTTAACAACACAACCCCCGCTAGGTCCTCTGTCACCTTTTTCCAGGACCTGTACTCTCTGCACACCCACCCCAGAGTCTTTTACTTCGGTGCAATATACCAACAGAAAGGTCTTAATACATGGTTAGAGTAACTAGATATGCAGGTACAGTTAACACTTCATATTTACGTGTTGGATTATTGCACTTTACAGTTCTAACAGATTTTATCTTATTAACAGGTGGATAGAAGCATTTCAGGAAGGCACAGTATTATAGCATTATTGCTTTCATCTCTTCTGTGATGCCAAAAGGGTGGAATTTCATCAGAATGGAACAAATGCAGTATAAAGACTTAAAAAAAAAGGGACACTGCCAACATAAAGCCAATCAAAATCTAAATCAACAATAAGAAAATATTTTTGCTAGGTATAAGGTAATTTGTAATGTTTGTTTTTTTCATGTATGTTATTTATTAACTTTTTGATGTTTACTTAATGGTCAGAAGTATTTCTGAGATTCACACTGAATTCTAGATAAAAGTCCTTTTGTTTAGAGACCAGAAAACTTTTTACTGTATAATATCAGCTTTTTGTGGTACAGCCCACACTGTTTTTTCCCTGTACTGTGTGGTGTTGCACTGCAATATTCCCACTAGTCTAAGTCTTTGTAAATAAAACACATATGTCAAGAAGCAAATTTTCATGTAATTTATGGTTTAGAAATTATCATTGTTTTAAAATTGCTGATGGAAAAAAATGTATGTCTTTCAATCAACAAAATTAAATGAATTTTTATAGCATTTAATGGAAAAAAAACACAAGACCAACTTCTACCTCAGTAACTGTGAAATGAAATGCCAGTAAGTCACCTAGACCAGCTCTACTGTTATGTGACTTGCATGGCCTGGGATGTTATGTCAACAAGGAATCAGATAAAGGAATCGAATCTACATTTTTATTTGTCAATGAGTAGGAAAGAGGATTATTTTCCCTTGCAGAAGAACATCAATGATCAACTCTACAGCCTTTACATAAATGTGATATTTTTATTTCAGAGCTACCAGTTCAACAAAAACACAAATATATTGTTTTAAAAAATCTAAAGAGTTCTGAGCCCCAATTAATGGTGTTTGTATCTACTAAGAATGCTCTTGTTTCTTATACTGTTAGACTTTTTTAAACTGCACTGGTATCTGGAGAAATGGCTCATCTGCTCTTGTGGCCTCCTATGTCTGAGGTGCTTGGTTCAGTCCCAGAACAGCATGTTGCAAGTACAGTCTGGCTTCTTTCTCTCCTTTCTCTGTCTCCTGTGAAACTCTCTGTAATCAATAAAATCTTTTTTTAAAAAAAGTGGACTAAGATTGCCATATCAGAAGAGCACAAATGCTAACTGAAACTAGTATCGATTTTTAAAGTTTTTTTTTTTTAATCTTTATTTATTTATTGGATAGAGACAGCCAGAAGTCAAGAGGAAAAGGGTTGATAAGAGAGAGAGAGACAGACACCTGCAGCCCTACTTCACCGCTTGTGAAGCTTTCCCCCTGCAGGTGGGGACCTGGGGCTCAAACTCGGGTCCTTGTGCATTGAAACGTGCGCTCAACCAGGTGCACCTCCACCTGGCTCCCTAAAGTTTTATTTTTAAATATCACTTTGTAGAATGCCCTCCCAGATGATTAGAAAAGTCATTTCTTTCTTTAACCAAATGTTAGTGTACCTCATAAGGAAAGACTTATAATTGTTTATAAACACGTGAACAATTTTGTGCATAAAATTGTTGATTAGAAGAAATATGAAATTAAATGTATGGTTCATTTCTGACGTTAAGAAAATAAATTCATTGACAGAGTTTAAACTATGTTAAAAGTAAAGGTTCTCCATTGCACATTTCATATTCTTCATAGCATATTTCATGAAAAGGTACAAGAATGTTTTCTAAGGGATTTCCTCACTCAGGATGATCTTAGCATTGCCAGAAGAAAGCCTGAGGATCCTCCTGAAGCCTCTGAACATGTCTCGTTACAGCAGCAAAGTTCCTGCCAGTCCTGGGTTGGCTGCTGCTGCTTCTGGTCACTTCTTGTTAGGGAATCAGTCACATTCTTGTTGCAACCTTGTTCACAATCCTCACAGTAAACAGAAATGTTTCTCTCACAGCGGGCGGATACTTTTCTTGCAGCTCATCTGTTTGAGTCCAGATGGAATAAGTAAGGCTTCCATACTAAAACGTCCTCACTTTCCAGTGTGTCATTTCTAAGATGCCAGCTCCCCTACCGTGTTTCCTTTGGCTTCATTATTGGTCCCAGCATACTCCAAAGGCGACTTACTTATTTGGAGTTCTTTCACCTTTCTCTCTAACTTTTAATTTTCTTTTTTTGATTATTTTATGCTATGCCCCCAGGGTCATTGTTGGGGCTTGGTGCCAGCGTTATGAACCTACTGCTAGGAAGTCGGGTGGCGCAGCGGGTTAAGCGCAGGTGGCGCAAAGCACAGAGACTGGCCTAAGGATCCCGGTTCGAGCCCCCAGCTCCCCACCTGCAAGGGAGTCGCTTCACAGGCGGTGAAGCAGGTCTGCAGGTGTCTGTCTTTCTCTCCCCCTCTGTCTTCCCCTCCTCTCTCCATTTCTCTCTGTCCTAGCTAACAATGACGACATCAATAACAACAATAACTACAACAACAATAAAAAACAACAAGGGCAACAAAAGGGAAAATGAATAAATATTTAAATAAATAAATAAAAGTCAGGATATTCTTTCAGCTGCTGGTTCAGTTAGCAGCCCATATAAATCTTAATCCTATTACCAGAGGTACCAAATTCAGTCCTACCATAAACCAGACCTGAGCTGTGCTTTGGAGGTCAAAAGGAAGGGGTAGGGAAGAGGACAGCTAACACAAACTGCTGGTAATTCTCCTGCTAAGTACATGTGAAACCCACAGAGAGTCGTGTGGACTAGCTATTGGTCTACTGCTGTGGAGGATTCCGGGGGAAGAAACAACCTGGGAAATGGCACAGTGATACGGGCTCTCAAATATGAGGCGCCTCACATGTGCTTCTTCTTCTAGCGTTTGCCCTTCTTCCGTAGCCAGTCAATGGCTTTGAAAGTGACTGGGATCCCTGTGGATTCAGTCGGCTAGGAAGGATCCTCAGTTTCCCCAATGAATGGGGACTCACGGGATGCACCACGGGAAGGTCGATCCAATGTGCTAGATATTCAGGATCTCTCTCACCTCCCATTGATAAACCTTTTTTTAAAAGAAAAGAAAAATTGTAGACCCTTTTGAGAAAGCTATCAGATTATCATCACACCCACCAAACTGTTTAAAGTGGGGAGTGGGAGGGAGGGAGCTGGCTCACCTGGCAGAGTGCACACCCAGACCCTTCATGGGGACCTGGGCTTGAGCTCCTGGCCACCACAGGAAAGCGCCATGTGTAGTGCCAGGACTGATCTCTGTCTTTGTCTCTGTCGATCTCCCTCTCTGTCCTCCACCTTTTTCAAAAATGATATTTAGGTGGTTGGCGGTAGCGCAACGGGTTAAGCGCATGTGGCACGAAACTCAAGGGCCAGCAGAAGAATCTGGCTTCCGCCCGGGCTCCCCCACCTGTGGGGGACAGGAGGGAGGTCGCTTCACAGGCGGTGAAGCAGGTCTGCAGGTGTCTGTCTTTCTCTCCCCTGCTCTGTCTTCCCCTCCTCTCTCCATTTCTCTCTGTCCTATCCAACAACGAATTGTGTCAACAAGGGCAATAATAATAACCACAACGAAGCTACAACAAGGGCAACAAAAGGGGGAAAAATGGCCTCCAGGAGCGGTGGATTCATGGTGCAGGCACCGAGCCCAGCAATAACCCTGGAGGAGGAAAAAAAAGAGTCCACTAGGAGCAGTGAAGTCATACAAAGTGTCACAGAAGCCCAGATGACAGAAAAAGATAAATTGGAAAGATAGCACGAAGGTTATATAAAAAGACTTCAGTGTTTGAGCAATGTCCCTGCTTCAGCATCCAGTTCCATTGTAAGTCAGAGCTAAGTAGTGCTCTAGTAAAAAAAAAAAAAAAAAATCAACAAGAATCAAATATTATTTCCTTGCCCTCCATCAGTCCCTAATTACTTACTTTAAAATGGCTCAAACATCAACCAAGAATCCTCTTACAAACAATTGTTGTGAAACTACTTTTAAAATATTTCTGATAGTTAACATCTTTACAGGAAAACATTGGGCTCCGTCTATAAATGAGAAATTGTAAGTAGCCCCTAGACCCTCTAAATACTTAAATTACAGTAGCAGTATGTTTCCATCAAACTCAATTCAAATGTCTCTTTTTTACTCTTGAAAAAGAATAGCTGGCCAGGTTCAATCCCCTGCACCACCATAAAACAGAGCTGAGCAGGGGTCTGGTTAAAGAGACAGAAGAGAAGCTGTGAAGCTAAACTAAAAATAACAGGTTAAACTAGAGGAACACTGGCATTCTTTATTTTTTTAATTTTTATATTCAATATTAATTTACAAAATTACATGCCAACAGGAGTACAATTCCACACTGTTCCCACCACCAGAGTTCTGAATCCCAAGTCCCTCCATTGCAAACCCCACGGTTCTCCCAAGGTTGCAGACATGGGTTCACTGTCATCTCTCTATCTGTCTCTATCTGCACAGAATTGCCCCCTTCTTCTTCCAGGTCCAGTCCTCTGTTCCCCTCCAAGCCACTCATGACCCTGTCGCTACATCCAAATCTCTCTCTTCTCTGGGACCTGATGGAGCTAGAGTTCAGAGCCCTCTTAGCCTCTTCCTCTAATCACTTATCTCCTACTGGGAGTATGGGTCAAAGTTGTTTTGGGGGAGCAGAAGGCAGGAGTTCTGGCTTCTGTAATTGCTTCTCCGCTGGATTTGGATGTTGGCAGGTGGATCCACAGCCCCAGCCTGTTTCTATCTTTCCTTAGTGGGGTAGAGCTCTGGAGGGGTGGGGTTGGTGAAATTGGCTGCCCTGAGAAGTCAGGGTGGAATCATGGCAGCATCTGCAGCTTGCTGTCTGGAAGGTGACAGGACATAAAATGAGACCAAAATGGTTAATGAGCAGGAACCAAAAAGTAGGAACAGAGCAGATGAGATTAGGGATCTTAGGGTGGCAGAAAGCTCGGAAGTCCATTTTAGGCATGTTTCTAGGGGCCCACGACTACGGTCAGTTTCACTTGAGTTTAATAGCTGGCATGAAGTTGGATAAAAACATTGTCCGGGGAGTCGGGCAGTAGCTAAGCACACGTGGCGCAAAGCACAAGGACCAGCGTAAGGATCCCGGTTCGAGCCCCTGGCTCCCCACCTGCAGGGGAGTCGCTTCACAGGCGGTGAAGCAGGTCTGCAGGTGTCTGTCTTTCTCTCCCCTCCTCTCTCCATTTCTCTCTGTCCTATCCAACAATGACAACAACAATGACATCAATAACAATAATAACTACAACAATAAAACAAGGGCAACAAAAGGAAATAAATAAATATAAAAATATTTTTAAAAAAAACATTGTCGGGAGTCAGGCAGTAGCACAGTGGGTTAAGCGCAGGTGGCGCAAAGCACAAGGACCAGCATAAAGATCCGGGTTCAAGCCCCCGGCTCCCCACCTGCAGGGGGTTTGCTTCACAGGCAGTGAAGCAGGTCTGCAGGTGTCTGTCTTTCTCTCCCCCTCTCTGTCTTCCCCTCCTCTCTCCATTTCTCTCTGTCCTATCCAACAACAATGACATCAACTACAGCAATTTAAATAACAAGGGCAACAAAAAGGAAAATAAATAATAAAAATAAAAATATATATATTGTCTAAGAAATTGATGTCAGAGTAAAAGAAATGGGCTGCTTCTTCTAGCGTTTGCCAAGAAATGGGCTAGAAAGTTGGATTAGAGCAGAGAGTAGCTGTCATTCTTGAAGAAATTCTGTGTATAGAATTAACTACTGGGGGTTGGGCGGTAGCGCAGCGGGTTAAGCACATGTGGCGCAAAACTCAAGGACCGGTGTAAGGGTCCCGGTTCGAGCCCCCGGCTCCCCACCTGCAGGGGAGTCGCTTCACAGGCGGAGAAGCAGGTCTGCAGGTGTCTTTCTCTCCCCCTCTCTGTCTTCCCCTCTTCTCTCCATTTCTCTCTGTCCTATCCAACAACAAAGGACATCAACAACAACAACAATAACCACAACAAGGCTACAACAACAAGGGCAACAAAAGGAGAAAAAATTGGCCTCCAGGAGCAGTGGATTCATGGTGCAGGCACAGAGCCCCAGCAATAACCCTGGAGGCAAAAAAAAAAAAAAAAAAAAAGAAAAGAATTAACTACTTACCTCATCCACCTGGTCCAGGGCCCAGGGTGTATATCTTTATATTCAGCATGTGAGCCCACGGAACCTCGAAGCCCCCACTGGTCTGAGCTCGCAGCTCACGGTCACAGCTAGGCACAGTGCAGGAGGAACACTAACATTCTTACTCGTCTCTCCGACCAGTGTCCCTCTATCCGTGGCAGCTGAAAATGTAGAGAATTTACTAGAGACCTAGGAAAATTGGAAAAAATGCCTTATCAGGGAGGGGAGATATCATAATGGTTATGCAATGAGGCTCTCATGCCTGAGACTCCAAGATCCCAAGTTCAGTCTCCAGCACCATGGTAAACCAGAGATGACTACTGCTGGGGTTAAATAAATAAATAAATGAACAAAATAGGCTGTCTTTATTTTTGTTGTCGTGGTTTGGGTTTTAAGCCAGATTCATGCTTAGCTCTCACTTGTGGTGGTGCAGGGATTTTTTTTTTTTTTTTTTTAATCACTAGGACTTTACTACCTGGGACAACTTTTTCCTGAGAGGGAGGGAAAGTCACCCTAGTCCTGAAGCTTCCCCAGTGCTGCTGTGGTGAGCTGGTTCATGGCACCCTCCCGGGTGACTTGCCTGCTGGCCCACCCTCCCTCTGCCTTTCTGTACCAGAGCTCAGTTACTCCTTGGTCAGCTTTGGCTTATGCTGTTGCAGGGTTTGAACCTGGGACCTCAGAGTGGACATGAAAGTCTCTTTGCATAACCATTATACTGTCTCCCTGCCTTCAAGCCACTATCTTTTCCCTCCAAGTGGTTGTTGTTTGTTTTTTAATTTAACAGGAAAGCATTCTGGACCCCAGATTCTGCCTCCAAACTCGGGTCTCTTCAGTTGCCTTTGTCCCTTCTGTTGCTGCATAAGTCCTAGCTCAAGCCCTTCTTACCTGTTGCCATCACTGAGATGCCCTTTCTTCTAGCTCCAAGGCATTCTGGGTTTGGTCTCCTTGCAGACGCTGCCAGAGCCGTCTAATCTGGTCTCATCCCTGCTCTTGACAGCCATCAGCGGCTTGGCAGGGAACATTCTTCCTCAGGTGTCATCTGTGCCGGGTAACCAGACCAGACTCGGTGTCCTCTCTCCTCTCCACGGCCGCCTGTCTGAGACACGTCTGCTGGCTGATCCTCGTTCTCCCACGTTCCAGCTCCTTCCCCTACATGCACCCGGTTTGCAGAGGCACACGCGAACACTAATAGACTTCATCTTGGTGCTTATCCTAGTCGCGCCTGGAGAACAGCTGTATCTGGTTCACTGGGGTTCCTCCTGGGCATCCAGTGCCTTGCCTCGCTTGCTGTGTGCAGCTGTTACTGGCTTGATTAATGACTGACAAAGTGCTTGCTGCTTGGTCCCTTCTGATTTGGAAAAGGATCGCCAATACATTCTAGAGCCTGTGTCACTTTTGAGGTGATTTTCTTTCTTCTTTCTAATGTGATTTTTCTACTGGAAAATCTTAATGTGTGATGTTTTCCTTCACTTAATGGAAACATTAGCGTTTAGACGATTTTTTTTTAAGATAAAGGTTGTTGGAAATTTCCAGAAATCATCAATATCTAATTCCCTTGGGGGATGAAGGGAGGTAGCATTCTCTTTTATGTGAGTTGTTCATAGCATATTAAGAACCAATTTTGAAAATACTGTTTTTTTTTTTAATTACTCATAATGTATTTCTACAAACACTTAAAGTTGTAATATTTTCTATTTTATTGTCCATATAGAGATATAGATTCTTTATAAAATATTAGTATTGTAAATAGTGTTAATATGTATGGTTTATACAAAAATAAATTTACATCTACTTTTGATGTCGAGTTTTTGACTTTTTAAAAATTTAATCTCTTTTATTAGTGATTTAATATTGATTTACAAAATTCTGGGGCAACACTATTCCCACTACCAGAGTTCCAGTCCTCATTCCTTCCACTGGAAATTACAGTAGTTTTCCCAAGATTACAGATGTGGATTGACTACTAATTATTATTATTATTATTTTTTAAAAGAATTTATTTACTCATGAGAAAGACAGGAGGAGAGAAAGAACCAGACATCACTCTGGTACATGTGCTGCCGGGGATCGAACTCAGGACCTTATGGTTGAGAATCCAATGCTTTATCCACTGCGCCACCTCCCGGGCCACGTATTAATTCTTTTTTTAAAAAAATTATTTATTCATGAGAAAGACAGGAGGAGAGAAAGAACCAGCCATCACTCTGGTATATGTGCTGTTGGTTGGACCTCATGGTTGAGAATCCAAGGCTCTATCCACTGCTCTATCCACTGCACCACCTCCCAGACCACTTTTTAAAAAAATTTCTTTATTGGGGGATTAATGTTTTATAGTCGACAGTAAATACAATAGCTTGTACATGCATAACATTTCTCAGTTTTCTTTTTTTTAATTTCTTTATTGGGGAATTAATGTTTTATATTCGACAGTAAATACAATAGTTTGTACATGCATAACATTTCTCAGTTTTCCACATAACACTACAACCCCCACTAGGTCCTCTGTCATCCTTCTTGGATCTGTACTCTTCCCCCAAAAAAGCTTTTTTTTTTTTACTCTTTATCATTTTATCATTTTATCTGACACACACACCGAGAAAACCAAAGCACCATTCTGACAGTCAGCATATGTGCTGGGAATCACCAGGACCTTGCACATGCGAATCTTACCCCACCCCAACAGCTTTGATTCTATTTTTTAAACCATCATATATTTTGTTCAGAATTACATGTCTCTAGATGAATCTCACTGACCGATTTTCCTGAATTACCACCCGCAGAATATTACTCCCCCAGAGACTGCTGCTTCCAGGGTGCCTCCTAACCCACACATACTCTAGCTGGAGAATTTCATTTTATTTTTTACTGTGGTACATGTGTGATTCCTCCTCTCCTTGGCCCATTTTTTCATTCTTTTATTTCAGAGATAGATAGGGAGACAGAACAGAGCACTGTTGCACCATCCATGTAGTTAATGGTGGCCTTCTCTTGTGATGCCTTGCTCAGGATAATGCATTCTCTCTACTGGAGGAGTTACCTTGCTGCCCGTGTGTGTGTGTGTGTGTGTGTGTGTGTGTGTGTGTGTGCAGATTATTTAGTGAGAGCACCAGACTGTGTGTGATACAGGGATTAGGTTTGCTACACACATGCAAATCTTGTATTCCATTCTCTACACCTGGACACAACTTCCAAATTTTAATAAATTAATTTATGGGACTGGGTGGTGGCACACTTGGTTGAGCGTACATGTTACAGTGCTCAAGGACCCGGGTTCGAGCCCCTGGCCCAAACCTGCAAGGGGAAAGCAAACTTTGTGAGTGGTGCAGCAGGGCTTCAGGTCTCTCTCTCCCTTCCTATCACTCCTTTCTCTCTCAATTTCTGGCTGTCTCTAGCCAATAAATAAATAAAGATAAAAATATTAAAAAGTTTTAAAAAAATAAATAAATTGATTTATCATGGCTTCAGTGTACTGGACGACATTGTAACAGGCATGCATATTCTATCCAGAGAACACAGAAAAGATCTCAGTGTACTGGGGGGAGACAGCATAATTACGGGGAGATAGACTCTCATGGCTTGGGCTCTGGAGCCCCAGGTTCAATACTCAACCCCCCCCACCCCCATAAGCAGTGCTCTGGTAAGAAAAGAAAAAAAAAAAGCAAAGATCTCAGAGTTGTGGGACTATGTGAGAGCTTGGTAGAGCTTAGGGGAGCTCTCCCATCCTTGGATGGAGGTCTGGAAAG